>NW_027422638.1:477500-580007 GCF_048934315.1 Petromyzon marinus | reverse complement strand
GGGTGAGCGAGTAGGTGAACAGGTGAGTGAGTAGGTGAGTGAGTAGTTGAAGTGAGTAGTTGAGCGAGTAGGTGAGTAGGCGAGTGAGTAGTTGAGTGAGTAGTTGAGTGAGTAGTTGAGTGAGTAGTTGAGCGAGTAGGTGAGTAGGCGAGTGAGTAGTTGAGTGAGTAGTTGAGTGAGTAGTTGATGGAGTAGTTGAGCGAGTAGTTGAGCGAGTAGTTGAGTGAGTAGTTGAGTGAGTGTTGAGCGAGTAGGTGAGTAGGCGAGTGAGTAGGTGAGTGAGTAGTTGAGTGAGTAGTTGAGTGAGTAGTTGAGTGAGAGTTTGAGTGAGTAGGCGATTGAGTAGGTGAGTGAGTAGTTGAGCGAGTAGGCGAGTGGGCAGGTGAGTAGGTGAGTGAGTAGTTGAGTGAGCAGGCGAGTGAGTAGTTGAGTGAGTAGGTGAACAGGTGAGTGAGTAGGTGAGGTGATGAGTAGTTGAGTGAGTAGGGTTGAGTGAGTAGGCGAGTAGTTGAGTGAGTAGTTGAGTGAGTAGGTGAGCGAGTAGGTGAACAGGTGAGTGAGTAGGTGAGTGAGTAGTTGTGTGAGTAGTTGAGCGAGTAGGTGAGAGGCGAGTGAGTAGTTGAGTGAGTAGTTGAGTGAGTTAGTTGAGTAGGTTGAGCGAGTAGGTGAGTAGGCGAGTGAGTAGTTGAGCGAGTAGGTGAGCGAGTAGTTGAGTGAGTAGTTGAGTGAGTAGTTGAGTGAGTAGTTGAGTGAGTAGTTGAGCGAGTAGGTGAGTAGGCGAGGGAGTAGTTGAGTGAGTAGTTGAGTGAGTAGTTGAGTGAGTAGTTGAGCGAGTAGTGAGTGAGTAGTTGAGCGAGTAGGCGAGTACCTGCGAGTCCGGCCTCACAGGCTGCGAGTCCGTAGTCTCCGTGCATCTCGGCGATGGCCAGGCGGAGTGCCGAGCGCACGGAGCGGTGGTGGAGTAACTGGCGCAGCGGTCGCAGGGGAGGAAGTCTCACCCTCACACAGCAGGTACCTGGCACCGCACGCACGCCGCACACACAATCACTCACTGTTACACTCACTGTTACACTCACTCACTGTTACACTCACTCACTCACTGTTACACTCACTCACACACTCACTCATACACTCACTCAATCACTCATACACTCACTCACTCACTGTTACACTCACTCACACACTCACTCATACACTCACTCAATCACTCATACACTCACTCACTCACTCATACACTCACTCACTGTTACACTCACTCACTGTTACACTCACTGTACACTCACTGTTTACCACTCACTCACTGTTACACTCACTGTTACACTCACTGTTACACTCACTCACTGTTACACTCACTGTTACACTCACACACTCACTCACTGTTACACTCACTCACACACTCACTCACTCACTGTTACACTCACTCACTGTTACACTCACTCACTGTTACACCACTCACTGTTACACTCACTCACTGTTACACTCACACACTCACTCATACACTCACTCACACACTCACTCACTGTTACACTCACTCACACACTCACTGTTACACTCACTCACTCACTGTTACACTCACTCACTGTTACACTCACTCACACACTCACTCACTGTTACACTCACTCACTGTTACACTCACTCACACACTCACTCACTGTTACACTCACTCACTGTTACACTCACTCACTGTTACACTCACCACTCACTCACTGTTACACTCACTCACACACTCACTCACACACTCACTCACTGTTACACTCACTCACTGTTACACTCACTCACTGTTACACTTACTCACTGTTACACTCACTCACTGTTACACTCACTCACTCACTGTTACACTCACTCACTGTTACACTCACTCACACACTCACTCACTCATACACTCACTAACTGTTACACTCACTCCACACACTCACTCACTCATACACTCACTCACTCACTGTTACACTCACTCACACACTCACTCACTGTTACACTCACTTACTGTTACACTCACTCACTTGTTACACTCACTCACACACTCACTCACTGTTACACTCACTCACTATTACACTCATTCACTGTTACACTCACTCACACACTCATTCACACACTCACTCACTCATACACTCACTCACTCATACACTCACTCACTTATACACTCACTCACACACTCACTCATTCACTCATACTCACTCACTCATACACTCACTGTTACACTCACTCACACACTCACTCATACACTCACTCACTCATACACTCACTCACTCATACACTCACTCACTCATCACTCACTCACTCATACACTCACTCACTCATTCACTCACACTCACTCACTCATACACTGATACACTCACTCATACACTCACTCACTCATACACTCACTCACTCATACACTCACTCACTCATACACTCACTCATACACTCATTCATTCACTCGTAAACTCACTCACCCACACACTCACTCATACACTCACTCATACACTCATTCACTCACTCACACACTCACTCACTCACTCATACACTCACTCATACACTCACTCACCCACACACTAACTCATACACTCACTCACACACTTATTCACTCACTCATACACTCACTCATACACTCACTCATACACTCACTCACTCACTCATACACTCACTCACTCATACACTCACTCACTCATACACTCACTCACCCACTCACTCACACACTCACTCATACACTCACTCACTCATACACTCACTCACACACTCACTCATACACTCACTCATACACTCACTCACTCACTCATACACTCACTCACACACTCACTCACTCATACACTCACTCACTCATACATCATCATACACTCATCACTCATCACTCATACACTCATCATACACTCACTCACTCATACACTCACTCATACACTCACTCACTCATACACTCACTGTTACACCACTCACTCATACACTCACTCACTCATACACTCACTGTTACACTCACTCATTCACTCACTCATACACTCACTCATACACTCACTCACTCATACACTCACTGTTACACTCACTCACTCATACACTCACTCACTCATACACTCACTCATACACTCACTCATACACTCACTCATACACTCACTCACTCACTCATACACTCACTCATAACTCACTCACACATACACTCACTCACTCATACACTCACTCACTGTTACACTCACTCACTCATGCACTCACTCACACACTCAGTTATACACTCACTCACTCATACACTTACTCATTCACTCACTCATACACTCACTCATACACTCACTCATACACTCACTCACTCATACACTCACTCACACACTCACTCATACACTCACTCATACACTCACTCACTCACTCATACACTCACTCACACACTCACTCACTCATACACTCACTCACTCACACACTCACTCACTCATACACTCACTCATACACTCACTCACACACTCACTCACTCATACACTCACTCACTCACACACTCACTCACTCATACACTCACTCATACACTCACTCACACACTCACTCACTCATACACTCACTCACACACTCACTCACTCATACACTCACTCACTCATACACTCACTCACTCACCCACACACTCACTCATACACTCACTCACACACTCACTCATACATACACTCACCCACACAGTCACCCCAGGAGGAGATAAGACTTCCCCCCCACCACCACACGTTAAACGCCACTCCACGTGCCCACGACGGGACCAGGCTTACTCTTGTGCACTCACCTGTGTTTGAAACGAACCATCTGTGCCGCCTACAGGGGTAGAGACAGAAGAGATGGAGGGGTGGAGGTGGACCAGTACTAATTAGTGACAGGGGGCGAGTAAATTTTGATTTAAAGCTTTCGTGACTGCAGTACTAGTTAGTGTGGAGGTGGTAGTAGCAGTTATTATTACTATTACTAGCTAAGCGCTAGTTAGCAACGCGCTCGTGGCTAGCGCGCCGCGCGCCCTTTTTTTATAGCAAGCAGTCCGACGTTCGGGTCGAGGCCCTGCCTAAGAGAGAGAGAGAGCGAGACAGACAGAGGAGTAAGACATCCAACCACCACGTGCTTTCGCATCCGGGTAAAGACGGCGACCCCGGAAACAAATAAACCTACAACGGATAGGCACGAAGCGCCGCCGCGCCGAGCGGCTGACAGCGGACGCCCGCTGCTTATCCGTGCTACGAAATGCAAACGCGCTGAGTTTGCGTCGACGTCATCATCAGGCGCGCGCGCGAGACGGCGCCGACGTCATCATCAGGCGCGCGCGCGCGACGGCGTCGACTTCGCCGCCGCGCCATGTTTTTACAAGATGGCGACCTTAAAGGTCACAGGGTGGGGTGGTGGGAGGGGTTTGGTGCGGCGCGCCGTGACGTGTTGAAGTCATCACGTCAATACGTCAGCACTTGCGACGTGCTGACGTCATCACGCAGCTCCCCTTCGGTGTCATTAACGCGAAGGCGACCTTCAAGGTATGGGTGTCGCGCGTGCCGAATTATTCTTAAACGTTTTTTTTTAAACAAAAAAAAACAGATTCTAAGCCCGCCTTTTTATTTTATTTTACTTTCGTTAAAACGTTTACCTCGCGCGTCGAAGTTTAAAACAAAAAAAATTAGTTTTTTTTTAAATTAAATAAATTCGCCTCAGAGGAGACGGGGCCTAAGGCCTAACGCTAAGGCCTCTGTAAACGGAGCTCCTTGGGCCGAAACCGTCGGACGCTAAATTGGGGGGGGGGGGGGGGGTTTCTCTTTGGTCGAACCTCAATAGCAACGATAGCCAGCGTTCGCCGCACGTCGCTCGTGCCAGGCTAGGTGCACCAGGATGAGGAGGAGGTCACTGGTCAGACCTGCAGGTGCCATGGGTTGTACTGCTGTGCCAGGCTAGGTGCAGGTGCAGGAGGTCACGGGACAGACCCTGCAGGTGCCGTGGGTTGACTGCTGTGCCAGGCTAGGTGCACGAGGAGGTATAAGTCACGGGACAGACCCTGCAGGTGCCATGGGTTGTACTGCCGTGCCAGGCTAGGTGCACGAGGAGGAGGTCACTGGTCAGACCCTGCAGGTGCCAGGGGTTGACTGCTGTGCCAGGCTAGGTGCACGAGGAGGAGGTCACGGGACAGACCCAGCAAGTACCATGGGTTGACTGCTTGTGCCAGGCTAGGTGCATGAGGAGGAGGTCACGGGACAGACCCTGCAGATGCCATGGGTTGTACTGCTGTGCCAGGCTAGGTGCACCAGGAGGAGGTCACGGGACAGACCCAGCAGGTGCTATTGGTTATACTGCTGTGCCAGGCTAGGTGCATGAGGAGGAGGTCACGGGACAGACCCTGCAGGTGCCATGGGTTGACTGCTGTGCCAGGCTAGGTGCACGAGGAGGAGGTCACGTGATAGACCCAACAGGTGGCATGGGTTGTACTGCTGTGCCAGGCTAGGTGCAGGTGGAGGTCACGTGATAGACCCAGCAGGTGCCATGGGTTGACTGCTGTGCCAGGCTAGGTGCAGGTGGAGGTCACTGGTCAGACCCAGCAGATGCCATGGGTTGACTGCTGTGCCAGGCTAGGTGCATGAGGAAAGAGGTCACAGGATAGACCCAGGTTTCCGGTGGATTGACTGCTGTGCCAGGCTAGGTGCAGCTGCACAAAACTGGGCTCCCCACTGTGCCAACTCGCTGCGCTTTACCCGCCCGGCGCAGCTCCGCTCGTTGTTGTGAGCGTCGCCCCTCCGCCCTCCGCCGTTGTTCCTGGTGGGGCGAATTGCCTCCAAACTGCCCAGTAGCCTCGGGGTTCACCTAGCCTGGCACTGCCCAGTAGCGGCGTCCTCCACGAGCCCCCTCTGTCCGGCCAAACAAACGCCGCTTGGGCATGCCGGTGGCCTTTGCATGCGGGTCACGTGACCCGCATGCCCAGCCACCCACACACACAGGAAGACAAAGATTCCCCCGTTAGAGCCTTTAGTCGCACTTACGGCCAGGAATGTGGCGCGCGTAGTGGGGGTTGGTGTGGCCGGCACCTCGGCCGGCTGCCTCTGTCTCCAGATGTTTTCACTGCACACCGCACCGGATAATAATTTGAGGACGAGTCGACCTTAGGGGAGGCCTCAAACCCACCCACACATTCACCCAATCCACCCACCCACTCACCCACCCACTCACCCAGTCCACCCACCCACTCGCCCACCCACTCGCCCACTCACCCGCCCACTCACCCGCCCACTCACCCTCTCACCGCACCTGCTACTAATTTGAGGTCGAGGCGACCTAGGGGAGGCCCAGGACCGTTTGAGAGAATCGCCGTCACTGGGTGTTAGCGATGGGCTTGAGCGGGAGTCGAACTCGGGACGCCGTATTTGCAGTGCGGCGCTAACTGCCTTCGGGAAGAGGGGAAAAGAGGTGTGGTAGTGGTGGTGGTAGCGGATGTCTCCTTCCTGCCTGTGTCTCCTTTCACCTAGCCCACCCACTGACTAATGTACCCATCCACCCAATCGCCCATCCACCCACTTGCCCATCCACCCACTCGCCCATCCACCCACTCGCCCATCCACCCACTCGCCCATCCAACCACTCGCCCATCCACCCACTCGCCCATCCACCCACTCGCCCATCCGCCCACTCGCCCATCCACCCACTCGCCCATCCACCCACTCGCCCATCCACCCACTCGCCCATCCACCCACTCGCCCATCCACCCACTCGCCCATCCACCCACTCGCCCATCCACCCACTCGCCCATCCACCCACTCGCCCATCCATCCACTCGCCCATCCGCCCACCTCGCTCATCCTCCCACTCACCCGTCCACCCACTCGCCCATCCACCCACTCGCTCATCCACCTACTCGCTCATCCACCCTCGCCATCCACCCGCTCGCCCATCCACCCGCTCGCCCATCCACCCGCTCGCCCATCCACCCACTCGCCCATCCACCCACTCGCTCATCCACCCACCTCGCTCATCCACCCACTCGCTCATCCACCCACTCGCCCATCCACCCACTCGCCCATCCACGCACTCGCTCATCCACCCACTCGCCCATCACCCGCTCGCCCATCCACCCGCTCGCCCATCCACCCGCTCGCCCATCCACCGCTCGCCCATCCACCCACTCGCTCATCCACCCACTCGCTCATCCACCCACTCGCCCATCCACCCACTCGCCCATCCACGCACTCGCTCATCCACCCACTCGCTCATCCACCCACTCGCCCATCCACCCACTCGCCCATCTACCCACTCGCTCATCCACCCACTCGCTCATCCACCCACTCGCCCATCTACCCACTCTCTCATCCACCCTCTCGCCCATCTACCCACTCGCCCATCCACCCACTCGCCCATCTACCCACTCGCCCATCCACCCGCTCGCCCATCCACCCACTCGCTCATCCACCCACTCGCCCATCCACCCACTCGCCCATCTACCCACTCGTCCATCTACCCACTCGCCCATCCACCCACTCGCCCATCCACCCACTCGCTCATCCACCCACTCGCCCATCCACCCACTCGCCCATCCACGCACTCGCTCATCCACCCACTCGCCCATCCACCCGCTCGCCCATCCACCCGCTCGCCCATCCACCCGCTCGCCCATCCACCCGCTCGCCATCCACCCACTCGCTCATCCACCCACTCGCTCATCCACCCACTCGCCATCCACCCACTCGCCCATCCACGCACTCGCTCATCCACCCACTCGCCCATCCACCCACTCGCCCATCTACCCACTCGCTCATCCACCCACTCGCTCATCCACCCACTCGCCCATCTACCCACTCTCTCATCCACCCTCTCGCCCATCTACCCACTCGCCCATCCACCCACTCGCCCATCTACCCACTCGCCCATCCACCCGCTCGCCCATCCACCCACTCGCTCATCCACCCACTCGCCCATCCACCCACTCGCCCATCTACCCACTCGTCCATCTACCCACTCGCCCATCCACCCACTCGCCCATCCACCCACTCGCCCATCTACCCAATCGCTCATCCACCCACTCGCTCATCCACCCACTCGCCCATCCACCCACTCGCCCACTCCCCCACTCGCCCATCCACCCACTCGCCCACCCCCTCACCTACCCACTCGCCCACGCACCCACTCGCCAAACCACCTGTGAAACCAACCACCCACTCTCCCTCCCATCCACCCACTCACCCATCAACCTATTCCACCCATCCACCCAACATTACACCATTTACCCACTTGCCCACCCACCCACTCACTCGCCCTTTCACCCGCCTTCCCATCCACCCGCCCACCCATCCACCCACTCGCCCACCCGCCCGCCCACCCACCCACTCGCCCACCCACCCACTCGCCCACCCACTCACCCGCTCACCCACTCGCCCAACCACCCCACTCGCCCACCCACTCGCCCACCCACTCGCCCACCCACCCACTCTCCCACCCACCCACTCGCCCCACCCACCCACTCGCCCGCCCACCCACTCGCCCACCCACGCACCTCGCCCACCCACCCACTCGCCCTCACCCACTCGCCCGCCCACCCACTCGCCCACCCACCACTCGCCCGCCCACCCACTCGCCCGCCCACCCACTCGCTCACCCACCCACTCACCCACCCACCCACCCGCCCACTCGTCCACCCTCCCACCAATGTACCCGCTCTTCCTCCCATCCACCCCCTCCCCTCCCCCCCCCCACCATCTTCTCACCGCAGCTCTGCAGCGATGGGGGGCGACCACCTTGAGTTTGGGCGGCTGGCACGCGTGAGGCACGTTGTCACCTTCAGCCTCTCGCCCTTCGAGCAGCGAGCCTTCGCGAACTTCTTCACCCAGGCGCTCCCCAACACCCTGCGCCGAATTAGCGCGCAGGCCCTGAGGGTGGGCCCACGTGAGTCCACGCACCGCGCCCGCTCGCACACTCACTCACTCACTCATCCACACACTCACCCACACACTCACACACACTCATCCATACACTCACCCGTACACTCATTCACTCATCCACACACCCGTACGCTCACACACTCACCCGTACGCTCACACGTACACTCACCCACACACCTCACACACACTCACTCACTCATCCATACACTCACTCACGCACTCATTCACTCACTCATCCACACACTCACCCACACACTCACTCACTCACTCTACCACACACTCACCCGTACACTCACTCATCCATACACTCACTCACTCAACCATACACTCACCCGTACACTCACACGTATGCTCACCCACACACTCACACACACTCACTCATCCATACACTCATTCACACACTCATTCACACACTCATTCACACACTCATTCACTCACTCATCCACAAACTCACCCGTACACTCACACGTACGCTCACTCACACACGCACTCACTCATCCATACACTCACTCACACACTCATTCACTCACTCACTCACTCATCCACACACTCACCCGTACGCTCACACGTACACTCACCCACACACTCACATACACTCACTCACTCATCCATACACTCATTCACACACTCATTCACACACTCACCCACACACTCACCCACACACTCACACACTCACTCATCCATACACTCATTCACACACTCACTCACTCACCCACTCACTCACTCATCCACACACTCACCCGTACGCTCACACGTACGCTCACCCACACACTCACACACTCACTCACTCATCCATACACTCATTCACACACTCATTCACACACTCACCCACACACTCACTGATCCATACACTCACCCACACACTCACTCATCCACACACTCACCCACACACTCACACACTCACTCATCCACACACTCACCCACACACTCACACACTCACTCATCCACACACTCACCCATACGCTCACACGTACACTCACCCACACACTCACACACACTCACTCATCCATACACTCACTCACACACTCATCCATACACTCACTCACACACTCACACACTCACTCACTCATCCACACACTCACCCGTACACTCACTCATCCATACACTCACTCACCCACTCACGCAACCATACACTCACCCGTACACTCATTTACACACTCACCCACTCACTCACCCACACACTTACTCACCCACCCACCCACTCACTCACCCACTCATTCATACACTCACCCGTACACTCACACACACATTCACACACACACTCATCCATACACTCATTCACACACTCATCCACACACTCACCCGTACACTCACTCATCCATACACTCACTCACTCACCCACTCACTCAACCATACACTCACCCGTACACTCATTCACACACTCACCCACTCACTCACCCACACACTCACTCACCCACTCATCCATACACTCACCCGTACACTCACTCACCCACACACTCACTCACTCACCCACTCACTCACTCACCCACTCACTCACACACTCACCCATACACTCACCCACACACTCACTCACTCACCCACTCACTCACTCATCCATACACTCACCCATACACTCACCCACACACTCACCCACACACTCACTCACCCACCCACTCACTCACTCATGCATACACTCACCTGTACACTCATTCACACACTCACCCACACACTCACCCACACACTCACTCACCCACTCACTCACTCATCCATACACTCACCCGTACACTCATTCACACACTCACCCACACACTCACCCACACACTCACCCACCCACTCACTCACTCATCCATACACTCACCCGTACACTCATTCACACACTCACCCACACACTCACTCACCCACCCACTCACTCACTCATCCATACACTCACCCATACACTCATTCACACACTCACCCACACACTCACCCACTCACTCACCCACACACTTACTCACTTACCCACTCACTCACTCATCCATACACTCACGCGTACACTCATTCACACACTCACCCAATCACTCACTCATCCATACACTCACCCGTACACTCACCCACACACCCACCCACACACTCACTCACCCACTCACTCATCCATACACTCACCCGTACACTCATTCACACACTCACCCACACACTCACCCACACACTCACTCACCCACTCACTCATCCACTCACTCATCCATACACTCACCCGTACACTCATTCACACACTCACCTACACACTCACCCACACACTCACTCACCCACCCACTCACTCACTCATCCATACACTCACCCGTACAATCATTCACACACTCACCCACTCACTCACCCACACACTCACTCACCCACCCACTCACTCACTCACTCATCCATACACTCACCCGTACACTCATTCACACACTCACCCACACACTCACCCACACACTCACCCACACACTCACTCACCCACTCACTCACTCACTCATCCATACACTCACCCGTACACTCATTCACACACTCACTCACTCATCCATACACTCACCCGTACACTCATTCACACACTCACCCACACACTCACCCACACATTCACTCATCCACCCACTCACTCATCCATACACTGACCCGTACACTCATCCATACACTCACCTGTACACTCACTCACCCACTCACTCACTCACTCATCCATACACTCACCTGTACACTCATTCACATACTCACCCACACACTCACCCACACACTCACTCACCCACCCACTCACTCACTCGCCCATCCATACACTCACCCGTACTCTCATTCACACACTCACCCACACACTCACCCACACACTCACTCATCCACCCACTCACTCATCCATACACTCACCCGTACACTCATTCACACACTCACCCACACACTCACCCACATACTCATTCACTCATCCACTCACTCATCCATACACTAACCCACTCACTCACCCACCCACACACTCACTCATCCATACACTCACCTGTACACTCATTCACATACTCACCCACACACTCACCCGCACACTCACTCACCCACCCACTCACTCATCCATACACTAACCCACTCACTCACCCACCCACACACTCACTCACCCACTCACTCACTCACTCATCCATACACTCACCTGTACACTCATTCACATACTCACCCACACACTCACCCACACACTCACTCATCCACCCACTCACTCATCCATACACTCACCCGTACACTCATTCACACACTCACCCACACACTCACCCACATACTCATTCACTCATCCACTCACTCATCCATACACTAACCCACTCACTCACCCACCCACACACTCACTCATCCACTCACTCACCCACTCACAAACTCTTCCATACACTCACCCGTACATTCATTCACACACTCACCCACTCACCCACACACTCATCCACTCACTAACCCATCCATACACATTTACCCATTCATACACTCACATTCACTCACCCACACACTCACTCATCCACTCAATCATACACTCAATCATACACTCATCCGTTCAATCATACACGTAGTTAATTACCCACTCACTCACCCACCCCTTCACTCACCCACTCACTCACCCACACACTGACGCACCCACACACTCATCCGTACACTCACCCACACACTCACTCACACACTCACTCATCCACTCAATCATACACTCATCCACTCAATCATACACGTAGTTAATTACCCACTCATTCACCCACCCACTCACTCACTCTCCCAGTCACTCTCCCACTCACTCATCCATACACTCACCCATATACTCATCCACTCAAACATACACGTAATTAATTACCCACTCATCCACTCACTCACCCACTCACCCACCCACTCACCCACCCACTCACCCACTCACTCACCCACTCACCCACCCACCCATGCATTCGCTGACGCACTAGCTCACTCACTCATCCACTCAATCTACTTTACCCACTCACTTGCTCACCCATACACTCGCTCACCATATACTCACTCAATTGTACATTTGGTTAGTCATGCACTCATTCACCTACCCACACACCCACTCACTCACCCACCCACTCACCCATACACTCACCCATACACTCACCCACTCACCACTCACCCACCCACTCATTCACCCATCCACTCACCCATCCACTCAGTCACCCACTCACTCACTCACCCACCCACTCACCCATACACTCACCCACCCACTATTCACCCACCCACCACTCAATCACCCACCCACTCACTCACCCACCCACTCACCCACCCACTCACTCACCCACTCATTCACCCACCCACTCACCCACCCACTCACTCACCCACCCACTCAATCACCCACCCACTCACTCACCCACCCACTCACTCACCCACTCATTCACCCACCCACTCACCAACCCACTCACCCATTCACCCACCCACACACCCCGTCTCCCTGTGTCTCTCTCACTGTGTTACTCTCCCTCCCCCTGTGTCTCTCTCCTTCCCTCTCGCTCACTGATTAGCGTGGTTGGCTACGTTCGGTGCACCGTGTCACTCTCTCCCTCTCTGTCTCTCCCTCCCCCTCTGTCTCTCTTCTCCGCTCTCTCTGTCTCTCTCTCTCTCTGTCCTCTCTCTGTCTCTCTCTCTGTCCTCTCTCTGTCTCTCTCTCTGTCCTCTCTCTGTCTCTCTCCCTCTTTGTCTCTCTCCCTCCCTCTCACCCTCTGTCTCCCTCTCTCTGTCTCTCTCTCTCTGTCTCTCTCTCTCCCCCTCTGTCTCTCTTCCCTGCTCTCTCTGTCTCTCTCCCCGTCTCTCCGTGTCTCACTCACCGTGTCTCACTCACCGTGTCACTCTCCCCGTGTCCCTCTCTCTCTCCCCGTGTCCCTCTCTCTCCCCCTCTGTCTCTCTCCCACTCTGTCTCTCTCCCACTCTGTCTCTCTCCCCCTCTCCCCGTGTCGCTCTCTCTGTGTCTCACCGTGTCACTCTCCCCCCCACCATCTCTCCCTCACTCACCGTGTCACTCTCCCCGTGTCTCTCTCCCTCTCTGTCTCTCTGTCCCTCTCTGTCTCTCTCCCCCTCTCCCCGTGTCCCTCTCTCTCTCCGTGTCTCACTCTACGTGTCACTCTCTCTCCTCCTCTCTCCCTCCCACTCTGTCTCTCTCCCACTCTGTCTCTCTCCCCCTCTCCCCGTGTCCCTCTCTCTGTCTCACTCACCGTGTCACTCTCGCCCTGTCCCTCTCTCTCTCCCTGTGTCCCTCTCTCCGTGTCTCACCGTGTCACTCTCCCCGTGTCACTCTCTCTCTCCCCCTCTCCCGTGTCCCTCTCTCCGTGTCTCACTCACCGTGTCACTCTCCCCCCCCACCATCTCTCACTCACCGTGTCACTCTCCCCGTGTCTCACCGTGTCACTCTCCCCGTGTCTCACTCACCGTGTCACTCTCCCCCCCCCACCATCTCTCACTCACCGTGTCACTCTCCCCGTGTCTCACTCACCGTGTCACTCTCCCCCCCCACCATCTCTCACTCACCGTGTCACTCTCCCCGTGTCTCACTCACCGTGTCACTCTCCCCCCCCCACCATCTCTCACTCACCGTGTCACTCTCCCCGTGTCTCACCGTGTCACTCTCCCCGTGTCTCACTCACCGTGTCACTCTCCCCCTCCACCATCTCTCACTCACCGTGTCACTCTCCCCGTGTCTCACCGTGTCACTCTCCCCGTGTCTCACCGTGTCACTCTCCCCGTGTCTCACCGTGTCACTCTCCCCGTGTCTCACCGTGTCACTCTCCCCGTGTCTCACCGTGTCACTCTCCCCGTGTCACTCTCTCTCTCCCCCTCTCCCGTGTCCCTCTCTCCGTGTCTCACTCACCGTGTCACTCTCCCCCCCCACCATCTCTCACTCACCGTGTCACTCTCCCCGTGTCTCACCGTGTCACTCTCCCCGTGTCTCACTCACCGTGTCACTCTCCCCCCCCACCATCTCTCACTCACCGTGTCACTCTCCCCGTGTCTCACTCACCGTGTCACTCTCCCCCCCCACCATCTCTCACTCACCGTGTCACTCTCCCCGTGTCTCACTCACCGTGTCACTCTCCCCCCCCCACCATCTCTCACTCACCGTGTCACTCTCCCCGTGTCTCACCGTGTCACTCTCCCCGTGTCTCACTCACCGTGTCACTCTCCCCCTCCACCATCTCTCACTCACCGTGTCACTCTCCCCGTGTCTCACCGTGTCACTCTCCCCGTGTCTCACCGTGTCACTCTCCCCGTGTCTCACCGTGTCACTCTCCCCGTGTCTCACCGTGTCACTCTCCCCGTGTCTCACCGTGTCACTCTCCCCGTGTCTCACCGTGTCACTCTCCCCGTGTCTCACCGTGTCACTCTCCCCGTGTCTCACTCACCGTGTCTCACTCTCCCCTCCCCCTCTCCCCCCTCCCGCCCCCCTCAACGCCGCTCAGCGTTCATGTTGCTCTACTTCATCTACGACTACGGCTCCAAGGAGTTCACGCGCTCACGGCGCAAGGACTCCTCCCTGTACTCCGACGACGAGTGACGGTTTCGCGCGGGAGAGGTGGGAGGGGAGGAGAGGTGAAGGAGAGAGAGAGAGGCGAGGAGAGGCGAGGAGAGGCTCAGGAGAATTCGACTCGTAGGCAACAGCGCACGGATAGGCGCAGGACAACAATAACAACAACAATAACAACAACAATAACAACAACAATAACAACAACAACACAGACAAAGACACACACACAGACACAACAACAACAACAATAACAACACAGACAAAGACACACACACAGACACAATAACAACAACAATAACAACAACAACACAGACAAAGACACACACACAGACACAACAACAACAATAACACAGACAAAGACACACACACAGACACAACAACAACAACAATAACACAGACAAAGACACACACACAGACACAATAACAACAACAATAACAACAACAACACAGACAAAGACACACACACAGACACAACAACAACAACAATAACACAGACAAAGACACACACACAGACACAACAACAACAACAATAACAACAACAACACAGACAAAGACACACATACAGACACAACAACAACAACAACCGCCATTCGCCACTCAGTGGCGGTGACGTCACCACGACGCTTGTGCCAGGCTATGTGCACTTTGAGGCCAGACACACACACGTATAGACAAACACAGACACACATATGGACAAAGACACACAGATACACACATGGACAAAGACACACAGACACAACAACAACAACAACCGCCATTCGCCACTCTGTGGCGGTGACGTCACCACGACGCTTGTGCCAGGCCATGTGCACCTTGAGACACAGACACACACACATATAGACAAACACATAGTGAATTAACACACACACGCTTGTGTCAGTCTGACCCAATGTTAATAAACACAACCTTTGTGTTCCTATGCGCCTGTGCTGTGTGTGAGTTAGTGAGTGTGCGTGTCAGTGAGTAAGTGTGCGTGTCAGTGAGTAAGTGTGCGTGTCAGTGAGTAAGTGTGCGTGTCAGTGAGTAAGTGTACATGTGTGTGTCTGTGTGTGTGTGAATGTGTGTGCGTGCGTGTATGTGTGTGTGCGTGTATGCGTGTGTGTGTGTACGTGCGTGCCGACCCAAGTTCGATTCACGCTCACGGCCAACACCAGTGACGATTATCTGAACCGGTCTTGGGCCTCCCCTGGGTCGACTCAGCCTCAAATGAGTACCTGGTGTGGTGTGTAGTAAACATCGCCACTGGGGGAGACAAAGGCGGTCGGGCGTGGTGCTGGCCACCCACCCCCTCGTGTGCCGTTCCGGCCTTCATAGGCGCTCGCTAACAGCGCTTGCCCCAACAGGCTAATCGGGGATATTTTTTTATGTGCGTGAGAGTTATTGCCAAACCCCATTTGGCAGAGCCAGGAGATTGAATCCTTACCCTCGGGGTTCCTCCAGAAACAGCAAAAAGCCACTGCGGGTGGCCACGTGGAATGTTCGAACACTCGCTGAGAGGCTGCCACTCCTCTGTCAGGAGCTGGAACGGTACCGACCTGGATCTCTGGTATTCAGGAGGTCCGGTGGAACGGCTCTGGCTCCTTGCCACCATGAGGGGTGGACAGTCCTCTACTCAGGGCAGGAGACTTCCAAACAAGAGGAAGTGGCTGTTCATCTGAACAAAAGTATGAAGGGGGTGTGGGAGCGTGGCGGTGAGGTGTGGGAAGCTGTAAGCCCCAGGCTACTTTGGGTTTGCCTTCCCATCAACTCGAGGAACATCCGCGGAGGGATGCAGGCAAGGTTGATGAGTCAGATGCCTTCTATGACCTCCTGTCACAGGTGCTAGCTAAAGTGGCCCCTTGGGATAGAGTCATCTTGTTGTGTGACTTCAATGCCCGAGTTGGTCATGATGCTGGCACCTGGTCTGGAGTATTTGGAAGGCATGGGCCAGATCAGCTCAATAACAGCAGTAGGAGGCTGCTAGATTTTTGTGCAGCCCATGGGCTTGGAATTACCAACACGCTGTTCCGGCATCGGCGCATCCACACAACATCATGGATGCATGCCAGGTCCAAGCAAGAACATCTGCTGGACTACATAGTGACGGACCAGCGGATGCGAGCCCATGTCCTTGACACCAGGACCTACCATGGAGCTGATCTGCCCTCTGACCATCGACTTGTCATCTGTAAGATGTGCCTGCCATTCTTCCACTCCGGTGGTGGGTGTACACACAGGACCCCATTCAAACCCATAGTGGCCTGGTCTCGGCTAGCTGATGAAAGTTGCAAGTGAGAATTTCATCATCGCTTGCGGCTGGGGATGGCATCGTCCCCCACTCCTGATGTTGAGAGAAAATGGGCGAGGTTTAGGACTGTGGCTCATGCAGCTGCAATGGCTGCGTTGGGTACGCGGTCCAGACCTCCCCAGAGACCCTGGCTGACAGAGGAGGTATTCAGCCTGGCTGAGAAAAAGCGACAGGCCCACTCTCATCATCTACAGAATCCCACGTCAGAGGATAAGGAGGCTTACCGCAGCCTTTGCTTGGAGGTTCAGAGAGCCATGAGGTAGTGGTCACGGGTTGCTGAGGAGATGGAATCTGCCTCAGTGGCCCACGATCACAAATCCATCAAAGTAACTTGCAGCGCCACACATTACCATCATTAGGGGAAAGAATGGTGATCCAATCTCCGACCACCAGGAACAGGTTTGCAGATTTGCTGAGCATTTCTGTAAGGTCATGGGGAAGGGTAAAATCCTCAGCCTGGAAAACATCATGGGGCAAAGTGGGGATAACCCTGCTGAGGCTGCGGTGCCTCAAATATTTGAAGGAGGTACCATCTGTTGAGGAAGTACTGAAGGCCATCCGGAGTCTGAGACCAGGAAAGGCACCAGCCAGAGATGATCTCCCAAGCGAAATGCTGAGGGAGGGTGGCGTTTGTGCACAGACTGCCCTACATGACATAATAACAGTCTTGACCATTGGACGGAATTCTCGGGATTGGAAGGATGCGCTGGTGGTCCCCCTCTTTAAGAAGGGGGACCGCACAGATTGTAACAACTACAGGGGTATTTCACTCGTCAGTGTGCCAGGAAAGGTCCTGGCAAGGATTATTCAACATCGCCTGGCCAGGCACACTGAGGAGAGGCTTGCGGAGCCCCAATGCGGTTTCAGGAAAGGGCGGTCCTGCACAGATGCCATATTTTCTGTCTGTTTGCTACAGCAGAGGTGTAGGGAATTCCAGCAAGACCTACATCTCTGCTTTATTGACCTGGTCAAGGCCTATGATACCATCAGTAGGCCTGAGCTCTGGGTTGTTCTTCGTGCTTTTGGAGTCTCTGACTCAGCTCATGATCATTAAGGACCTTCATGATGGTGAGCGAGCCCTGGTCAAACTACGTGGCCGGGAGTCAGAGCCATTCCCTGTTCAACTTGGGGTGCGACAGGGATGTCCTCCTGCTCCCACATTTAACTTCTATTTTGACCACGTCGTTTGTGAAGCCTTCAATGGCTGTACTGGAGGAATTTATATCTGGTACAGATACAATGGGAGGCTGATTTATGCCCGTGTGCGTTCCAGGGATGGCTCCCTATTGCTTAAACATGTTACGTATGCCGATGATCTGGTAATTGCTGCCCACTCAGAGGAGTTGGAGGCGCAGCTGCTGAACCTGGAGCTTGCCACTAAGAGGTGGGGCCTTACCATCAGCCCCACCAAAACTAAGCATCTGCCTGGGTATTTTGTACCATTGGACACTCCACCCCCACAAATCCCAATTGGTGATGGGGCAGTTGTGGAGAGAGTGGAGAGTTTCCCATACCTGGGCAGTGTGCTCATGAACGGCTCCAGTTTAACAGCAGAGGTCTCACTCCGAATCAGTCGAGCGGCAAGATCTTTTCATCGGTTGCGTAACGCTGTGTGGAAGCTACCTGGTCTGTCGCTCCGCACTAAGCTTCGTGTCTTCTCGGCCACGGTCATGCCCTCCCTTCTCTACGCTTGCGAAACGTGGACCCCCCCCTAATGGAACATCTTCGCCGGTTCGAAACATTGAGGCTGGCCTGCCTACGATCCATCATGGGTTTAAGTAGGCTGGATTGTGTGGGGAGCTCACAAATCCTTGAAAGATTTGGACAACGTCCCATCGGTGAGCTCCTCCGGCAGGCAAAGCTGCGTTGGCTGGGTCATGTAGCCCGCATGCCTCGCCACCGCATGCCCAAGCAGCTTCTGTTGGGCCGGATCGAGGGGGCTAAACGGGCTAGAGAAGAGATGGAGTGATGGGTGAGTGGGTGGGTGGGTGAGTGAGTGGGTGGGTGAATGAGTGAGTGGGTGAGTGGGTGGGTAAGTGAATGAGTGGGTGAGTGGGTGAGTGAGTGGGTGAGTGAGTGGGTGGGTGAATGAGTGAGTGGGTGGGTGAGTGGGTGGGTAAGTGAATGAGTGGGTGAGTGAGTGGGTGGGTGAATGAGTCAGTGGGTGGGTGAGTGAGTGGGACAGGCTCGAGAAGAGATGGAGTGATGGATCAGTGGGTGGGTGAATGAGTGAGTGGGTGGGTGAGTGGGTGGGTAAGTGAATGAATGGGTGAGTGAGTGAGTGGGTGAGTGAGTGGGTGAGTGAGTGACACGGGTTATAGAAGAGATGGAATGATGGATGAGTCGGTGGGTGATTGAGTAGGTGGGTGAGTGATTCAGTGGCACGGGCGAGAGAAGAGATGGAGTGACGTGGTACAGGAGGGCGTGGAGCTGAGTGGACTTGCCGATGACCGGTACCAGCGGTGTCAAGATCGGCCTCTGTGAAGGAGGAGGCTCGTGAAGGACGCTGCTACTTAGGCAGTGCCAGGCTAGGTGCATTCGTGAGGCTGCTGGGTAGTTGGAGGCAGTCGCCCCTCCAGCAACAACAACGGAGGGCAGAGAAGAGATGCTCACAACAACGAGTGGAGCGCCGGGCGGCTAAAACACATTAAGTTGGCAAAGTAGCGGGTACAGATGGTGCATGTGCCCAGGAATCTCAATCAATCCATGGCACCTGCTTGGTCTATTCCGTGACCTCCTGCACCTAGTCTGGCACAGCAGTCAATCCATGGCACCTGCTGGGTCTGTCCCGTTACCTCCTCCTGGTGCACCTAGCCTGGCACAGCAGTCAACCCATGGCACCTGCAGGGTCTGTCCCGTGACCTCCTCCTGGTGCACCTAGCCTGGCACAGCAGTCAACCCATGGCACCTGCAGGGTCTATCCCGTGACCTCCTCCTCATGCACCTAGCCTGGCACAGCAGTACAACCCATGGCACCTGCAGGGTCTGTCCTGTGATCTCCATCCCATTGTTTCTAGTTATAAAAGACTGAAATAATTTAGTTAATAATTGAAAAATTCTAATTATGTTATGTAAATTATTGGTTCTTTCGATAAATAAGAAAATATTTCTTGTTGTGGTTTTCACACCTGATGATGATTGCCTGTGTTGCAGTCGAAACGTCGTGAATTATTGACTCATTTAAAAATAATTTCATTCAAACGATTAATAATTTGAATTATTTAACTCATTTAAAATCCTTTTTTTTTTGTAAATAAAACATTACGCGGGAAGGGTTGCGATTGGTCACCTCGTTGTCACGTGCTTGCGAATCCTCGATTTCCATTGGTCGAGGTCGCCCTCCTCTCCCGCGGATATAAATACAGCGGCGGGCCTGTAGCGGGCGGCTGATAAACTCTTCGCTCGGGACGTGAGGAGATTTTTTTTAATTGTTTGTTATAAAACTTTAATTCGCGAGATTAAAGTTTGATTTACTCCACGTTGTTTGTTACCAACAGCAGCCTCCGCTCGTCAGCAAGCGCCGACAAACTGTGAGTACTTTCGCGCGTAATTACTGAGGCTCACAGAGCCAGACTAAGGCTCCCTCACGGTTCAGTGTTAATCTCTGAGGCTCACTGAGGCTCACAGAGCCAGACTAAGGCTCCCACAGGGTTCAGTGTTAATCACTGAGACTCACAGAGCCAGACTAAGACTCCCACAGGGTTCAGTGTTAATCACTGAGGCTCACAGAGCCAGACTAAGGCTCCCTCACATATGGTTACAGTGTTAATTACTGAGGCTCAATGAGGCTCACAGAGCCAGACTAAGGCTCCCTCACGTATGGTTACAGTGTTAATCACTGAGGCTCACAGAGCCAGACTAAGGCTCCCTCACGTATGGTTACAGTGTTAATTACTGAGGCTCGCAGAGCCAGACTAAGGCTCCCTCAGGGTTCAGTGTTAATCACTGAGGCTCACAGAGCCAGACTAAGGCTCCCACAGGGTTCAGTGTTAATCACTGAGGCTCACAGAGCCAGACTAAGGCTCCCTCACGGTTCAGTGTTAATCACTGAGACTCACAGAGCCAGACTAAGGCTCCCTCACGTATGGTTACAGTGTTAATTACTGAGGCTCACAGAGCCAGACTAAGGCTCCCTCACGTATGGTTACAGTGTTAATCACTGAGGCTCACAGAGCCAGACTAAGGCTCCCACAGGGTTCAGTGTTAATCGCTGAGGCTCACAGAGCCAGACTAAGGCTCCCTCACGTAGGGTTCAGTGTTAATCACTGAGGCTTACAGAGCCAGACTAAGGCTCCCACAGGGTTCAGTGTTAATTACCGAGGCTCACAGAGCCAGACTAAGGCTCCCTCACGTATGGTTACAGTGTTAATTACTGAGACTCACAGAGCCAGACTAAGGCTCCCATAGGGTTCAGTGTTAATTACTGAGGCTCACAGAGCCAGACTAAGGCTCCCTCACGTAGGGTTCAGTGTTAATCAGTGAGACTCAGAGCCAGACTAAGGCTCCCACAAGGTTCAGTGTTAATCACTGAGACTCATAGAGCCAGACTAAGGCTCCCTCACGTATGGTTACAGTGTTAATTACTGAGGCTCACAGAGCCAGACTAAGGCTCCCTCACGTATGGTTACAGTGTTAATCATTGAGGCTCACAGAGCCAGACTAAGGCTCCCTCACGTATGGTTACAGTGTTAATCACTGAGGCTCGCAGAGCCAGACTGAGGCTCCCACAGGGTTCAGTGTTAATCACTGAGGCTCACAGAGCCAGACTGAGGCTCCCTCAGGGTTCAGTGTTAATCACTGAGGCTCACAGAGCCAGACTAAGGCTCCCACAGGGTTCAGTGTTAATCACTGAGGCTCACAGAGCCAGACAAAGGCTCCCTCACGTATGGTTACAGTGTTAATTACTGAGGCTTACAGAGCCAGACTAAGGCTCCCTCACGTATGGTTACAGTGTTAATTACTGAGGCTTACAGAGCCAGACTAAGGCTCCCTCACGTAGGGTTAGTGTTAATCACTGAGGCTCACAGAGCCAGACTAAGGCTCCCACAGGGTTCAGTGTTAATCACTGAGACTCACAGAGCCAGACTAAGGCTCCCTCACGTATGGTTACAGTGTTAATTACTGAGGCTCACAGAACCAGACTAAGACTCCCTCACATAGGGTTCAGTGTTAATCACTGAGGCTCACAGAGCCAGACTAAGGCTCCCTCACGTATGGTTACAGTGTTAATTACTGAGGCTCACAGAGCCAGACTAAGGCTCCCTCACGTATGGTTACAGTGTTAATCACTGAGGCTCACAGAGCCAGACTAAGGCTCCCTCACGTATGGTTCAGTGTTAATCACTGAGGCTCACAGAGCCAGACTAAGGCTCCCTCACGTATGGTTACAGTGTTAATCACTGAGGCTCACAGAGCCAGACTAAGGCTCCCACACGTAGGGTTCAGTGTTAATCACTGAGGCTCACAGAGCCAGACTAAGGCTCCCTCACGTAGGGTTACAGTGTTAATCACTGAGGCTCACAGAGCCAGACTAAGGCTCCCTCAGGGTTCAGTGTTAATCACTGAGGCTCAACAGAGCCAGACTAAGGCTCCCACAGGGTTCAGTGTTAATCACTGAGGCTCACAGAGCCAGACTAAGGCTCCCACACGTAGGGTTCAGTGTTAATCACTGAGGCTCACAGAGCCAGACTAAGGCTCCCTCACGTAGGGTTACAGTGTTAATCACTGAGGCTCACAGAGCCAGACTAAGGCTCCCACAGGGTTCAGTGTTAATCACTGAGGCTCAACAGAGCCAGGCTAAGGCTCCCATAGGGTTCATTGTTAATCACTGAGGCTCACAGAGCCAGACTAAGGCTCCCACAGGGTTCAGTGTTAATCACTGAGGCTCACAGAGCCAGACTAAGGCTCCCTCAGGGTTCAGTGTTAATTACTGAGGCTCACAGAGCCAGACTAAGGCTCCCACAGGGTTCAGTGTTAATCACTGAGGCTTACAGAGCCAGGCTGAGGCTCCCACAGGGTTCAGTGTTAATTACTGAGGCTCACGGAGCCAGACTAAGGCTCCCCTAGGGTTCAGTTTTAATCACTGAGGCTCACAGAGCCAGACTAAGGCTCCCATAGGGTTCAGTGTTAATCACTGAGACTCACAGAGCCAGACTAAGGCTCCCACAGGGTTCAGTGTTAATCACTGAGGCTCACAGAGCCAGACTAAGGCTCCCACAGGGTTCAGTGTTAATCAATGAGACTCACAGAGCCAGACTAAGGCTCCCACAGGGTTCAGTGTTAATCACTGAGGCTCACAGAGCCAGACTAAGGCTCCCTCACGTAGGGTTCAGTGTTAATCACTGAGACTCACAGAGCCAGACTAAGGCTCCCATAGGGTTCAGTGTTAATCACTGAGGCTCACAGAGCCAGACTAAGGCTCCCTCTCCCATAGGGTTCAGTGTTTATCACTGAGGCTCACAGCCAGACTGAGGCCCCCACAGGGTTCAGTGTTAATCACTGAGGCTCACAGAGCCAGACTAAGGCTCCCACAGGGTTCAGTGTTAATCACTGAGGCTCACAGAGCCAGACTAAGGCTCCCACAGGGTTCAGTATTAATCACTGAGACTCACAGAGCCAGACTAAGGCTCCCTCACGTATGGTTACAGTGTTAATTACTGAGGCTCACAGAGCCAGACTAAGGCTCCCTCACGTATGGTTACAGTGTTAATTACTGAGGCTCACAGAGCCAGACTAAGGCTCCCACAGGGTTCAGTGTTAATCACTGAGGCTCACAGAGCCAGACTAAGGCTCCCTCACGTAGGGTTCAGTGTTAATCACTGAGACTCACAGAGCCAGACTAAGGCTCCCACAGGGTTCAGTGTTAATCACTGAGACTCACAGAGCCAGACTGAGGCTCCCACAGGGTTCAGTGTTAATCACTGAGGCTCACAGAGCCAGACTAAGGCTCCCTCACGTAGGGTTCAGTGTTAATCAGTGAGACTCACAGAGCCAGACTAAGGCTCCCACAAGGTTCAGTGTTAATCACTGAGACTCATAGAGCCAGACTAAGGCTCCCTCACGTATGGTTCAGTGTTAATTACTGAGGCTCACAGAGCCAGACTAAGGCTCCCACAGGGTTCAGTGTTAATCACTGAGACTCACAGAGCCAGACTGAGGCTCCCACAGGGTTCAGTGTTAATCACTGAGGCTCACAGAGCCAGACTAAGGCTCCCTCACGTAGGGTTCAGTGTTAATCAGTGAGACTCACAGAGCCAGACTAAGGCTCCCACAAGGTTCAGTGTTAATCACTGAGACTCCTAGAGCCAGACTAAGGCTCCCTCACGTATGGTTCAGTGTTAATTACTGAGGCTCACAGAGCCAGACTCATGCTCCCGTAGGGTTCAGTGCTAATCACTGAGACTCAGCGAAATGTTTCGAGTGGAGCACAGCGCAGGGCAGTTTAAAGCGATGCCTTTATTCGAATTCAAACAGCAGAGCACGGAACGAGGCGACGATTGATGCAAAATGCTCTGAGAAAGTTTCGGAAATGTCGGCGCGTTATTCCTGAGGAACCGTGAGGCAGAAAACCCAATAAACCGTGAGACAGAAACCCAATAAACCGTGAGACAGAAAACCCCAATAAACCGTGAGACAGAAAACCCAATAAACCGTGAGACAGAAAACCCAATAAACCGTGAGGCAGAAAACCCAATAAACCGTGAGGCAGAAAACCCAATAAACCGTGAGGCAGAAAACCCCAATACACCGTGAGACAGAAAACCCAATAAACCGTGAGACAGAAAACCCAATAAACCGTGAGACAGAAAACCCAATAAACCGTGAGACAGAAAACCCAATAAACCGTGAGGCAGGAAACCCAATAAACCGTGAGACAGAAACCCCAATAAACCGTGAGGCATAAAACCCAATAAACCGTGAGACAGAAAACCCCAATAAACCGTGAGACAGAAAACCCAATAAACCGTGAGACAGAAAACCCAATAAACCGTGAGGCAGAAAACCCAATAAACCGTGAGGCAGAAAACCCAATAAACCGTGAGGCAGAAAACCCCAATACACCGTGAGACAGAAAACCCAATAAACCGTGAGACAGAAAACCCAATAAACCGTGAGACAGAAAACCCAATAAACCGTGAGACAGAAAACCCAATAAACCGTGAGGCAGGAAACCCAATAAACCGTGAGACAGAAACCCCAATAAACCGTGAGGCATAAAACCCAATAAACCGTGAGGCAGAAAACCCAATAAACCGTGAGACAGGAAACCCAATAAACCCGTGAGACAAAAACCCAATAAACCATGAGACAGAAAACCCAATAAACCGTGAGACAGAAAACCCAATAAACCGTGAGGCAGAAAACCCCATAAACCGTGAGGCAGGAAACCCAATAAACCGTGAGGCAGAAAACCCAATAAACCATGAGACAGAAAACCCAATAAACCGTGAGACAGAAAACCCAATAAACCGTGAGGCAGGAAACCCAATAAACCGTGAGACAGAAAACCCAATAAACCGTGAGACAGAAAACCCCAATAAACCGTGAGACAGGAAACCCAATAAACCGTGAGACAGAAAACCCAATAAACCGTGAGACAGAAAACCCAATAAACCATGAGGCAGGAAACCCAATACACCGAGGCAGTCGATTGGTCTTCGGACTTCCGTTGACACCTCCCATGGGTCTGTGTCTAACCGAGGTCTACCGGTCTCTCCTGTTGGTCTCTGTGGAGGCTTTGTAGGGCTTTGTGGCGTCTATGGGACTTTTTGCCGGTCTTAACGTCGCAGGTCAACACGTGTGTACATGTGAGTCCTAGGGTCTCTATGCGAGTCTCTGGGAATCAACGTTATAAATCAACACGTGTGTACATGCGAGTCCTAGGGTCGCTGGGTCTCAACGTCACAGGTCAACACGTGTGTACACGTGAGTCCTAGGGTCTCTGTGCGAGTCCGTGGGTCTCAACGTCACAGGTCAACACGTGTGTGTACATGTGAGTCCTAGGGTCACTGGGTCTCAACGTCACAGGTCAACACGTGTGTGTACATGTGAGTCCGTGGGTCTCTGGGTCTCAACGTCACAGGTCAACACGTGTGTGTACACGTGAGTCCTAGGGTCTCTGGGTCTCAACGTCACAGGTCAACACGTGTGTGTACATGTGAGTCCTAGGGTCTCTATGCGAGTCTCTGGGTCTCAACGTCACAGGTCAACACGTGTGTGTACATGTGAGTCCTAGGGTCTCTGGGTCTCAACGTCACAGGTCAACACGTGTGTGTACACGTGAGTCCTAGGGTCACTGGGTCTCAACGTCACAGGTCAACACGTGTGTACATGTGAGTCCTAGGGTCGCTGGGTCTCAACGTCACAGGTCAACACGTGTGTGTACATGTGAGTCCTAGGGTCTCTGGGTCTCAACGTCACAGGTCAACACGTGTGTACATGTGAGTCCTAGGGTCGCTGGGTCTCAACGTCACAGGTCAACATGTGTGTGTACATGTGAGTCCTAGGGTCTCTGGGCCTCACGTCACAGGTCAACACGTGTGTGTACATGTGAGTCCTAGGGTCTCTGGGTCTCAACGTCACAGGTCAACACGTGTGTGTACATGTGAGTCCTAGGGTCTCTGGGTCTCAACGTCACAGGTCAACACGTGTGTGTACATGTGAGTCCAAGGGTCTCTGGGTCTCAACGTCACAGGGCAACACGTGTGTGTACACGTGAGTCCTAGGGTCTCTGTGCGAGTCCGTGGGTCTCAACGTCACAGGTCAACACGTGTGTACATGTGAGTCCTAGGGTCTCTATGCGAGTCTCTGGAAATCAACGTCATAAATCAATACGTGTGTGTACACATGTGAGTCTGTGGGTCCGTGAGTCTCCATGTGAGTCTGGGGGTCTCAAGAGTCTGTGCTCATTTGAGTCTCTGTCGATTTCTATTGAAGTATATGGGCCTTTGTGAGCCTCTGGGTCTCAACGTCATCAGTCAATACTTGCGTACATGCGCGTCCGTGGGTCTCTATGCGAGTCTCTAGGTCTCAACGTCATAAATCAATACATGTGTGTACATGTGGGTCTGTGAGTCTCTATGCGAGTCTGGGGGTCTCAAGAGGCTGTTTCATTTGAGTCTCTGTCGGTTTCTATTGAAGTATATTGGTCTTTGTGAGCCTCTGGGTCTCATTGTCATCAGTCAATACGTGCGTGCATGCGCTTCCATGGGTCTCTATGCGAGTATCTGGGTCTCAACGTCATAAATCAATACATGTGTGTACACATGTGAGTCCGTGAGTCTCCGTGTGAGTCTGGGTCTCAAGAGGCTGTTTCTTTGAGTCTCTGTCGGTTTCTATTGAAGTATATTGGTCTTTGTGAGCCTCTGGGTCTCAACGTCATCAGTTAATACGTGTGTGTACACGCGGGTCCGTGAGTCTCCATGTGAGTCTGGGTCTCAAGAGGCTGTTTCATTTGAGTCTCTGTTGATTTCTATTGATGTCTATGGGCCTTTGAGCCTCTGGCTCTCAACGTCATGAATCAATAGGTGTGTGTACATGTGAGTCTGTGGGTCCCTGGGTCTCAACGTCATAAGTCAATACGTGTGTACACGCGGGTCCGTGAGTCTCTATGCAAGTCTCTGGCTCTCAACGTCATGAATCAATACGTGTGTGTACATGTGAGTCTGTGGGGCTCTGGGTCTCAACGTCATAAGTCAATACTTGCGTACACGTGGGTCCGTGAGTCTCCATGCGAGTCTGTGGGTCTCCGGAGTCTGTGTTCATTTGGGTCTCTGTTGATTTCTATTGAAGTCTATTTGCCTTTGAGCCTCAGGGTCTCAACGTCACAGGTCAATACGTGTGTACACGTGGGTCCGTGAGACTCCATGCGAGTCTGGGGGTCTCAAGAGTCTGTGTTCATTTGAGTCTCTGTCGGTTTCTATTGAAGTATATTGGTCTTTGTGAGCCTCTGGGTCTCAACGTCACAGGTCAGTACTTGCGTACACGCGGGTCCGTGAGTCTCCATGCGAGTCTCTAGGTCTCAACGTCATAAAGCAATACGTGTGTACACATGTGAGTCTGTGGGTCCGTGAGTCTCTATGCGAGTCTGTGGGTCTCAAGAGTCTGTGTTCATTTGAGTCTCTGTTGATTTCTATTGAAGTCTATGGGCCTTTGAGCCTCTGGGTCTCAACGTCATAAGTCAATACTTGCGTACATGTGGGTCTGTGGGTCTCTGGATCTCAACGTCACAGGTCAATACGTGTGTGTACATGTGAGTCCGTGAGTCTCCGTGTGAGTCTGGGTCTCAAGAGGCTGTTTCTTTGAGTCTCTGTCGGTTTCTATTGAAGTATATGGGTCTTTGTGAGCCTCTGGGTCTCAACGTCATCAGTTAATACTTGTGTACACGCGGGTCCGTGAGTCTCCATGTGAGTCTGGGTCTCAAGAGGCTGTTGCATTTGGGTCTCTGTTGATTTCTATTGAAGTCTATGGGCATTTGAGCCTCTGGGTTTAAACGTCACAGGTCAATACGTTTGTACACGTGGGTCCGTGAGTCTCGATGTGAGTCTGGGTCTCAAGAGGCTGTTGCATTTGGGTCTCTGTTGATTTCTATTGAAGTCTATTGGCATTTGAGCCTCTGGGTTTAAACGTCACAGGTCAATACGTGTGTACACGTGGGTCCGTGAGTCTCCATGTGAGTCTGGGTCTCAAGAGGCTGTTGCATTTGGGTCTCTGTTGATTTCTATTGAAGTCTATGGGCATTTGAGCCTCTGGGTTTAAACGTCACAGGTCAATACGTGTGTACACGTGGGTCCGTGAGTCTCGATGTGAGTCTGGGTCTCAAAAGTCTGTGTTCATTTGAGTCTCTGTCGATTTCTATTGAAGTATATTGGCCTTTGTGAGCCTCTGGGTTTCATTGTCATCAGTCAATACGTGCGTACATGCGCGTCCGTGGGTCTCTATGCGAGTCTCTGGCTCTCAACGTCATCAATCAATACGTGTGTACATGTGAGTCTGTGGGTCTCTGGGTCTCAACGTCATAAGTCAATACGTGTGTACACGCGGGTCCGTGAGTCTCCATGCGAGTCTGTGGGTCTCAAGAGTCTGTGTTCATTTGAGTCTCTGTCGATTTCTATTGAAGTCTATGGGCCTTTGAGCCTCTGGGTTTAAACGTCACAGGTCAATACGTGTGTACACGTGGGTCCGTGAGTCTCCATGTGAGTCTGGGGGTCTCAAGAGTCTGTGCTCATTTGAGTATCTGTCGATTTATATTGAGGTATATTAGCCTTTGTGAGCCTCTGGGTCTCAACGTCATAAGTCAATACTTGCGTACACGAGGGTCCGTGAGTCTCCATGCGAGTCTGGGGGTCTCAAGAGTCTGTGTTCATTTGAGTCTCTGTCGATTTCTATTGAAGTATATTAGCCTTTGTGAGCCTCTGGGTCTCAACGTCACAAGTCAGTACTTGCGTACACGCGGGTCCGTGGGTCTCCTGTCAGGCGTTTGAACGTTTTAATTTTTCAGTGGTGCATGGTCCTCCCGTCTGCCGAGATTCCTGCGCGTCTCCGTGTCACGGGCCCCTAATGAATGTGCGGGAGAAACCTTTTGAGAAGGCCCTTTCCCCGCGAGCCCGCGGTCCTCCTCTCGCGCGTGCGAGCATTTGCACAGCGACTGGATGCCGCCGCCTCTGCGCGATAACTACCGCACCTCCCGTCCCCTCGCACTCGTGCGTTAGCGGGCGCCTATTTGCGTGGTTTGTCGGCCTTCTCCGTGCCGCCCCTCTCGGAGACGTTGAAGTATCGCGAGACGCGGTGCTGCCGCTGCTGCTGCTGCTGCTGCCGCCGCTGCTGCGGCATCAGCTCCACGCGTTTCCTCTCCTGCTCCTGCACCTCCTCCGCCTCCACCTCCTCCTCCTCCTCCTCTCTCTCCTCCTTGGTCACCGTGGTGACGGTCCGGGTGGAGGAGACGACGCGGCGGCCTCGCTCGTCCGTGCGGCGCCGCACCTCTGTGAGGGTGCACGTCCCGCGGTAGGTCGACTCCACCCCTTCCGCGGCCTTGCCCCGGGCGGCCGCCGCGGCCTCGCCGGCCGCTCCGCCGCCGCAGGATGGGCACGGGGCTGCCGACGCCGACGCCGACGCCGCCGCCGCAGCCGCCGCCGCCGCCGCAGCCGCAGCCGCAGCCGGGCGCGGCCGCGGGGCGACGGCGACCTCGAGGGCCTCGCGGATCCTGGCGGGAGGGCCGCGGCGGCTCGGCCCGCGCCTGGAGGACGATTCGATGGCGATGAACGCCGGGGACGAGCCGGGAGCGTCGGCGCGGCGGCCGGCCGGCCGGGGAGTCGGCGGCGGAGCGGCCGGGGGACCGCCGTTGACGGGGTTCGGCGGCCCCGGCGGCGGCCCCGGCGGCGGCCCCGGCGGCGGCTCTCGGGTCTGTCCGAGCCCATCGGCTGCCGGCGTCGGCCCGCCCGGGTCCCGGTCGGCGGCGGACGCCGGCGGTCCCCCGGCGGCCAAACTGGACGGCCCGTTGAGGCTCGGCGACTTGCCCTCCTCTGCCACCGCCTTGCCGCGGCAGCCGCCGCCGGTGGCGGCGGCTGCCGGCACTCCGGCTTCCTCCGCCGCCGCCGCCGCCGTCGCCGCAGCGTGCGGCGGTTTTGGCGGCAGCCTGGGCTTGAGGCCGCATCCCGTCGGACTCCCGAACGCCGCCGACCCGCTGGCCGAACCGCTGGCCGAGCCGCTGGACGAGCCGCTGGACGAGACGCTGGCCGAGCCGCTGGACGAGCCGCTGGACGAGCCGCTGGACGAGCCGCTGGATGAGCCGCTGGACGAGCCGCTGGACGAGCCGCTGGTCGACCCGCTGGCCGAACTACCCACCGACCCGCTGGCCGACCCGCTGGCCGAACTACCCACCGACCCGCTGGCCGAACTACCCACCGACCCGCTGGCCGAACTACCCACCGACCCGCTGGCCGAACTACCCACCGACCCGCTGGCCGAACTACCCACCGACCCGCTGGCCGACCCGCTGGCCGACCCGCTGGCCGACCCGCTCGCCGCCCTCTTGTAGATGAGTGCCGCGCGGATGTCCCCCTGCGTCACGTTGACATGAGCCCTCTCGAGCGAGGCTAGCGCCGCCCGCAGGGGCCCCCTGCCCTCGGCCGCCGGCGCCGGGACCTTGGCCGCGCCCGCCGAGCCGGGGGTTTCGCGACCCCCCACCACCCCCGGCCGTTGGTTCACCGTGGCGTTTGCCGCCCCCTCCTGTTCCACTTGCCGCTGTTTCCGCTGCTGCGGCTGTGACTGCTGTGGCTGTGACTGCTGCTGCTGTGACTGCTGTGGCTGCTGCTGTGACTGCTGTGGCTGCTGCTGCTGTGGCTGCTGCTGCTGTGGCTGCTGCTGCTGCTGTGACTGCTGCTGCTGTGACTGCTGTGGCTGCTGCTGTGACTGCTGTGGCTGCTGCTGTGGCTGCTGCTGCTGTGACTGCTGCTGTGGCTGCTGCTGCTGTGACTGCTGCTGCTGTGGCTGCTGCTGCTGCTGCGGCTGCTGTGACTGCTGCTGCTGTGGCTGCTGCTGCGGCTGCTGTGACTGCTGCTGCTGTGACTGCTGCTGCTGTGACTGCTGCTGCTGTGGCTGCTGCTGCTGCTGCGGCTGCTGTGACTGCTGCTGCTGTGGCTGCTGTGGCTGCTGTGACTGCTGCTGCTGCTGTGACTGCTGCTGCTGTGACTGCTGCTGCTGTGACTGCTGCTGCTGTGACTGCTGCTGCTGTGACTGCTGCTGCTGTGACTGCTGCTGCTGCTGTGACTGCTGCTGCTGTGACTGCTGCTGCGGCTGCTGCTGCTGTGACTGCCATCGTAATTGCCGATGATGCGACCTCGGCTTGGGTCGGTCCTCCTCCTGCTGCTGCTGCTGCTGCTGCCGCTGCTGCCGCCTCTCGTTTTGCCGATCTCCACCGGCGCCCCGCGTGTTTCCTCCAAGACGCCTCCCCTCCCCTCCTTCCTCCTCCTCCTCCTCCTCCTCCCCCTCGCCGCCGCCGCCGCCGCCGCCGTCCTCGTCGTCCGTCCGGCCCAGGGCGGCGAGAGGCTGCGTTTGAAAGAGCCAGGCCTTGAGTTTGACGCGGCCGCTTTGGGGAGCGCACGCCCGGTCAGCGGCGCTGCCCCGGCCCTCCCCCTGCTGCCCCGTGGCGACGGGCCCCTCCGTCGTCGACGCGCGGTGGCCCGTCTCCCTGTCCGCGGGCGTCTCCTCCTCCGCCTCCTCCTCCTCCTCCGCCTCCTCCTCCGCCTCCTCCTCCTCCGCCTCCTCCTCCGCCTCCTCCTCCTTCGCCTCCTCCTCCGCCTCCTCCTCCTCCGCTTCCTCCTCCGCCTCCGCCTCCTCCTCCGCCTCCTCCACCGCGCCGCCGCCGCCGCCTCTGCGACCACCGCCGGTGCTGCCGGCCACCCCGTCCGTCGCCGTCTCTCCCGCCTCCGCCGGCTTCCGCTTCCCGACCCCCTCGGCCGCGTAGCCGTTGCCCTGCGGCGGCGGCGGCGGCGGCCAGGCTCCGGCGATTGCCGTCCGGCCCCTTGCTCCGTCCTCCTCTCCGTTCGCCGCGCCGCCCCCGCCGTTGCCGTGGCCGCCGTAGCCGTTGCCGTGGCCGCCGTAGCCGTTGCCGTGGCCGCCGTAGCCGTTGCCGTGGCCGCCGTAGCCGTTGCCGTGGCCGCCGTAGCCGTCGCCGTGTTCCTCCAGCAGCACGTCGTGCTCCATCTCGTCGATGACGTCCGGGTTGATGTGCCTCGCCAGACGCCGCAGCTCCGTCAGCTGGCGCTCGCGCGCCGTCTTGGGCGAGATGGCGAGCGCCAGGCCCCGGCAGAGGGGCAGGGCCGTGCCGGCGGCGGCGGCGGCGGCCGTGGCGGCGGCCGTGCCGGCGGCGGCCGTGGCGGCGGCGGCGGCGGCCGTGGGGGTCGTGGTAGCCGTTGCCGTGGCAGCTGTAGCTGTGGCAGGAGACGTAGTGTTTGTGGTAGCCATCGCAGCTGTAGCTGTGGTGTCTGTGGTAGTGGTGGCAGCTGTAGCTGTGGCAGGAGACGTAGTGTCTGTGGTAGCTGTAGCTGTGGCAGCTGTAGCTGTGACAGGAAACGTAGTGCCTGTGGCAGCCGTAGCAGCTGTAGCTGTGGCAGGAGACGTAGTGTTTGTGGTAGCCGTGGCAGCTGTAGCTGTGGTGTCTGTGGTAGCGGTGGCAGCTGTAGCTGTGGCAGGAGACGTAGTGTCTGTGGCAGCTGTAGCTGTGGCAGGAGACGTAGTGTTTGTGGTAGCCATCGCAGCTGTAGCTGTGGTGTCTGTGGTAGTGGTGGCAGCTGTAGCTGTGGCAGGAGACGTAGTGTCTGTGGTAGCTGTAGCTGTGGCAGCTGTAGCTGTGACAGGAAACGTAGTGCCTGTGGCAGCCGTAGCAGCTGTAGCTGTGGCAGGAGACGTAGTGTTTGTGGTAGCTGTAGCTGTGGCAGGAGACGTAGTGTCTGTGGTAGCTGTAGCTGTGGCAGGAGACGTAGTGTCTGTGGTAGCTGTAGCTGTGGCAGGAGACGTAGTGTCTGTGGTAGCTGTGGCTGTGGCAGGAGACGTAGTATCTGTGGTAGCTGTGGCTGTGGCAGGAGACGTAGTGTCTGTGGTAGCTGTGGCTGTGGCAGGAGACGTAGTGTCTGTGGTAGCTGTGGCTGTGGCAGGAGACGTAGTGTCTGCGCTAGCCGTGGTAGCTGTGGCAGGAGACGTAGTGTCTGTGGCAGCTGTAGCTGTAGCTATGGCAGGAGACGTAGTGTCTGTGGCAGCTGTAGCTGTGGCAGGAGACGTAGTGTCTGTGGCAGCTGTGGCAGCTGTAGCTATGGCAGGAGACGTAGTATCTGTGCTAGCCGTGGTAGCTGTAGCTATGGCAGGAGACGTAGTGTCTGTGGTAGCCGTGGTAGCTGTGGCAGCCGTAGCTATGGCAGGAGACGTAGTGTCTGTGGCAGCTGTATCTGTGGTAGCCGTAGCTGTGGCAGGAGACGTAGTGTCTGTGGCAGCTGTATCTGTGGCAACCGTAGCTGTGGCAGGAGACGTAGTGTCTGTGGCAGCTGTATCTGTGGTAGCCGTAGCTGTGGCAGGAGACGTAGTGTCTGTGGCAGCTGTATCTGTGGTAGCCGTAGCTGTGGCAGGAGACGTAGTGTCTGTGGCAGCTGTATCTGTGGTAGCTGTAGCTGTGGCAGGAGACGTAGTGTCTGTGGCAGCCGTAGCTGTGGCAGGAGACGTAGTGTCTGTGGCAGCTGTATCTGTGGCAGCTGTATCTGTGGTAGCTGTAGCTGTGGCAGGAGACGTAGTGTCTGTGGCAGCTGTATCTGTGGTAGCCGTAGCTGTAGCAGGAGACGTAGTGTCTGTGTCAGCTGTATCTGTGGTAGCCGTAGCTGTGGCAGGAGACGTAGTGTCTGTGGCAGCTGTATCTGTGGTAGCCGTAGCTGTGGCAGGAGACGTAGTGTCTGTGGCAGCTGTATCTGTGGTAGCTGTAGCTGTGGCAGGAGACGTAGTGTCTGTGGCAGCTGTATCTGTGGTAGCCGTAGCTGTGGCAGGAGACGTAGTGTCTGTGGCAGCCGTAGCTGTGGCAGGAGACGTAGTGTCTGTGGCAGCTGTATCTGTGGCAGCTGTATCTGTGGTAGCTGTAGCTGTGGCAGGAGACGTAGTGTCTGTGGCAGCTGTATCTGTGGCAGCCGTAGCTGTGGCAGGAGACGTAGTGTCTGTGGCAGCTGTATCTGTGGTAGCTGTAGCTATGGCAGGAGACGTAGTGTCTGTGTCAGCTGTATCTGTGGCAACCGTAGCTGTGGCAGGAGACGTAGTGTCTGTGGCAGCTGTATCTGTGGTAGCCGTAGCTGTGGCAGGAGACGTAGTGTCTGTGGCAGCTGTATCTGTGGCAGCCGTAGCTGTGGCAGGAGACGTAGTGTCTGTGGCAGCTGTATTTGTGGTAGCTGTGGCAGGAGACGTAGTGTCTGTGGCAACCATAGCCGGCGGGCAGCCGCCGTTGGTGGCATGGGCGGTGGGCCCCATGCACTCGTCATGAGCCTGAACCTCCATCTGGGAAAATGTGAACGGTGGCGGGGGGAGTACGTTAACTACCTCGCCCGGTTACACACGTGAGGATCGTGGGTTCGATCCCGGACCCTTGACGATGCCAGGCTGCTGTGTATTTGGATTCTCTCTCTCTCTCTCACCGTGGTGAGATGTTAACCACCTCGCCCTGTTACACCTGAGGGTCGTGGGTTCGAGCCCGGACCCTGACGATGCCCGGCTGCTGTATATTTGGAGTCTGCGTCTCTCTCACTCCGTAGAGATGTTGACTACCTCGCCCCGCACACAGGAGGTCGTGGGTTCGATCCCAGACCCTTGACGATGCCAGGCTGCTGTATATTTGGATTCTCTCTCTCTCTCACCGTGGTGAGATGTTAACTACCTCGCCCGGTTACACGTAAGGGTCGTGGGTTCGATCCCGGACCCTTGACGATGCCAGGCTGCTGTATATTTGGAGTCTCTCTCTCTCTCACTGTGGTGAGATGTTAACCACCTCGCCCGGTCACACGTAAGGGTCGTGGGTTCGATCCCGGACCCTTGACGATGCCAGGCTGCTGTATATTTGGAGTCTCTCTCTCTCTCACTGTGGTGAGATGTTAACCACCTCGCCCGGTTACACACGTAAGGGTCGTGGGTTCGATCCCGGACCCTTGACGATGCCTGGCTGCTGTATATTTGGAGTTTGGGTCTCTCTCTTTCACCGTGGTGAGATGTTAACCACCTCGCCCGGTTACACACGTGAGGATCGTGGGTTCGATCCCGGACCCTTGACGACGCCTGGCTGCTGTATATTTGGATTCTCTCTCTCTCACTGTGGTGAGATGTTAACCACCTCGCCCGGTTACACGTAAGGGTCGTGGGTTCGATCCCGGTCCCTTGACGATGCCAGGCTGCTGTATATTTGGAGTCTCTCTCTCACCGTGGTGAGATGTTAACTACCTCGCCCGGTCACACGTAAGGGTCGTGGGTTCGATCCCGGACCCTGACGATGCCAGGCTGCTGTATATTTGGAGTTTGGGTCTCTCTCTTTCACCGTGGTGAGATGTTAACTACCTCGCCCGGTTACACACGTGAGGATCGTGGGTTCGATCCCGGACCCTTGACGATGCCTGGCTGCTGTATATTTTGATTCTCTCTCTCTCTCTCACCGTGGTGAGATGTTAACTACCTTGCCCGGTTACACACGTGAGGATCGTGGGTTCGAGCCCGGACCCTGACGACGCCTGGCTGCTGTATATTTGGATTCTCTCTCTCTCTCACCGTGGTGAGATGTTAACTACCTCGCCCTGTTACACCTGAGGGTCGTGGGTTCGATCCCGGACCCTGACGATGCCAGGCTGCTGTATATTTGGAGTCTGCGTCTCTCTCACTCCGTAGAGATGTTGACTACCTCGCCTCGCACACAGGAGGTCGTGGGTTCGATCCCAGACCCCTGACGATGCCAGGCTGCTGTATATTTGGATTCTCTCTCTCTCTCTCTTTCGCTCTCTCTCCCAGCGGCGGTCTCTGCATGAACCCATGACCTCCTGCGTGCCGGGAGAGGCCGTTGACAGCCTCGCACGCTTTCGAGTATTTGGCTGCGGGGGCTTGGTCACTGTGGGTATCTGCGGGTCTTCATCGGTCTCCGAGTACGGGTCTCTGTGGGCCTCTCTGAGTTACGGGTCTCTTGAGAGCGCAGACACACGCAGTATTTGGCTGCTGCTATCGGCTACCACGTCGTGGTGATGATGGTGATGATGATGATATCAGCTACCTCATAGAGACGTTGATTCTAAATGTGGAGGGGAGGGGGGGGGGAAACCGGAGGAGCCAGCGACCACCACGGGGAGAGAGAGAGGGAGAGACGCAGACTCCACATATACAGCAGCAGCAGCGGGCATCGTCCGGGGTCGAACCCACGACCTCCTGCGTACCAGGCGAGGTAGTCAACATCTCTACAGAGAGAGAGATGCAGACTCCAGATATACAGCAGCAGGCGTAGGTCAGGGTCCGGGATCGAACTCACGACCTCCTGTATACCCGGCGAGGTAGTCAACATCTCCTAGCCACCGTGATGGAACCCACGACCTCCTGTGTACCCGGCGAGGTAGTCAACATCTCCTAGCCACACACAGACACACACAGACACGCGCACACGCACAGACACTCGCACACACAGAGACACACACACACACAGACACACACAGACACTCACACACACAGACACACATAGACACTCACACACACAGAGACACTCGCACATACAGACACTCGCACGCACAGACGCGCACACTCACAGACACGCGCACACGCACAGACACGCGCAGACACGCGCACACTCACAGACACGCGCACACAGACACTCGCACACAGAGACACTCACACACACAGAGACACTCACACACACAGACACGCGCACACACACACAGACACACGCACACAAAGACACTCACACACACAGAGTCACTCACACGCACAGACACGCGCACACACACACAGACACGCGCGCACACACAGACACGCGCACACACGCAGACACGCGCACACACGCAGACACGTGCACACACACAGACACGCGCACACACAGACACGCGCACACACAGAGACACACGCACACACAGAGACACACGCACACACAGAGACACACGCACAGACACGCACACACGCACACAGACACGCGCACACGCACACAGACACGCGCACACACAGAGACACTCACACACACATACACAGACACACACACAGACACTCACACACACTCACGCATACACAGACACTCACACAGACACGCGCACACGCACACAGACGCGCACACGCACACAGACACGCGCACACGCACACAGACACGCGCACACGCACACAGACACTCACACAAACACAGACACTCACACAAACACAGACACACACACAGAGACACTCACACACACTCACACATACACACACTCACACACACTCACACACACACAGACACTCACACACACTCACACATACACACACAGACACGCGCACACAGACACACACACGCACACAGACACACACACAGACACACACACAGACACACGCGCACACTCAGGCACGCGCACGTGCCCCCTGAGATCAGAGGACAAAGGAAATAGGATGTAGCTGATACACACAGACACACACGTACACGTCTATACTTACCCACATTTTTATTAATGCACACGTACACACATTCCCCGCGCACTCTAACTCATCCACTCGGACAAAGACAAAGGTCCCCCGTGTAGGGGCAAGTGCTGTTAGTAGCGAGTAGCACCTACACACACACAGACAAATATCCCCCAGGTAGCCTCGAACAGACTGTTGGCCATCCACCCCCCGCTCACTACACTCATTATAGCCGGTCACCCACTCACTCGCTCACCCACTCGCTCACCCACTCGCCCACCCACTCTCTCGTTCACTCACCCACTCGTTCGCCCACTCGCTCACCCGCCCACTCGCTCGCCCACCCACTCGCTCGCCCACCCACTCATTGACCTACCTACCCAGCCGCTCACTTACCCACCCTCCCATCCGCTCCCCTGCTCACCCACCCACCCACTCATTCACCCGCCCACTGACCCACTCACCCACCTTTTCACCCACATAATCGCCCACTTGCTCAACCCCCTCCCCACTCATTTATCCACACATTCACCCACTCGTTCACCCACCCACTTGCCTACTCATTGACCCACCCACCTGCCCACTCACCCACCCACCTGCTCAGCCACTCACCCACCCACCTGCTCACCCACCCACATAGTCGCCCCCTCGCTCACCCACTCATTGATCCACCCACTCGCTCACCCACTTACTCACCCAGCCACCCCCTCAACCACCCACCCACACACCCATCCACTCATTCACCCGCTCAGCCGCCCACTGATCCACCCACTCACCAAGCCACCCGCTCACCCACCCACCAACTCACATAATTGCCCGCTCGCTCACCCACCCACTCATTGATCCACACATGCACCCACCTACTCACCCAGCCAACCACTCAACCACCCATCCACTCAACCACCCACTCATTCACCCGCTCAGCCGCCCACTGATCCACCCACTCATTCACCCACCAACCCACTCACCCGCTCACCCACCCACTTGCTCTCCCACTCATTGATCCACACATTCACCCACCTACTCACTCACCCAGCCAACCATCCACCCACTCTCGCCCACACTCATTCTCCCGCTCAGCCACCCACTGATCCACCCACCCTCCCAGCCACCCACCCGCCCAGCCACCTGCCCACCCACCTGCATAATTGCCCACTAACTCACCCACCCACTCATTGATCCACACATTCACTCACCCACTCACCTACTTACCCAGCCACCCACCCACTCATTCACCCGCTCAGCCACCCGCCCACTCATCCACCCACCCACTCACCCAGCCACCCACCCGCTGACCCACCCACATAATTGCCCACTCGCTCACCCACCCACTCATTGTTCCACACATTCACCCACCTACTCACTCACCCACCCACTCATTCACCCGCTCAGCCGCCCACTGATCCACCCACTATCCCAGCCACCCAGCCACCCACCCACATAATTGCCCACTCGCTCACCCACCCACTCATTGATCCACACATTCACCCACCTACTCACCCAGCCAACCACTCAACCACCCATCCACTTAACCACCCACTGATCCACCCGCTCAGCCGCCCACTGATCCATCCACTCATTCACCCACCCACTCACCCAGCCACTCACCCGCTCACCCACCCACTTGCTCTCCCACTCATTGATCCACACATTCATCCACCTACTCACTCACCCAGCCAACCATCCACCCACTCTCCCCCACACTCATTCTCCCGCTCAGCCACCCACTGATCCACCCACTCTCCCAGCCACCCACCCAGCCACCTGCCCACCCACCCGCATAATTGCCCACTAACTCACCCACCCACTCATTGATCCACACATTCACCCACCTACTCACCCAGCCACCCACCCACTCATTCACCCGCTCAGCCACTCACCCACTCATCCACCCACCCACTCACCCAGCCACAATTGCCCACTCGCTCATTGATCCACACATTCACCCACCTACTCACTCACCCACCCACCCACTCATTCACCCGCTCAGCCGCCCACTGACCCACCCACTATCCCAGCCACCCACCCGCCCACATAATTGCACACTCGCTCACTCACCTACTCACTCACCCACCCACCCACTCAGCCGCCCACTTATCCACCCACTATCCCACCCACCCACCCACATAATTACACACTCGCTCACCCACCCACTCATTGATCCACACATTCACCCACCTACTCACTCACCCACCCACTCATTCACCCGCTCAACCGCCCACTGATCCACCCACTATCCCACCCACCCACATAATTGCACACTTGTTCACCCACCCACTCATTGATCCACAACATTCACCCACCTACTCACTCACCCACCCACCCACTCATTCACCCGCTCAGCCGCCCACTGATCCACCCACTATCCCACCCACCCACATAATTGCCCACTCGCTCACCCACCCACTCATTGATCCACATTCACCCACCTACTCACTCACCCACTCACCCGCTCAGCCGCCCACTGATCCACCCACTATCCCAGCCACCCACCCACATAAGTGCACACTTGCTCACTCACCCACTCATTGATCCACAACATTCACCCACCTACTCACTCACTCACCCACTCATTCACCCGCTCAGCCACCCACCCACTCATCCACCCACCCACTCATTCACCCGCTCAGCCGCCCACTGATCCACCCACTAACCCAGCCACCCACCCACCCACATAATTGCCCACTCGCTCACCCACCCACTCATTGATCCACACATTCACCCACCTACCCACCTACTCACTCACCCACTCACCCACCCACCCACTCATTCACCCGCTCAGCCGCCCACTGACCCACCCACTATCCCAGCCAGCCACCCACCCACATAATTGCCCACTCTCTCACCCACCCACTCATTGATCCACACATTCGCCCACCTACTCACTCACCCACCCACCCACCCACTCATTCACCCGCTCAGCCGCCCACTGACCCACCCACTATCCCAGCCACCCACCCGCCCACATAATTGCACACTCGCTCACTCACCTACTCACTCACCCACCCACCCACTCAGCCGCCCACTGATCCACCCACTATCCCACCCACCCACCCACATAATTACACACTCGCTCACCCACCCACTCATTGATCCACACATTCACCCACCTACTCACTCACCCACCCACTCATTCACCCGCTCAACCGCCCACTGATCCACCCACTATCCCACCCACCCACATAATTGCACACTTGTTCACCCACCCACTCATTGATCCACAACATTCACCCACCTACTCACTCACCCACCCACCCACTCATTCACCCGCTCAGCCGCCCACTGATCCACCCACTATCCCACCCACCCACATAATTGCCCACTCGCTCACCCACCCACTCATTGATCCACACATTCACCCACCTACCCACCTACTCACTCACCCACTCACCCACCCACCCACTCATTCACCCGCTCAGCCGCCCACTGATCCACCCACTATCCCAGCCACCCACCCACATAATTGCCCACTCGCTCACCCACCCACTCATTGATCCACACATGCACCCACCTACTCACACAGCCAACCACTCAACCACCCACTGATCCACCCACTCAGCCGCCCACTGATTCATCCACTCATTCATTCACCCACCCACTCACCCAGCCACTCACCCGCTCACCCACCCACTTGTTCTCCCACTCACTCATTCACCCGCTCAGCCGCCCACTGATCCACCCACTATCCCACCCACCCACATAATTGCACACTCACTCACCCACCCACTCATTGATCCACAACATTCACCCACCTACTCACTCACTCATTCACCCGCTCAGCCGCCCACTGATTCACCCACTATCCCACCCACCCACATAATTGCCCACTCGCTCACTCACCCACTCATTGATCCACACATTCACCCACCTACTCACTCACCAACCCACCCACTCATTCACCCGCTCAGCCGCCCACTGACCCACCCACTATCCCAGCCACCCACCCACCCACATAATTGCACACTCGCTCACCCACCCACTCATTGATCCACAACATTCACCCACCTACTCACTCACCCACCCACTCATTCACCCGCTCAGCCGCCCACTGATCCACCCACTATCCCACCCACCCACATAATTGCACACTCGCTCACTCACCTACTCACTCACCCACCCACCCACTCAGCCGCCCACTATCCCACCCACCCACCCACATAATTTCCCACTCGCTCACCCACCCACTCATTGATCCACAACATTCACCCACCTACTCACCCCGCACCATCCGCTCCACCCCCTTCCTTTTGTCACTTCTTAGCTGCCGCTGTGGCTATTTGCAGAGCTACGTCAAGGTTTTGACAGCTGCGGGGGGGCGGGGGGTGGGGGGCATTCCTGAACTTCCCGGGGGGGGGGGGTGGGATAGCTCCCAGTTGGGGGGAGGGTGGTGGCGTGGGTGATAGCAACTCCTTGGGATAGCCAAGCATAGCATAGCCCTGGCTGCATAGCAGACCGCCTCTAGGGACTGGCTCCCAGCTATAAGCGGGAATCGGAGTTCTGAGGGTCCCCCGATGGCTGAGTGGCATCCTGGGGTCTGGGTTTAGTAGAGGCGGGGGGGGTGGGTGGCTGGGTGGGTGAGGGTTTGTTAGGGACGGTGGTTAAGAGGGTTTAGGGTGCTTGGGTTAGAGGGGCTGGAGTTGAGTTGGGATTTGAGATGGGGTGGGGGTGGTGGGTGGCGTGGTGGTAGTGGTGGGAGCAAGGAGTTAGGGAGCTAGAGGTTAGTGGCTAGGGTTAGGGGCTAGGAGCTAGGGTTAGTGGCTAGGGTTAGGGGCTAGGGTTAGGGGCTAGGGTTAGGGGCTAGGGTTAGTGGCTAGTGTTAGGGGCTAGGGTTAGTGGCTAGTGTTAGGAGCTAGTGTTAGGGGCTAGTGTTAGGGGCTAGTGTTAGGGGCTAGGGTTAGGGGCTAGGGTTAGGGGCTAGGTTTAGGAGCTAGGGTTAGTGGCTAGTGTTAGGGGCTAGGGTTATGGGCTAGAGTTAGTGGCTAGGGTTAGGGGCTAGGGTTAGGGGCTAGTGTTAGGGACTAGGGGCTAGGTTTAGGAGCTAGGGTTAGTGGCTAGTGTTAGGGGCTAGGGTTAGGGGCTAGGGTTAGTGGCTAGGGTTAGGGGCTAGGGTTAGGGGCTAGGGTTAGGGGCTAGGAGCTAGGGTTAGGGGCTAGGGTTAGTGGCTAGGGTTAGGGGCTAGTGTTAGGGGCTAGGGGCTAGGTTTAGGAGCTAAGGTTAGGGGCTAGGGTTAGTGGCTAGGGTTAGGGGCTAGGGTTAGGGGCTAGGGTTAGGGGCGTGGGGGTAGGGGCTAGTGTTACGGGCTAGGAGCTAGTGTTTTGGAGCCAGTGTTAGGGAGCTAGAGGTTAGTGGCTAGGGTTAGGGGCTAGGGTTAGGGGCTAGGGTTAGTGGCTAGGGTTAGTGGCTCGGGTTAGGGGCTAGGGTTAGGGGCTAGGGTTAGTGGCTAGGGTTAGGGGCCAGGGTTAGGGGCTAGGGTTAGGAGCTAGGGTTAGGGGCTAGGAGCTAGGGTTAGGGGCTAGGGTTAGTGGCTCGGGTTAGGGGCTAGGGTTAGGGGCTAGGGTTAGTGGCTAGGGTTAGGGGCCAGGGTTAGGGGCTAGGGTTAGGAGCTAAGGTTAGGAGCTCTTAACGATGCCAGGCTGCTGGCATCGTCAAGGGTCCGGGATCGAACTCACGACCTCCTGCGTACCAGGCGAGGTAGTCAACATCTCTCAGTGTACGGGATTGAACCCACGACCTCCTGCGTACCAGGCGAGGTAGTCAACATCTCTCAGTGTACGGGATTGAACCCACGACCTCCTGCGTACCAGGCGAGGTAGTCAACATCTCTCAGTGTACGGGATTGAACCCACGACCTCCGGCGTACCAGGCGAGGTAGTCAACATCTCTCAGTGTACGGGATTGAACCCACGACCTCCTGCGTACCAGGCGAGGTAGTCAACATCTCTCAGTGTACGGGATTGAACCCACGACCTCCTGCGTACCAGGCGAGGTAGTCAACATCTCTCAGTGTACGGGATTGAACCCACGACCTCCTGCGTACCAGGCGAGGTAGTCAACATCTCTCAGTGTACGGGATTGAACCCACGACCTCCTGCGTACCAGGCGAGGTAGTCAACATCTCCCAGCCACCGTGGCGCTCATCGTGAGCACAGTGATAGACGTCCAGAGCCGGGACTCGAACCCAGGAGATGGCAAAGGATGCCGTCCGTCTCCGTGTCTATGGCACGGCCATTGTGGACCCCTATGATGTCAGCGGAGATACCCGGCGCTTGAACCCCGTGAATGAGACGTGTGTGTGTCACTGTGTGTCACTGTGTGTGTGTCACTGTGTGTGTCACTGTGTCACTCTGTGTGTCACTGTGTGTGTGTGTCACTGTGTGTGTGTGTCACTGTGTGTCACTGTGTTTCACTGTGTGTCACTGTGTCACTGTGTTTCACTGTGTGTCACTGTGTTTCACTGTGTGTGTCACTGTGTGTCACTGTGTGTGTCACTGTGTGTCACTGTGTGTGTGTGTGTCACTGTGTGTGTCACTGTGTGTGTCACTTTGTTTCACTTTAACTGTGTCACTGTGTCACTGTGTGTCACTGTTTCACTGTGTCACTGTGTGTCACTGTGTGTGTGTGTCACTGTGTGTGTGTGTGTCACTGTGTGTCACTGTGTTTCACTGTGTGTCACTGTGTGTCACTGTGTGTGTGTCACTGTGTGTCACTGTGTGTGTCACTGTGTGTGTCACTCTGTGTGTCACTGTGTGTCACTGTGTCAGTGTGTGTCAGTGTGTGTCACTGTGTTTCACTGTGTCACTGTGTCACTCTGTGTCTCTGTGTGTCACTGTGTGTGTCACTGTGTGTCACTGTGTGTGTCACTGTCACTGTGTGTGTGTGTCACTGTGTGTCACACTGTGTCACTGTGTTTCACTGTGTCACTGTGTGTCACTGTGTCACTGTGTGTCACTGTGTGTGTGTCACTGTGTCACTGTGTGTCACTGTGTGTGTGTCACTGTGTGTGTGTCACTGTGTGTGTGTCACTGTGTGTGTGTCACACAGTGTGTCACACTGTGTGTCACACTGTGTGACACACTGTGTGTGTCACTCTGTGTGTGTCACACAGTGTGACACACACAGTGTGACACACACAGTGTGACACACACTGTGTGTGACACACTGTGTGACACACACACAGTGACACACACAGTGTGACACACTGTGTGTGTCACTGTGTCACACTGTGTGTTACTGTGTGTGTGTGTCACTGTGTGTGTCACTGTGTTTGGTTAATTTGGCGATTTGCGCGCCGCGCTACGAACCCGGCCACCCCAACACCCAGTGACGATTATCCGAACCGGTCCTGGGGCCTCCCCTAGGTCGACTCGGCCTCAAATGAGTTACCCGGTGTAGCGGCGGCGGTGTGTAGTGAACATCGCGAGCACTGGGGGAGAGACAAAGGCGGCCGGGCGTGGTTGCTGGCCACCCACCCCCTCGTGTGCGTAGCCACAGTCGTGCCGGTAGCCTTCACTGGTGCAGCTACTCGCTACTGACAGCACTTGCCCCTGCAGCCCTGTTAGAGGCTACACGGGGGACCTTTGTCTGTGTGTGTGTAGGTGCTGCTACTCGCTACTGACAGCACTTGCCCCTACAGCCCTGTTAGAGGCTACACGGGGGACCTTTGTCTGTGTCTGTGTAGGTGCTGCTACTCGCTACTAGCAGCACTTGCCCATACAGCCCTGTTAGAGGCTACACGGGGGAGCTTTGTCTGTGTGTCTCTGTGTGTGTGTGAGTGTGTCTCTCTGTGTGTGTCTCTGTGTGTGAGTGTCTGTGTGTGTGAGTTAGTGTCTGTGTGAGTTAGTGTCTGTGTGAGCGTGAGTGTCTGTGAGTGTGAGTTAGTGTGTGTGTGAGTGTCTGTATGTGTGTCTGAGTTAGTGTCTGTGTGAGCGTGAGTGTCTGTGAGTGTGAGTTAGTGTGAGTGTGTGTGAGTGTCTGTGTGTGTGTATGTGTGTGTCTGTGTGTGTGAGTTAGTGTGTGTGTGATTGTCTGTGCGTGTGTGAGTGTCTCTGTGTGTGTGTGTGAGTTAGTGTGTGAGTGTCTGTGTGTGTCTGTTTGAATGTGTGAGTGTCTCTGTGTGTGTGTATGTGTGAGTGTCTCTGTGTGTGTATGTCTCTGTGAGTGTATGTGTCTGTGTGAGTGTCTGTGTGAGTGTTAGTGTGAGTGTCTGTGTGAGTGTCTGTGTGTCTGTGTGAGTGTGTGAGTGTCTCTGTGTGTGTATGTGTGTGTGTGAGTGTATGTGTCTGTGTGAGTGTCTGTGTGTGTGTGTGAGTGTTAGTGTATGTGTCTGTGTGTGTGAGTGTCTGTGTGTGTGTGTGAGTGTTAGTGTATGTGTCTGTGTGTGTGAGTGTCTGTGTGTGTGTGAGTGTCTGTGTGTGTGTGAGTGTATGTGTCTCTGTGTCTCTCTCTCTCTCTGTGTGCGTCTCTGCGTTTGTGGGGAGCGGTGGGCGGAGTGATTAGCGCCGCGCTGCTCCGAGACCCGTGTTCGGTTCCCGTTCACGGCCACCAGGGCTGTCCGTCCGTCCGTCCTTGTCCGTCTGTCTGTCCCCGTGTGTCCCACCGTGTCCCCCCGTGTCTCTCTCTCTGTCTGTCTCCACCTCACCTTGACCTCCCTCTCCCCGTGGCGCGGTGTTTCCGTCTCTGTCCCAAGCGGCCTGGGTGTCCCTGTCCATCCGTCTTGTCCCCCTCCCCTGTCTCGCTCTCTCCTCACCTCCTCCTCCTCCTCTGTGTCCGTCTCCTCCTCTGTCTCCTGTCTGGCTCCCGTCTCTCGCTAAATCGAGAGACGGGGTTTGGGGGGGGGGGGTTGGGGTAGAGGGGGGACGGACGGACGGGGACACGAGTTGGAAGCAGCTGCTGGCGCCTCCACCCGCTCAGCCACTCGCTCGCTGAACCACTCATTCACTAAACCACTCATTCACTAAACCACTCATTCACTAAACCACTCATTCACTAAACCACTCATTCACTAAACCACTCATTCACTAAACCACTCGCTCGCTGAACCACTCATTCACTAAAGCACTCATTCACTAAACCACTCGCTCGCTGAACCACTCATTCACTAAAGCACTCATTCACTAAACCACTCATTCACTAAACCACTCATTCACTAAACCACTCATTCACTAAACCACTCATTCACTAAACCACTCATTCACTAAACCACTCATTCACTAAACCACTCATTCACTGAACCACTCATTCACTAAACCACTCATTCACTAAACCACTCATTCACTAAACCACTCGCTCGCTGAACCACTCATTCACTAAACCACTCATTCACTAAACCACTCATTCACTAAACCACTCATTCACTAAACCACTCATTCACTAAACCACTCATTCACTAAACCACTCATTCACTAAACCTCTCATTCACTGAACCTCTCATTCACTAAACCACTCATTCACTAAACCACTCATTCACTAAACCACTCATTCACTAAACCACTCATTCACTAAACCACTCATTCACTAAACCACTCATTCACTAAACCACTCATTCACTAAACCACTCATTCACTAAACCACTCATTCACTAAACCACTCATTCACTAAACCACTCATTCACTAAACCACTCATTCACTAAACCACTCATTCACTAAACCACTCATTCACTAAACCACTCATTCACTAAACCACTCATTCACTGAACCTCTCATTCACTGAACCTCTCATTCACTAAACCACTCATTCACTAAACCACTCATTCACTAAACCACTCATTCACTAAACCACTCATTCACTAAACCACTCATTCACTAAACCACTCATTCACTAAACCACTCATTCACTAAACCACTCATTCACTAAACCACTCATTCACTAAACCACTCATTCACTAAACCACTCATTCACTAAACCACTCATTCACTAAACCACTCATTCACTAAACCACTCATTCACTAAACCACTCATTCACTAAACCACCCGCTCATTCATTCACCCACTCACTCATTCACTAAACCACTCATTCACTAAACCACCAGCTCATTCATTCACCCACTCACTCATTCACCCACTCACTCATTCACTAAACCACTCATTCACTAAACCACCAGCTCATTCATTCACCCACTCACTCATTCACCCACTCACTCATTCACTAAACCACCAGCTCATTCACCCAGTCACTCATTCACCCACTCACTCATTCACTAAAACACTCGCTCATTAACCCAGTCACTCACTAAACCACTCATTCACTAAACCACCCGCTCATTCACCCACTCACTCACTAAACCACTCATTCACTAAACCACCCGCTCATTCACCCACTCACTCATTCACCCAGTCACTCACTAAACCACTCATTCACTAAACCACCCGCTCATTCACCCACTCACTCACTAAACCACTCATTCACTAAACCACTCACTCATTCACCCACTCACTCATTCACCCAGTCACTCATTCACCCACTCACTCATTCACCCAGTCACTCACTAAACCACTCATTCACTAAACCACCCGCTCATTCACCCACTGACTCATTCACCCACTCACTCATTCACCCACTCACTCATTCACCCAGTCACTCACTAAACCACTCATTCACTAAACCACCCGCTCATTCACCCACTCACTCATTCACTAAACCACTTACTCATTCACCCACTCACTCATTCACCCACTCACTCATTAACTAAACCACTCACTCATTCACCCACTCACTCATTCACCCACTCACTCATTCACTAAAACACTCGCTGATTCACCCACTCACTCACTAAACCACTCATTCACTAAACCACCCGCTCATTCACCCAGTCACTCATTCACCCACTCACTCATTCACCCAGTCACTCACTAAACCACTCATTCACTAAACCACCCGCTCATTCACCCACTCACTCACTAAACCACTCATTCACTAAACCACCCCTCATTCACCCACTCACTCACTAAACCACTCATTCACTAAACCACTCACTCATTCACCCACTCACTCATTCACCCAGTCACTCATTCACCCACTCACTCATTCACCCAGTCACTCACTAAACCACTCATTCACTAAACCACCCGCTCATTCACCCACTCACTCATTGACCCACTCACTCATTCACCCACTCACTCATTCACCCAGTCACTCACTAAACCACTCATTCACTAAACCACCCGCTCATTCACCCACTCACTCATTCACTAAACCACTTACTCCATTCACCCACTCACTCATTCACCCACTCACTCATTCACTAAACCACTCACTCATTCACCCACTCACTCATTCACCCACTCACTCATTCACTAAACCACTCGCTCATTCACCCAGTCACTCACTAAACCACTCATTCACTAAACCACCCGGTCATTCACCCAGTCACTCATTCACCCACTCATTCACTAAACCACTCGCTCATTCACCCAGTCACTCATTCACCCACCCACTCACTCATTCACTAAACCACCCGCTCATTTACCCAGTCACTCACTAAACCACTCATTCACTAAACCACCCGCTCATTCACCCAGTCACTCATTCACCCACTCACTCATTCACCCAGTCACTCACTAAACCACTCATTCACTGAACCACCCGCTCATTCACCCAGTCACTCAGTCACCCACTCACTCATTCACCCAGTCACTCACTAAACCACTCATTCACTAAACCACCCGTCATTCACCCACTCATTCACCCACTCACTCATTCACCCACTCACTCATTCACTAAACCACTCACTCATTCACCCACTCACTCATTCACCCACTCACTCATTCACTAAACCACTCGCTCATTCACCCAGTCACTCACTAAACCACTCATTCACTAAACCACTCGCTCATTCACCCAGTCACTCATTCACCCACCCACTCACTCATTCACTAAACCACCCGCTCATTCACCCACTCACTCATTCACCCAGTCACTCATTCACCCAGTCACTCATTCACCCAGTCACTCACTAAACCACTCGCTCATTCACCCACTCACTCACTAAACCACTCATTCACTAAACCACCCGCTCATTCACCCAGTCACTCGCTCACTCATTCACCCACTCATTCACCCACTCACTCATTCACCCAGTCACTCGCTCACTAAACCGCTCACTCATTCACCCACTCACTCACTAAACCACTCGCTCACCAAATTACCCACCTGCCGGCTCACTCGCCTGCTCGCTCACTAGCTCACTCACCCACCCATCCACCCACTCACTTACCCGCTCATTAAACCACTCGCCCGCCCACCACTCACTCGCTCCCTCGCTCACTAAAGCACTCCCCATCCACTCACTCACCCACCCACTCACTCGTTCACTAAAACAGTCACCTGCTCATTCACTCACAAAACCACTCGCCCACCCGCTCGTTCACTCACCCAATCACTCATCCCCCGACTCGCTCACCCGCCCGCTCACTCACCCACTCACATGCTCACTCACACCATGAATCACTCGCCCACGCACTCGCCCGCCCGCTCACCCGCTCGCCCACCCACTCACCCGTTCGCCCACCCGCTCGCCCACTCACTCACCCACCCGCTCGCCCACCCACTCACCCGTTCGCCCACCCGCTCGCCCACTCACTCACCCACCCGCTCGCCCACCCACTCACCCACCCGCTCGCCCACCCACTCACCCGTTCGCCCACCCGCTCGCCCACCTGCTTACCTGCTTGCCCACCCGCTCGCCCACCCACTTACCGCTCGCCCACTCACTTACCCGCTCGCCCACACGCTCGCCCACTCACTCACCCACCCACTCGCCCACTCACTTACCCACTCGCCCACCCGCTCGCCCACTCACTTACCGCTCGCCCACTCACTTACCCGCTCGCCCACCCGCTCGCCCACCCACTCGCCCACCCGCTCGTCCACTCACTTACCCACTCGCCCACCCACTCGCCCACCCACTCGCCCACCCGCTCGCCCACTCACTCACCCACCCGCTCGCCCACTCACCCACCCACTCGCCCACTCACTTACCCGCTCGCCCAGCCGCTCGCCCACTCACTTACCCACCCACTCGCCCACTCACTTACCCACTCGCCCACCCGCTCGTCCACTCACTTACCCACTCGCCCACCCGCTCGCCCACTCACTCACCCACCCACTCGCCCACTCACTTACCCACTCGCCCACCCGCTCGCCCACTCACTCACCCACCCACTCGCCCACTCACTTACCCACTCGCCCACCCGCTCGCCCACTCACTTACCCACTCGCCCACCCGCTCGCCCACTCACTTACCCGCTCGCCCACCCGCTCACCCACCCGCTCGCCCACCCACTTACCCGCTCACCCACCCACTCGCCCACTCACTCACCCGCTCACCCGCCCACTCACTTACCCGCTCGCCCACCCGCTCGCCCACCCACTTACCCGCTCGCCCACCCGCTCGCCCACTCACTTACCCACTCGCCCACCCGCTCGCCCATTCACTGTTATCTACATCATCATCCTCCTCCTCCTCCTCCCCAGAGACGGCATCTGTTGAGTGTCTCCTGACACGGGACAGACGGGGAGGGGAGGAGAGGGAGGAGGGGAGAATGATTGGAACGATGGACGAATGGAGAAATGGATGGAACGATGGATGATGGAAGGAATGGAGGGAGGAGGAGGAGGAGGAATGAATGTATGGGCAGGCACAGGGCAAGTCGGACCGCCGAAACAGACGGGACAATGAAGATGGAGCGATGTATAGTTAATGGTGGTGGTGATGATGATGTTGATAGTAATGGTGGTGATGTTGATGGTGGTGATGATGTTGATAGTAATGGTGGTGATGTTGATGGTGTTGATGGTGTTGATGGTGATGATGATGTTGATGGTGTTGATGGTGATGTTGATAGTTAATGGTGGTGATGTTGATGGTGATGATGATGTTGATAGTGGTGATGGTCATGGTGATGATGTTGATGATGATGATGTTGATAGTGGTGATGGTCATGGTGATGGTGATGATGTTGATAGTAATGGTGGTGATGTTGATGGTGGTGATGATGTTGATAGTAATGGTGGTGATGTTGATGGTGGTGATGATGTTGATAGTTAATGGTGGTGATGTTGATGGTGATGATGTTGATAGTAATGGTGGTGATGTTGATAGTAATGGTGGTGATGTTGATAGTAATGGTGGTGATGTTGATAGTTAATGGTGGTGATGTTGATGATGATGTTGATGATGATGTTGATAGTGGTGATGGTCATGGTGATGGTGATGGTGATGATGTTGATAGTAATGGTGGTGATGTTGATAGTAATGGTGGTGATGTTGATAGTAATGGTGGTGATGTTGATAGTAATGGTGGTGATGTTGATAGTAATGGTGGTGATGTTGATAGTTAATGGTGGTGATGTTGATGATGATGTTGATGATGATGTTGATAGTGGTGATGGTCATGGTGATGGTGATGATGTTGATAGTAATGGTGGTGATGTTGATGGTGGTGATGATGTTGATAGTAATGGTGGTGATGTTGATAGTAATGGTGGTGATGTTGATAGTAATGGTGGTGATGTTGATAGTAATGGTGGTGATGTTGATAGTAATGGTGGTGATGTTGATAGTAATGGTGGTGATGTTGATAGTTAATGGTGGTGATGTTGATGGTGATGATGATGTTGATGATGATGTTGATAGTGGTGATGGTCATGGTGATGGTGATGATAGTAATGGTGGTGATGTTGATGGTGGTGATGATGTTGATAGTAATGGTGGTGATGTTGATGGTGGTGATGATGTTGATAGTAATGGTGGTGATGTTGATGGTGGTGATGATGTTGATAGTAATGGTGGTGATGTTGATGGTGGTGATGGTCATGGTGATGGTGATGATGTTGATAGTGATGGTAGTGATGTTGATGGTGGTGATGATGTTGATAGTAATGGTGGTGATGTTGATGGTGGTGATGGTCATGGTGATGGTGATGATGTTGATAGTAATGGTGGTGATGTTGATGATGATGGGCATGTTGATAGTAATGATGGTCATGGTGATGGTGATGATGTTGATAGTTAATGGTGGTGATGTTAATGGTGGTGATGATGTTGATAGTAATGGTGGTGATGTTGATGGTGATGATGTTGATAGTAATGGTGGTGATGTTGATGGTGGTGATGGTCATGATGATGATAGTAATGGTTGTGATGTTGATGGTGGTGATGGTCATGGTCATGGTGATGATGTTGATAGTTAATGGTGGTGATGTTGATGGTGATGATGTTGATAGTTAATGGTGGTGATGTTGATGGTGATGATGATGTTGATAGTAATGGTGGTGATGTTGATGGTGGTGATGGTCATGGAGATGGTGATGATGTTGATAGTAATGGTGGTGATGATGATGATGGGCATGTTGTTAGTAATGATGGTCATGGTGATGGTGATGATGTTGATAGTTAATGGTGGTGATGTTGATGGTGATGATGTTGATAGTAATGGTGGTGATGTTAATGGTGGTGATGGTGATGATGTTGATAGTTAATGGTGGTGATGTTGATGTCGATGATGATGTTGATAGTAATGGTGGTGATGTTTGATGATGGTGATGGTCATGGTGATGATGCTGATAGTAATGATGGTGATGTTGTTAGTAATGGTGGTGATGGTGATTATGTTGATAGTAATGGTGGTGATGTTGATGATGATGATGGTCATGTTGATGGTGATGATGATGATGCTGATAGTAATGATGGTGATGTTGTTAGTAATGGTGGTGATGTTAATGGTGATGGTGCTTATGCTGATAGTAATGATGGTGATGGTGATGATGATAGTAATGGTGATGTTGATGGTGATTATGTTGATAGTAATTGTGGTATGTTGATGATAATGATGATGGTCATGTTGATGGTGATGATGATGCTGATAGTAATGATGGTGATGTTAGTAATGATGGTGATGCTGATAGTAATGATGGTGATGGTGGTGATGTTGATGGTGATGATGATGATGCTGATAGTAATGATGGTGATGTTGTTAGTAATGGTGGTGATGTTGATGGTGATGATGATGATGATGCTGATAGTAATGATGGTGATGTTGTTAGTAATGGTGGTGATGGTGGTGATGTTGATGGTGATGATGATGCTGATAGTAATGATGATGTTGATAGTAATGGTGGTGATGGTGATGATGGTCATGTTGATGGTGATGATGATGATGCTAACAGTAATGATGGTGATGTTGTTAGTAATGATGGTGATGTTAGTAATGATGGTGATGATGCTGATAGTAATGATGGTGATGTTGATGGTGGTGATGGTGATATTGTTAGTAATGATGCTGATAGTAGTGATGATGATATTGATGGTAATGGTGGTGATGGTGATGTTGTTAGTAATGATGGTGATGATGATGCTGATAGTAATGGTGGTGATGGTGATGATGATGCTGATAGTAATGATGGTGATGTTGATAGTAATGATGGTGATGATGATGATAGTAATGATGGTGATGGTGATGTTGTTACAGATTGATTCGGACCAGGTGAAGGTGAAATGGAGCAGGTCCGGTGCAGCCAACACGGTGAGGACCTTTACCGTGGTGTGGTGAGTGGTGTGGTGAGTGGTGTGGTGAGTGAGTGTAGTGTGGTGAGTGGTGTGGTGAGTGGTGTGGTGAGTGAGTGTGGTGAGTGTAGTGTGGTGAGTGAGTGAGTGTAGTGTGGTGAGTGGTGTGGTGAGTGAGTGTGGTGAGTGAGTGAGTGTAGTGTGGTGTGGTGAGTGGTGTGGTGAGTGGTGTGGTGAGTGGTGTGGTGAGTGGTGTGGTGAGTGGTGTGGTGAGTGGTGTGGTGAGTGGTGTGGTGAGTGGTGTGGTGAGTGGTGTGGTGAGTGGTGTGGTGAGTGAGTGAGCGTGGTGAGTGGCGTGTAGTGTGGTGAGTGAGTGTAGTGTGGTGAGTGAGTGGTGTGGTGAGTGGTGTGGTGAGTGAGTGAGCGTGGTGAGTGGCGTAGTGTGGTGAGTGTAGTGTGGTGAGTGAGTGTAGTGTGGTGAGTGGTGTGGTGAGTGAGTGAGCGTGGTGAGTGGCGTAGTGTGGTGAGTGTAGTGTGGTGAGTGGTGTGGTGAGTGGTGTGGTGAGTGGTGTGGTGAGTGAGTAAGCGTGGTGAGTGGCGTAGTGTGGTGAGTGTAGTGTGGTGAGTGGTGTGGTGAGTGGTGTGGTGAGTGGTGTGGTGAGTGAGTGAGCGTGGTGAGTGGCGTAGTGTGGTGAGTGTAGTGTGGTGAGTGGTGTGGTGAGTGGTGTGGTGAGTGAGCGTGGTGAGTGGCGTAGTGTGGTGAGTGGTGTGGTGAGTGAGTGTAGTGTGGTGAGTGATGTGGTGAGTGATGTGGTGAGTGGTGTGGTGAGTGTAGTGTGGTGAGTGAGTGTAGTGTGGTGAGTGAGTGAGTGTGGTGAGTGGTGTGGTGAGTGTAGTGTGGTGAGTGAGTGAGCGTGGTGTGTACCGTGGTGTGGTGAGTGTAGTGTGGTGAGTGAGTGGTGTGGTGAGTGAGGTGAGTGTAGTGTGGTGAGTGAGTGTAGTGTAGTGTGGTGAGTGAGTGTAGTGTGGTGAGTGAGTGAGTGTGGTGAGTGGTGTGGTGAGTGTAGTGTGGTGAGTGAGTGTGGTGAGTGAGTGTAGTGTGGTGAGTGAGTGAGTGTAGTGTGGTGAGTGAGTGTAGTGTGGTGAGTGAGTGTAGTGTGGTGAGTGAGTGAGTGGTGTGGTGAGTGGTGTGGTGAGTGGTGTGGTGAGTGAGTGAGCGTGGTGAGTGGCGTAGTGTGGTGAGTGTAGTGTGGTGAGTGTAGTGTGGTGAGTGAGTGAGTGTAGTGTGGTGAGTGAGTGTAGTGTGGTGAGTGAGTGAGTGTAGTGTGGTGAGTGAGTGTAGTGTGGTGAGTGAGTGTAGTGTGGTGAGTGAGTGTAGTGTGGTGAGTGAGTGTAGTGTGGTGAGTGAGTGAGTGTAGTGTGGTGAGTGAGTGTAGTGTGGTGAGTGAGTGAGTGTGGTGAGTGGTGTGGTGAGTGAGTGGTGTGGTGAGTGAGTGTGGTGAGTGAGTGTAGTGTGGTGAGTGAGTGAGTGTAGTGTGGTGAGTGAGTGTGGTGTGGTGTGGTGAGTGGTGTGGTGAGTGAGTGAGCGTGGTGAGTGGCGTAGTGTGGTGAGTGTAGTGTGGTGAGTGAGTGTAGTGTGGTGAGTGGTGTGGTGAGTGGTGTGGTGAGTGGTGTGGTGAGTGAGTAAGCGTGGTGAGTGGCGTAGTGTGGTGAGTGTAGTGTGGTGAGTGGTGTGGTGAGTGGTGTGGTGAGTGAGCGTGGTGAGTGGCGTAGTGTGGTGAGTGGTGTGGTGAGTGTGGTGAGTGAGTGTGGTGAGTGAGTGTAGTGTGGTGAGTGGTGTGGTGAGTGGTGTGGTGAGTGAGTGAGTGTAGTGTGGTGAGTGAGTAGTGTGGTGAGTGAGTGTAGTGTGGTGAGTGAGTGAGTGTGGTGAGTGGTGTGGTGAGTGTAGTGTGGTGAGTGAGTGAGCGTGGTGTGTACCGTGGTGTGGTGAGTGTAGTGTGGTGAGTGAGTGGTGTGGTGAGTGAGGTGAGTGTAGTGTGGTGAGTGAGTGTAGTGTGGTGAGTGAGTGTAGTGTGGTGAGTGAGTGAGTGTGGTGAGTGGTGTGGTGAGTGAGTGGTGTGGTGAGTGAGTGTGGTGAGTGAGTGTAGTGTGGTGAGTGAGTGAGTGTAGTGTGGTGAGTGAGTGAGTGTGGTGAGTGTAGTGTGGTGAGTGAGTGAGCGTGGTGTGTACCGTGGTGTGGTGAGTGTAGTGTGGTGAGTGAGTGTGGTGAGTGAGTGTAGTGTGGTGAGTGAGTGTAGTGTGGTGAGTGAGTGAGTGGTGTGGTGAGTGTAGTGTAGTGGGTGTAGTGTGGTGAGTGGTGTGGTGGGTGGTGTGGTGAGTGAGTGAGCGTAGTGTGATGAGTGAGTGTGGTGAGTGAGTGAGTGTGGTGAGTAATTGTGGTGAGTACCGTGGTGAGTGTACCGTGGTGAGTGTGAGTACCGTGGTGCGTACCGTGGTGAGTGAGTGTGGTGAGTACCGTGGTGAGTGAGTACCGTGGTGAGTGTGGTGAGTACCGTGGTGAGTGTCGTCGTGGTGGTGAGTGGTGGTGTTGTTGGTGCGCTCCGTAGGGTCACTATGCATCCTGAAGACCGGCACCCGTGAGGGCAAATCGCAGGGCAAAAGTTTCTACATCTGTAGTGACAGAGCCCAGCCGTGTGGATACACTCAGCCTAGCGGGTAACACACTGTACACACTGTACACGCCACACTGTACACACTGTACACACCTCGCTGTACACACCACACTGTAGTGACAGAGCCCAGCCGTGTGGATACACTCAGCCTAGCGGGTAACACACTGTACACACTGTACACACCTCACTGTGCACACTGTACACACCACACTGTAGTGACAGAGCCCAGCCGTGTGGATACACTCAGCCCAGCGGGTAACACACTGCACACACTGTACACACCACACTGTACACACTGTATACGCCACATTGTAGTGACAGAGCCCAGCCGTGTGGATACACTCAGCCTAGCGGGTAACGCACTGTACGCACTGTATACAAACTGTACACACTGTATACAAACTGTACACACTGTACACACTGTACACACTGTGGTGACAGAGCCCAGCCGTGTGGATACACTCAGGCTAGCGGGTAACACACTGTACACACTGTACACACCACACTAGTGACAGCCCAGCCGTGTGGATACACTCAGCCCAGCGGGTAACACACTGCACACACTGTACACACTGCACAAACCACACTGTACACACTGTGGTGACAGAGCCCAGCCGTGTGGATACACTCAGGCTATCGGGTAACACACTGTACACACACTGTACACACAGTACACACACTGTACACACTGTACACACCACACTGTAGTGACAGAGCCCAGCCGTGTGGATACACTCAGCCTAGCGGGTAACACACTGTACACACTGTGGTGACAGAGCCCAGCCGTGTGGATACACTCAGCCCAGCGGGTAACACACTGTACACACCACACTGTACACACTGTACACACCACACTGTTCACACTGTACACACTACATCTGTAGTGACAGAGCCCAGCCGCGTGGATACACTCAACCCAGCGGGTAACACACTGTACACACTGCACACACCACACTGTACGCACCGTACATACACTGTACATACACTGTACACACTGTACACACCACACTGTAGTGACAGAGCCCAGCCGTGTGGATACACTCAGCCCAGCGGGTAACACACTGTACACACAGCACACACCACACTGTACACACTGTACACACAACACTGCACACACTGTATACACTGTACACACACTGTACACACTGTGGTGACAGAGCCCAGCCGTGTGGATACACTCAGCCTAGCGGGTAACACACTGTACACACTGTACACACAGTACACACACTGTACACACCACACTGTAGTGACAGAGCCCAGCCATGTGGATACACTCAGCCTAGCGGGTAACACACTGTACACACTGTACACACCACAATGTACACACTGTACACACTGTACACACCTCGCTGTACACACCACACTGTAGTGACAGCCCAGCCGTGTGGATACATTCAGCCTAGCGGGTAACACACTGTACACACCACACTGTACACACTGTACACACCTCGCTGTACACACCACACTGTAGTGACAGAGCCCAGCCGTGTGGATACACTCAGCCTAGCGGGTAACACACTGTACACACTGTACACACCACACTGTACACACTGTACACACCTCGCTGTACACACCACACTGTAGTGACAGAGCCCAGCCGTGTGGATACACTCAGCCCAGCGGGTAACACACTGTACACACTGCACACACTGTGCACACCACACTGTACACACTGCACACACCACACTGTACACACTGTACACATCACATCTGTAGTGACAGAGCCCAGCCGTGTGGACACACTCAGCCTAGCGGGTAACACTGTACACACTGTACACACTGCTGACTGTACACACTGTCTGTTAATGCTATGCGGGGGATCTTTTTGTGTGTGCGTGTGTCTGTGTGTGTGTGTCTGTGTGTGTCTGTGTTTCTCTGTGTGTGTGTGTCTCTGTGTGTGTGTCTGTCTGGGTGTGTCTGTCTGTGTTTCTCTGTGTGTGTGTGTCTCTGTGTGTGTGTCTGTGTGTGTGTGTGTGTCTGTGTGTGTGTCTGTCTGGGTGTGTCTGTCTGTGTTTCTCTGTGTGTGTGTGTCTCTGTGTGTGTGTCTGTGTGTGTGTGTGTCTGTGTGTGTGTCTGTGTGTGTGTGTGTCTGTGTGTGTGTAGGCTACCACCGTCGCACTGCCTCTGTCACCCGGATGTCATGGTGGAACTACAGGAAATCCGTAACAGCAGGTAACTACTCACATGCGTATACACACACAGACAAAGGTCCCCCAGGTAGCCTGTAACAGGGCTGCAGGGGCAAGTGCTGTTAGTAGCGAGTAGCAGCACCTACACACAGACACACAGACAAAGGTCCCCCGTGTAGCCTCTAACAGTGGCTGTAGGGGCAAGTGCTGTTAGTAGCGAGTAGCACCTACACACACAGACAAAGGTCCCCCGTGTAGCCTCTAACTGGGCTGTAGGGGCAAGTGCTGTCAGTAGCGAGTAGCAGCACCTACACACACAGAGACAAAGGTACCCCAGGTAGCCTCTAACAGTGGCTGTAGGGGCAAGTGCTGTTAGTAGCGAGCAGCACCTACACACACACAGACAAAGATCCCCCAGGTAGCCTCTAACACGGCTGTAGGGGCAAGTGCTGTGTTAGTAGCGAGTAGCAGCACCTACACACAGACAGACAAAGCTTCCCCAGGTAGCCTCTAGCAGGGGTGCAGGGGCAAGTGCTGTGAGTTGCGAGTAGCAGCACCTACACACACACAGACAAAGGTTCCCCGGGTAGCCTCAACACTGTAGGGGCAAGTGCTGTGAGTAGCGAGTAGCAGCACCTACACACACACACACAGACAAAGCTCCCCCGTGTAGCCTCCGACAGCGGGTGGCCAGCACCACCACCACCACCACCACGCACGCCCGGCCGCCTTTGTCTCTCCCCAGTGGCGATGTTCACTGCACACCGCACCAACTCCTCAGTTGAGGATGAGTCGACCTGGGGGTGGACCGCTTTGGATGATCGCTGTCCGCCGATGGCGCTAGCCACACTGGAGCCGGCTCCTGAGTGAATGATGCTGCTGGGCAGTGCCAGGCTAGGTGCACCGTGTGAGGCTGCCGGGCAGTTTGGAGGCAGTCGGCGGCCCCCACCAGCAACAACGGCGGAGGGCGGAGGAGCGACGCTCACAACAACGGGCGGAGCGCCGGGGCGGATAAAACGCAGCGGGGTTGGCACAGTGATGGGGGCACAGGTGGTGCATGGGCACCTAGTCTGGCACGGCAGTACAACCCATGGCACCTGCTGGGTCTGTCACGTGACCTCCTCCACCTGCACCTAGCCTGGCACAGGAGTGAACCCACCTGGGTCTGTCATGTGACCTCTTCCACCTGCACCTAGCCTGGCACAGCAGTCAACCCATGGCACCTGGGTCTGTCATGTGACATCCTCCACCTGCACCTAGCCTGGCACAGCAGTCAACGCATGGCACCTTGGTCTGTCATGTGACCTCCTCCACCTGCACCTAGCCTGGCACGGCAGTCAACCCATGGCACCTGCAGGGTCTGTCACGTGACCTCTTCCACCTGCACCTAGCCTGGCACAGGAGTGAACCCACCTGGGTCAGTCATGTGACCTCTTCCCCCTGCACCTAGCCTGGCACAGCAGTCAACGCATGGCACCTGGGTCTGTCATGTGACCTCTTCCACCTGCACCTAGCCTGGCACAGGAGTGAACCCACCTGGGTCTGTCATGTGACCTCCTGCACCTAGCCTGGCACGGCAGTACAACCCAAGCCACCTGCTGGGTCTGTCCCTGGCAGCGGTGAGCCTTCGACGCTTCACCGTGATGCCGTCACCAGCCACTTGGTGGCAGACTTGACGCCTATTGGTTATCGGCCAATCGATAATTGGCTAGCCAATAGCCAATAACCAGTGCCCGGGTTCGATACCCACTCAGGGCCACCAAACGCCAGCAATAGCGCTTAACGTACAAAGCTGGTGCCGTGCGCGGTTAGCTTCGTGTGTGTGTGTGTAGGTGCTGCTACTGACAGCACTTGACCCTACAGTCTGCTGCAGGCTACCTGGGGCACATTTGTCTGTGTGTGTGTGTGTGTGTAGGTGTTGCTACTCGCTACTAACGGCACTTGACCCCGTAGCCCTGTTAGAGGCTACCTGGGGGAGCTTTGTCTGTGTGTGTGTGTGTAGGTGTTGCTACTCGCTACTAACGGCACTTGACCCCGTAGCCCTGTTAGAGGCTACCTGGGGGAGCTTTGTCTGTGTATGTGTGTAGGTGCTGCTATTGACAGCACTTGACCCTACAGCCCTGTTAGAGGCTACCTGGAGGAGCTTTGTCTGTGTAGGTGCTGCTGCTGACAGCACTTGACCCTACAGTCTGCTGCAGGCTACCTGGGGGAGCTTCGTCTGTGTGTGTGTGTGTAGGTGCTGCTACTGACAGCACTTGACCCTACTGTCTGCTGCAGGCTACCTGGGGGACCTTTGTCTGAGTGTAGGTGCTGCTACTCGCTACTAACGGCACTTGACCCTACAGCCCTGTTAGAGGCTACCTGGGGGACCTTTGTCTGAGTGTGTGTGTAGGTGCTGCTACTGACACACTTGACCCTACAGTCTGCTGCAGGCTACCTGGGGCACCTTTGTCTGAGTGTGTGTGTGTGTAGGTGCTGCTACTGACAGCACTTGACCCTACAGTCTGCTGCAGGCTACCTGGGGCACCTTTGTCTGTGTGTGTGTGTGTAGGTGCTGCTACTGACAGCACTTGACCCTACAGTCTGCTGCAGGCTACACGGGGGAGCTTTGTCTGTGTGTGTAGGTGCTGCTACTCGTTACTAACAGCACTTGACCCTACAGCCCTGTTAGAGGCTACCTGGGGGATCTTTGTGTGTGTGTGTGTAGGTGCTGCTACTCGCTACTAACAGCACTTTTCCCTACAGCCTGCTAGAGACTACCTGGGGGAGCTTTGTCTGTGTGTGTGTAGATGCGGCTACTCGCTACTGACAGCACTTGCCCCTACAGTCTGCCACAGGCTACACGGGGGAGCTTTGTCTGTGTCTGTGTGTGTGTAGGTGCTGCTCCTGACAGCACTTGACCGTACAGCCCTGCTAGAGGCTACCTGGGGGATCTTTGTCTGTGTGTGTGTAGGTGCTGCTACCTGCTACTGACATCACTTGCCCCTACAGCCTGTTAGAGGCTACACGGGGGACCTTTGTCTGTGTGTGTGTGTAGGTGCTGCTACTGACAGCACTTGACCCTACAGCCCTGTTAGAGGCTACCTGGGGGACCTTTGTCTGTGTGTGTGTGTAGGTGCTGCTACTCGCTACTGACAGCACTTGCCCCTGCAGCCCTGTTAGAGGCTACCTGGGGGAGCTTTGTCTGCGTGTGTGTGTAGGTGCTGCTACTCGCTACTGACAGCACTTGACCCTGCAGCCCTGCTAGAGGCTACACGGGGGACCTTTGTCTGTGTGTGTGTTTAGGTGCTGCTCGCTACTAACAGCACTTGCCCCTACAGCCCTGCTAGAGGCTACCTGGGGGACCTTTGTCTGTGTGTGGGTGTGTGTAGGTGCTCCTACTCGCTACTAACAGCACTTGCCCCTACAGTCTGCTGCAGGCTACACGGGGGAGTTTTGTATTTTTTCCCGCTGTGGCGCTAACCCCACTACATTACCGCCACCAACACACAAAGACAAAGCTCCCCCCGTGTAGCCTTGAAAGACCGTCGGTGGCAAGCGCCGTTAGCGATTAGCACCTGTGAAGGCCGCCTTTGTCTCCCTGGTGGCGCCGTTTGCTGCACACAGCACCGGCTGCACATTTGGAGGCTGAGCCGACCTAGGGGTGGCCCCGGATCCTTTTCAGATGATCGTCATTGGCTCTGGTCGCGAGCGGGAATCGAACTCCGGTCGCCGGGGTTCGTGGCAGCGACGGACACGCCAAGCGGCACGCCCACCGCTCCCCAAACACGCGCACGCGAGCGCACCACCGCAGAAATAACACGCCGATGATGATGATGATGGCGGCGATGATGATGATGATGTAATGGTGCTTTTTGCAGGCTTCTCTATCGATGCACTCAAGGGAAGGAAGAGAAGCGGTCGTGGTGTGGAAGCGTTCCGTGGAAGGTAACACGATGGCCGTGTCTCTGTGTTCACGATGACCGTGTGGCTGTGTTCACTGTGACCGTGTGGCTGGGTTCACTGTAGCCGTGTGGCTGTGTTCACGGTGGCCGTGTGGCTGGGTTCACGGTGGCCGTGTCTCTGGGTTCACGGTCGCCGTGTGGCTGTGTTCACGATGGCCGTGTGGCTGTGTTCACTGTGACCGTGTGGTTGGGTTCACGGTGGCCGTGTGGCTGGGTTCACGGTGGCCGTGTCTCTGGGTTCACGGTGGCCGTGTGGCTGGGTTCACGATGGCCGTGTCTCTAGGTTCACGATGGCCGTGTGGCTGGGTTCACGATGGCCGTGTGGCTGGGTTCACGGTGGCCATGTGGCTGGGTTCACGATGGCCGTGTGGCTGAGTTCACGATGGCCGTGTGGCTGGGTTCACGGTGGCCGTGTCTCTGGGTTCACGGTGGCCGTGTGGCTGTGTTCACGATGGCCGTGTGGCTGGGTTCACGATGGCCGTGTCTCTAGGTTCACGATGGCCGTGTGGCTGGGTTCACGATGGCCGTGTGGCTGGGTTCACGGTGGCCATGTGGCTGGGTTCACGATGGCCGTGTGGCTGTGTTCACGATGGCCGTGTGGCTGGGTTCACGGTGGCCTTGTGGCTGGGTTCACGGTGGCCGTGTCTCTGTGTTCTCGGTGGTTGTGTGGCTGGGTTCACGATGGCCATGTGGCTGGGTTCACTGTGGCCCTGTCTCTGGGTTCACTGTGGCCGTGTGGCTGGGTTCATAGTGGTCGTGTCTCTGGGTTCACTGTGGCCGTGTCTCTGTGTACACGGTGGCCGTGTGGCTGGGTTCACGATTGCCGTGTGGCTGGGTTCACGATGGCCGTGTGTCTGGGTTCACGATGGCCGTGTCTCTGGGTTCACGATGGCCGTGTGGCTGGGTTCACGATGGCCGTGTCTCTGGGTTCACGGTGGCCATGTAGCTGGGTTCACGATGGCCGTGTGGCTGTGTTCACGACGACCGTGTGGCTGGGTTCACGGTGGCCGTGTGGCTGGGTTCACGGTGGCCGTGTCTCTGTGTTCACGATGGCCGTGTGGCTGGGTTCACTGTGGCCGTGTGGCTGGGTTCACTGTGGCCGTGTGGCTGGGTTCACTGTGGCCGTGTGGCTGGGTTCACGATGGCCGTGTGGCTGGGTTCACGATGGCCGTGTGGCTGGGTTCACGATGGCCGTGTGGCTGGGTTCACGGTGGCCGTGTGGCTGGGTTCACGGTCTCCGTGTGGCTGGGTTCACGGTGGCCGTGTCTCTGGGTTCACGGTGGCAGTGTGGCTGGGTTCACGGCGGCCGTGTGGCTGGGTTCACGATGGCCGTGTGGCTGAGTTCACGATGGCCGTGTGGCTGGGTTCACTATGACCGTGTGGCTGGGTTCACTGTGGCCGTGTGGCTGGGTTCACTATGGCCGTGTGGCTGGGTTCACTGTCGCCGTGTGGCTGGGTTCACGATGGCCGTGTCTCTGTGTTCACTGTGGCCGTGTCTCTGGGTTCACGGTGGCCGTGTGGCTGGGTTCACGGTGACCGTGTGGCTGGGTTCACGGTGGCCGTGTGGCTGGGTTCACGATGGCCGTGTGGCTGAGTTCACGATGGCCGTGTGGCTGGGTTCACGGTGGCCGTGTCTCTGGGTTCACGGTGGCCGTGTGGCTGTGTTCACGATGGCCGTGTGGCTGGGTTCACGATGGCCGTGTCTCTAGGTTCACGATGGCCGTGTGGCTGGGTTCACGATGGCCGTGTGGCTGGGTTCACGGTGGCCATGTGGCTGGGTTCACGATGGCCGTGTGGCTGTGTTCACGATGGCCGTGTGGCTGGGTTCACGGTGGCCTTGTGGCTGGGTTCACGGTGGCCGTGTCTCTGTGTTCTCGGTGGTTGTGTGGCTGGGTTCACGATGGCCGTGTGGCTGGGTTCACTGTGGCCCTGTCTCTGGGTTCACTGTGGCCGTGTGGCTGGGTTCATAGTGGTCGTGTCTCTGGGTTCACTGTGGCCGTGTCTCTGTGTACACGGTGGCCGTGTGGCTGGGTTCACGATTGCCGTGTGGCTGGGTTCACGATGGCCGTGTGTCTGGGTTCACGATGGCCGTGTCTCTGGGTTCACGATGGCCGTGTGGCTGGGTTCACGATGGCCGTGTCTCTGGGTTCACGGTGGCCATGTAGCTGGGTTCACGATGGCCGTGTGGCTGTGTTCACGACGACCGTGTGGCTGGGTTCACGGTGGCCGTGTGGCTGGGTTCACGGTGGCCGTGTCTCTGTGTTCACGATGGCCGTGTGGCTGGGTTCACTGTGGCCGTGTGGCTGGGTTCACTGTGGCCGTGTGGCTGGGTTCACTGTGGCCGTGTGGCTGGGTTCACGATGGCCGTGTGGCTGGGTTCACGATGGCCGTGTGGCTGGGTTCACGATGGCCGTGTGGCTGGGTTCACGGTGGCCGTGTGGCTGGGTTCACGGTCTCCGTGTGGCTGGGTTCACGGTGGCCGTGTCTCTGGGTTCACGGTGGCAGTGTGGCTGGGTTCACGGCGGCCGTGTGGCTGGGTTCACGATGGCCGTGTGGCTGAGTTCACGATGGCCGTGTGGCTGGGTTCACTATGACCGTGTGGCTGGGTTCACTGTGGCCGTGTGGCTGGGTTCACTATGGCCGTGTGGCTGGGTTCACTGTCGCCGTGTGGCTGGGTTCACGATGGCCGTGTCTCTGTGTTCACTGTGGCCGTGTCTCTGGGTTCACGGTGGCCGTGTGGCTGGGTTCACGGTGACCGTGTGGCTGGGTTCACGGTGGCCGTGTGGCTGGGTTCACGATGGCCGTGTGGCTGTGTTCACGATGGCCGTGTGGCTGGGTTCACGGTGGCCGTGTCTCTGTTCACGATGGCCGTGTGGCTGGGTTCACGGTGGCCGTGTCTCTGTGTTCACGATGGCCGTGTGGCTGGGTTCACGATGGCCGTGTGGCTGTGTTCAAGATGGCCGTGTGGCTGTGTTCACGATGACCGTGTGGCTGAGTTCACGGTGGCCGTGTGGCTGAGGTCACGATGGCTGTGTGGCTGGGTTCACGATGGCTGTGTGGCTGAGTTCACGGTGGCCGTGTGGCTGGGTTCACGATTGCCGTGTGGCTGGGTTCACGATGGCCGTGTGGCTGAGTTCACGGTGGCCGTGTGGCTGGGTTCACGGTGGCCGTGTGGCTGGGTTCACGGTGGCCGTGTCTCTGGGTTCACGATGTCCGTGTGGCTGGGTTCACGATGGCCGTGTGGCTGGGTTCACGGTGGCCGTGTGGCTGGGTTCACGATGGCCGTTTGGCTGGGTTCACGGTGGCCGTGTGGCTGGGTTCACGGTGGCCGTGTGGCTGGGTTCACGGTGGCCGTGTGGCTGAGTTCACGATGGCTGGTTCTGTGTTCACTGTGGCCGTGTGGCTGGGTTCACGATGGCCGTGTGGCTGTGTTCACGATGGCCGTGTGGCTGGGTTCACGGTGGCCGTGTGGCTGTGTTCAAGATGGCCGTGTGGCTGTGTTCACGATGGCCGTGTGGCTGAGTTCACGATGGCTGTGTGGCTGAGTTCACGGTGGCCGTGTGGCTGGGTTCACGATTGCCGTGTGGCTGGGTTCACGATGGCCGTGTGGCTGAGTTCACGGTGGCCGTGTGGCTGGGTTCACGATGGCCGTGTGGCTGGGTTCACGATGGTCGTGTGGCTGAGTTCACGGTGGCCGTGTGGCTGTGTTCACTGGCCGTGTGGCTGGGTTCACGATGGCCGTGTGGCTGGGTTCACGGTGGCCGTGTGGCTGGGTTCACGGTGGCCGTGTCTCTGGGTTCACGATGTCCGTGTGGCTGGGTTCACGATGGCCGTGTGGCTGGGTTCACTGTGGCCGTGTGGCTGGGTTCACTGGCCGTGTGGCTGGGTTCACAGCGGCCGTGTGGCTGGGTTCACGGTGGCCGTGTGGCTGGGTTCACGATGGCCGTGTGGCTGGGTTCACTGTGGCCGTGTGGCTGGGCCACACGGCGGCCGTGTGGCTGGGTTCACGACGGCCGTCTGGCTGGGTTCACGGTGGCCGTGTCTCTGTGTTCTCGGTGGCCGTGTCTCTGGGTTCACTGTGGCCATGTCTCTGTGTAGACGGTGGCCGTGTGGCTGGGTTCACGATGGCCGTGTGGCTGGGTTCACTGTGGCCGTGTGGCTGGGTTCACGATGGCCGTGTGGCTGGGTTCACTGTGGCCGTGTGGCTGAGTTCATAGTGGCCGTGTCTCTGGGTTCACTGTGGCCGTGTCTCTGGGTTCACGATGTCCGTGTGGCTGGGTTCACGATGGCCGTGTGGCTGGGTTCACTGTGGCCGTGTGGCTGGGTTCACAGCGGCCGTGTGGCTGGGTTCACGGTGGCCGTGTGGCTGGGTTCACGATGGCCGTGTGGCTGGGTTCACTGTGGCCGTGTGGCTGGGCCACACGGCGGCCGTGTGGCTGGGTTCACGACGGCCGTCTGGCTGGGTTCACGGTGGCCGTGTCTCTGTGTTCTCGGTGGCCGTGTCTCTGGGTTCACTGTGGCCATGTCTCTGTGTAGACGGTGGCCGTGTGGCTGGGTTCACGATGGCCGTGTGGCTGGGTTCACTGTGGCCGTGTGGCTGGGTTCACGATGGCCGTGTGGCTGGGTTCACTGTGGCCGTGTGGCTGAGTTCATAGTGGCCGTGTCTCTGGGTTCACTGTGGCCGTGTCTCTCTGTACACGGTGGCCGTGTGGCTGGGTTCATGATGGCCGTGTGGCTGGGTTCACTGTGGCCGTGTGGCTGGGTTCACCGTGGCCGTGTGGCTGGGTTCACTGTGGCCATGTGGCTGGGTTCACTGTGGCCGTGTGGCTGTGTTCACGATGGCCGTGTGGCTGAGTTCACGATGGCCGTGTGGCTGTGTTCACGGTGGCCGTGTGGCTGAGTTCACGGTGGCGTGTGGCTGGGTTCACGGTGGCCGTGTGGCTGGGTTTACGGTGACCGTGTCTCTGTGTTCACGATGGCCGTGTGGCTGTGTTTATGATGGCCGTGTGGCTGGGTTCACGGTGGCCATGTCTCTGGGTTCACTGTGGCCGTGTGGCTGGGTTCACGATGGCCGTGTGGCTGGGTTCACGGTGGCCGTGTGGCTGGGTTCACGGTGGCCGTGTGGCTGGGTTCACGGTGGCCGTGTGCCTGGGTTCACGGTGGCCGTGTGCCTGGGTTCACGGTGGCCGTGTGGCTGGGTTCACGGTGGCCGTGTGGCTGGGTTCACGGTCGTGTGGTTGGGTTCACGATGGCCGTGTGGCTGGGTTCACGACGGCTGTGTGGCTGGGTTCACGACGGCTGTGTGGCTGAGTTCACGGTGGCCGTGTGGCTGGGTTCACGATGGCCGTGTGGCTGGGTTCACGATGGCCGTGTGGCTGGGTTCACGATGGCCGTGTGGCTGAGTTCACGGTGGCCGTGTGGCTGGGTTCACGGTGGCCGTGTGGCTGGGTTCACGGTGGCCGTGTGGCTGGGTTCACGGTGGCCGTGTCTCTGGGTTCACGATGTCCGTGTGGCTGGGTTCACGATGGCCGTGTGGCTGGGTTCTCTGTGGCCGTGTGGCTGGGTTCACGGTGGCCTTGTGGCTGGGTTCACTGTGGCCGTGTGGCTGGGTTCACGGTGACCGTGTGGCTGGGTTCACGGTGGCCGTGTGGCTGGGTTCACGGTGGCCGTGTGGCTGGTTTCACGGTGACCGTGTGGTTGGGTTCACGATGGCCGTGTGGCTGTGTTCACGATGGCCGTGTGGCTGGGTTCACGATGGCCGTGTGGCTGGGTTCACGGTGGCCGTGTCTCTGTTCACGATGGCCGTGTGGCTGGGTTCACGGTGGCCGTGTCTCTGTGTTCACGATGGCCGTGTGGCTGGGTTCACGATGGCCGTGTGGCTGTGTTCAAGATGGCCGTGTGGCTGGGTTCACGATGGCCGTGTGGCTGGGTTCACGATGGCCGTGTGGCTGGGTTCACGATGTCCGTGTGGCTGGGTTCACGGTGGCCGTGTCTCTGGGTTCACGATGTCCGTGTGGCTGGGTTCACGATGGCCGTGTGGTTGTGTTCACGATGGCCGTGTGGCTGAGTTCACGGTGGCCGTGTGGCTGGGTTCACTGTGACCGTGTGGCTGGTTTCACGGTGGCCGTGTGGCTGGGTTCACTGTGGCCGTGTGGCTGGGTTCACGGTGGCCGTGTGGCTGGGTTCACTGTGGCCGTGTGGCTGGGTTCACTGTGGCCGTGTGGCTGGGTTCACGGTGGCCGTGTGGCTGGGTTTACGGTGACCGTGTCTCTGTGTTCACGATGGCCGTGTGGCTGTGTTTATGATGGCCGTGTGGCTGGGTTCACGGTGGCCATGTCTCTGGGTTCACTGTGGCCGTGTGGCTGGGTTCACGATGGCCGTGTGGCTGGGTTCACGGTGGCCGTGTGGCTGGGTTCACGGTGGCCGTGTGGCTGGGTTCACGGTGGCCGTGTGGCTGGGTTCACGGTGGCCGTGTGCCTGGGTTCACGGTGGCCGTGTGGCTGGGTTCACGGTGGCCGTGTGGCTGGGTTCACGGTCGTGTGGTTGGGTTCACGATGGCCGTGTGGCTGGGTTCACGACGGCTGTGTGGCTGGGTTCACGATGGCTGTGTGGCTGAGTTCACGGTGGCCGTGTGGCTGGGTTCACGATGGCCGTGTGGCTGGGTTCACGATGGCCGTGTGGCTGGGTTCACGATGGCCGTGTGGCTGAGTTCACGGTGGCCGTGTGGCTGGGTTCACGGTGGCCGTGTGGCTGGGTTCACGGTGGCCGTGTCTCTGGGTTCACGATGTCCGTGTGGCTGGGTTCACGATGGCCGTGTGGCTGGGTTCTCTGTGGCCGTGTGGCTGGGTTCACGGTGGCCTTGTGGCTGGGTTCACTGTGGCCGTGTGGCTGGGTTCACGGTGACCGTGTGGCTGGGTTCACGGTGGCCGTGTGGCTGGGTTCACGGTGGCCGTGTGGCTGGTTTCACGGTGACCGTGTGGTTGGGTTCACGATGGCCGTGTGGCTGTGTTCACGATGGCCGTGTGGCTGGGTTCACGATGGCCGTGTGGCTGGGTTCACGGTGGCCGTGTCTCTGTTCACGATGGCCGTGTGGCTGGGTTCAAGATGGCCGTGTGGCTGGGTTCACGATGGCCGTGTGGCTGGGTTCACGATGGCCGTGTGGCTGGGTTCACGATGTCCGTGTGGCTGGGTTCACGGTGGCCGTGTCTCTGGGTTCACGATGTCCGTGTGGCTGGGTTCACGATGGCCGTGTGGTTGTGTTCACGATGGCCGTGTGGCTGAGTTCACGGTGGCCGTGTGGCTGGGTTCACGGTGGCCGTGTGGCTGAGTTCACGATGGCCGTGTGGCTGGGTTCACGGTGGCCGTGTGGCTGGGTTCACTGTGACCGTGTGCCTGGGTTCAAGGTGGCCGTGTGGCTGGGTTCACGATGGCCGTGTGACTGGGTTCACGATGGCCGTGTGGCTGAGTTCACGATGGCCGTGTGGCTGGGTTTACGGTGACCATGTGGGTGGGTTCACGGTGGCCGTGTGGCTGGGTTTACGGTGACCGTGTCTCTGTGTTCACGATGGCTGTGTGGCTGTGTTTATGATGGCCGTGTGGCTGGGTTCACGGCGGCCGTGTGGCTGGGTTCACGGTGGCCATGTGGCTGTGTTCACGGTGGCGTGTGGCTGGGTTCACTGTGGCCGTGTGGCTGGGTTCACGGTGTGTGTGTGTGTGCCTTCCCAGGATCCGACCCTGGACCGACCTCCTGCTCGACCTTTGACCCGGCCCACAGAGAGAAACCCCTTCCGGGTCAGACCGGAGGAGGAGGATGATGGGAAGGGGGCGGCCGCCGGGGATTGTGGGAAGGTCGCGGACGCCCCCGCGGCTCGACCCGGCGAGGAAATCGCCGCGGACCCCGGGGCCGGCTCGAGCGGTGGAGCCGACGGGGAGGAGAAGTTTGACTCGGTCCCTAAGCCCTGCCTCGCCAGCTCGCTCCCCGGGGGCCGCGTCGCGAGCCGTCAAATCGCCGCGGCCCCTAGAGGCGACAACGACGACGTCACGAAACCCTCCGCGAGCCGTCAAATCGCCGCGGCCCCCAGGGGCAACGACGTCGTCACAAAACCCTCCGCGAGCCGTCAAATCGCCGCGGCCCCTAGAGGCGACAACGTCGTCACAAAACCCTCCGCGAGCCGTCAAATCGCCGCGGCCCCTAGAGGCGACAATGACGTCGTCACGAAACCCTCCGCGAGTCTTCAAATCGCCGCGGCCCCCAGGGGCGACGTCACAAAACCCTCCGCGAGCCGTCAAATCGCCGCGGCCCCCAGGGGCGACGACGACGTCACAAAACCCTCCGCGAGCCGTCAAATCGCCGCGGCCCCCAGGGGCGACGACGATGACGTCGCGAAACCCTCCGCGAGCCGTCAAATCGCCGCGGCCCCTAGAGGCGACGACGACGTCACAAAACTCTCCGCGAGCCGTCAAATCGCCGCGGCCCCCAGGGCCACGCAGCGCCCGCTCACTTCGTTTGCCGGATTCGCCCCGCGGGCGACACAACAACAACAACCACAACAACAACCACAACAACAACCACAACAACAACAACCGCCACAACAACAACAACCGCCACAACAGAACAACATCCGTGGTGGTGGTGGCGGCGGCCAGCCGCAGCCTCGCCCGGCCGCTCTCGACAGGAACAGCATCGTGAGCGAGGTGCAGAGGACAATGGTGAGAGGCGTGGGGGTGGTGGTGGTGTGAGTGGTGGTGGGGGTGGTGGTGGTGGTGTGAGTGGTGGTGGTGGTGGTTGGTGGCGGTGGGGGTGGTGATGGTGGGGGTGGTGGTGGTGGTGGCGGTGGAGGTGGTGGTGGTGGCTATGAGATGTTGACTACCTCGCCGGGTACGCGGGAGGTCGTGGGTTCGCTACTAACAGCACTTGCCCCTAGCGTGTGTAGAGGCTACACGGGGTACCTTTGCCTGTGTGTAGGTGCTGCTACTCGCTACTGACAGCACTTGCCCCTACATCCTGTAGAGGCTACACGGGGTACCTTTGTCTGTGTCTGTGTAGGTGCTGCTACTCGCTACTGACAGCACTTGCCCCTACATCCTGTTAGAGGCTACCTGGGCTACCTTTGTCTGTGTGTGTAGGTGCTGCTACTGACAGCACTTGACCCTACAGCCCTGCTAGAGGCTACCTGGGCTACCTTTGTCTGTGTCTGTGTGTGTGTGTAGGTGCTGCTACTGACAGCACTTGCCCCTACATCTTGTAGAGGCTACCTGGGCTACCTTTGGCTGTGTCTGTGTGTGTGTGTAGGTGCTGCTACTCGCTACTGACAGCACTTGCCCCTAGCGTGTGTAGAGGCTACCTGGGCTACCTTTGTCTGTGTGTGTGTAGGTGCTGCTACTCGCTACTGACAGCACTTGCCCCTAGCGTGTGTAGAGGCTACCTGGGGTACCTTTGTCTGTGTCTGTGTGTAGGTGCTGCTACTGACAGCACTTGCCCCTAGCGTGTGTAGAGGCTACCTGGGCTACCTTTGTCTGTGTGTGTGTGTAGGTGCTGCTACTCGCTGCTGACAGCACTTGCCCCTACATCCTGTAGAGGCTACCTGGGCTACCTTTGTCTGTGTCTGTGTGTGTGTGTGTGTAGGTGCTGCTACTCGCTACTGACAGCACTTGCCCCTACATCTTGTAGAGGCTACCTGGGCTACCTTTGTCTGTGTGTGTGTGTGTAGGTGCTGCTACTCGCTACTGACAGCACTTGCCCCTACATCTTGTAGAGGCTACCTGGGCTACCTTTGTCTGTGTCTGTGTGTGTGTGTAGGTGCTGCTACTCGCTACTGACAGCACTTGCCCCTACATCTTGTAGAGGCTACCTGGGCTACCTTTGTCTGTGTGTGTGTAGGTGCTGCTACTGACAGCACTTGCCCCTACATCCTGTAGAGGCTACCTGGGCTACCTTTGTCTGTGTCTGTGTGTGTGTAGGTGCTGCTACTCGCTACTAACAGCACTTGCCCCTACATCCTGTAGAGGCTACACGGGGGACCTTTGTCTGTGTCTGTGTGTGTGTGTAGGTGCTGCTACTCGCTACTGACAGCACTTGCCCCTACATCCTGTAGAGGCTACCTAGGCTACCTTTGTCTGTGTCTGTGTGTGTAGGTGCTGCTACTCGCTGCTGACAGCACTTGCCCCTACATCCTGTAGAGGCTACCTGGGCTACCTTTGTCTGTGTGTGTGTGTGTGTGTAGGTGCTGCTACTGACAGCACTTGCCCCTAGCGTGTGTAGAGGCTACCTGGGCTACCTTTGTCTGTGTCTGTGTGTGTGTAGGTGCTGCTACTCGCTACTAACAGCACTTGCCCCTACATCTTGTAGTGGCTACCTGGGGTGTCTGTGTCTGTGTCTGTATGTGTAGGTGCTGCTACTGACAGCACTTGCCCCTACAGCCCTGCTAGAGGCTACCTGGGCTACCTTTGTCTGTGTGTGTGTGAGATGACGCTGAGGACCGCCCACGTGACCGCCCTCCCTGATGGAGGCGAGAGGCTACCTGGGCTACCTTTGTCTGTGTGTGTGTAGGTGCTGCTACTGACAGCACTTGCCCCTAGCGTGTGTAGAGGCTACCTGGGCTACTTTGGCTGTGTCTGTGTGTGTGAGATGACGCTGAGGACCGCCCACGTGACCGCCCTCCCCGATGGAGGCGAGAGGCTACCTGGGCTACCTTTGTCTGTGTCTGTGTGTGTGTGTAGGTGCTGCTACTGACAGCACTTGCCCCTACATCTTGTAGAGGCTACCTGGGGTACCTTTGTCTGTGTGTGTGTGAGATGACGTTGAGGACCGCCCACGTGACCGCCCTCCCTGATGGAGGCGAGAGGCTACCTGGGGTACCTTTGTCTGTGTGTGTGTGTAGGTGCTGCTACTGACAGCACTTGCCCATACATCCTGTAGAGGCTACCTGGGCTACTTTGGCTGTGTCTGTGTGTGTGTGAGATGACGCTGAGGACCGCCCACGTGACCGCCCTCCCTGATGGAGGCGAGAGGCTACCTGGGCTACCTTTGTCTGTGTGTGTAGGTGCTGCTACTGACAGCACTTGCCCCTAGCGTGTGTAGAGGCTACCTGGGCTACTTTGGCTGTGTCTGTGTGTGTGTGAGATGACGCTGAGGACCGCCCACGTGACCGCCCTGCCTGATGGAGGCGAGAGGCTACCTGGGCTACCTTTGTCTGTGTCTGTGTGTGTAGGTGCTGCTACTCGCTACTGACACAGCACTTGCCCCTAGCGTGTGTAGAGGCTACCTGGGCTACTTTGGCTGTGTCTGTGTGTGTGTGAGATGACGCTGAGGACCGCCCACGTGACCGCCCTCCCTGATGGAGGCGAGAGGCTACCTGGGCTACCTTTGTCTGTGTGTGTGTAGGTGCTGCTACTGACAGCACTTGCCCCTAGCGTGTGTAGAGGCTACCTGGGCTACTTTGGCTGTGTCTGTGTGTGTGTGAGATGACGCTGAGGACCGCCCACGTGACCGCCCTCCCTGATGGAGGCGAGAGGCTACCTGGGCTACCTTTGTCTGTGTGTGTGTAGGTGCTGCTACTGACAGCACTTGCCCCTAGCGTGTGTAGAGGCTACCTGGGCTACTTTGGCTGTGTCTGTGTGTGTGTGAGATGACGCTGAGGACCGCCCACGTGACCGCCCTGCCTGATGGAGGCGAGAGGCTACCTGGGCTACCTTTGTCTGTGTCTGTGTGTGTAGGTGCTGCTACTCGCTACTGACACAGCACTTGCCCCTAGCGTGTGTAGAGGCTACCTGGGCTACTTTGGCTGTGTCTGTGTGTGCGTGAGATGACGCTGAGGACCGCCCACGTGACCGCCCTCCCTGATGGAGGCGAGAGGCTACCTGGGCTACCTTTGTCTGTGTGTGTGTAGGTGCTGCTACTGACAGCACTTGCCCCTAGCGTGTGTAGAGGCTACCTGGGCTACTTTGGCTGTGTCTGTGTGTGTGTGAGATGACGCTGAGGACCGCCCACGTGACCGCCCTCCCTGATGGAGGCGAGAGGCTACCTGGGCTACCTTTGTCTGTGTCTGTGTGTGTAGGTGCTGCTACTGACAGCACTTGCCCCTAGCGTGTGTAGAGGCTACCTGGGCTACCTTTGTCTGTGTCTGTGTGTGTGTAGATGCTGCTACTCGCTGCTAACAGCACTTGCCCCTAGCGTGTGTAGAGGCTACCTGGGCTACTTTGGCTGTGTCTGTGTGTGTGAGATGACGCTGAGGACCGCCCACGTGACCGCCCTCCCTGATGGAGGCGAGAGGCTACCTGGGCTACCTTTGTCTGTGTCTGCGTGTGTAGGTGCTGCTACTGACAGCACTTGCCCCTAGCGTGTGTAGAGGCTACCTGGGCTACCTTTGTCTGTGTCTGTGTGTGTGAGATGACGCTGAGGACCGCCCACGTGACCGCCCTCCCTGATGGAGGCGAGAGGCTACCTGGGCTACCTTTGTCTGTGTCTGTGTGTGTAGGTGCTGCTACTGACAGCACTTGCCCCTAGCGTGTGTAGAGGCTACCTGGGCTACCTTTGGCTGTGTCTGTGTGTGTGAGATGACGCTGAGGACCGCCCACGTGACCGCCCTCCCTGATGGAGGCGAGAGGCTACCTGGGCTACCTTTGTCTGTGTCTGTGTGTGTGTGTAGGTGCTGCTACTGACAGCACTTGCCCCTACATCTTGTAGAGGCTACCTGGGCTACCTTTGTCTGTGTGTGTGTAGGTGCTGCTACTCGCTACTGACAGCACTTGCCCCTAGCGTGTGTAGAGGCTACCTGGGCTACCTTTGTCTGTGTGTGTGTGTAGGTGCTGCTACTGACAGCACTTGCCCCTACATCGTGTGTAGAGGCTACCTGGGCTACTTTGGCTGTGTCTGTGTGTGTGAGATGACGCTGAGGACCGCCCACGTGACCGCCCTCCCTGATGGAGGCGAGAGGCTGCGGCTGCAGCTGGAGGCGCTGCAGAAGCAGCTGCAGGAACTGGACGTCACGGGGGGGGGTACGTGGGGGGGGGGGGGACACGTGGGGGTGGGGGGCACGGGGGGGGGGGGTGGGGTGGGGGGGACACGTGGGGGGGGCACGTGGGGGGGGGCACGGGGGGGGGGGGTGGCGACAGCCCCACACACGATGGTTGGTGGTTGGTTGTTGGTGGTGGTTGGTGGTTCGTTGATGGTGGTTGGTGGTGGTTGGTTGTGGGTTGTTCGTTGTTGGTGGTTGGTGGCTGGTGGTGGTGGTTGGTGGTGGTCGCTGGTGATTGGTGGTTGGTGGTGGTTGGTGGTTGATGGTGGTTGATGGTGGTTGGTGGTTGATGGTGGTGGTGGTTGATGGTTGTTGTTGGTGGTTGATGGTGGTGGTGGTTGATGGTTGATGGTGGTGGTTGGTGGTTGGTGGTTGATGGTTGGTGGTTGGTGATTGATGGTGGTGGTGATTGATGTTTGTTGGTGGTTGCTGGTTGATGGTGGTGGTTGATGTTTGTTGGTGGTTGATGGTTGTTCGTTGTTTGTTGTTGGTTGATGATTGTTGGTGGTTGCTGGTTGCTGGTTGCGATCCGGCTGCCCGCCCCTGGACAATGCTGCGGTCGGGACGGTCGGGACGGTCGGACGTCCTTTCCCCCGGCCACACTAACGTGGAGTCTCCGCTCTCCCCAGGCGACGGACCGCCAGCCCCCGCCGAGGATCCTCGGCAGGCGGTCCGCCGGCCCGGGTCGACCAACCGCGTCGCTCCGCTGCCGTCACCTGACCCGTCACCTGACCCGTCACCTGACCCGTCACCTGACCCGGCTCGTCCAATCGCGGCAACGGCAAAAGGTAACAACGGGTTGAGGGGCGTGGAGCGGAGTGGGCGGGGGGTGGGTGGACTCACATCACTCACCTCGTTCGAGGAGGAGGAGTCTGATGATGATGACGATGATGTTGACGATGATGATGATGAGGAGGATGATGATGAGGAGGATGGCGATGATGATGATGAGGAGGATGGCGATGATGACGCTGATGTTGACGATGACGCTGACGATGATGAAGAGGATGGCAATGATGATGATGACGCTGATGATGACGATGATGAGGAGGATGGCGACGATGACGACGCTGATGATGACGATGACGACGCTGATGATGACGATGACGACGCTGATGTTGACGATGACGACGCTGATGATGACGATGACGACGCTGATGATGATGATAACGCTGATGATGATGAGGAGGATGGCGATGATGATGATGACGATGATGCTGACGCTGATGATGGCGATGACGACGCTGATGATGACGCTGACGATGCTGATGATGATCATGACGACGCTGATGACGACGCTGATGATGATGCTGATGATGATGAGGATGGCGATGACGACGCTGATGATGGCGATGACGACGCTGATGATGACGCTGACGACGATGACAGTGTCGCTGACGATGATGACGATGATGACGACGATGACGACGATGACAATGATGACGATGATGACGACGTTGTATTAGTGGAGACTCGTAAAGCTTCGTGGAGACTTGGAGCGACGCGCACACACACACACACACACGTTCATTATCACGACTTGATGCGTTTGTTACATCGGCCGTGGCAAGGTGCTCGTAGCATTTGGTGTCGAACGATCTTCTTTGGTTCTTTCGGTAAAGTCACCACCACGTAGAATGATAATAAAATAATAAATTGATAAAATAAAATAACACGATAATAATTCTCACGACGTTTCGGCCACAACACAAGCGGCCTTCATCAGGTGAAGGGGGCGAGACTGTCTGGGTAGGACAGCGCTGGAGTGGAAGAGCCACGTTCAGATCACGGCCTTTAAGCTTAGAGTCGCGGCATCTCTTCAGAAAGGTGAGAGACTCGATTAGTTGAGCCTTCTTATCCCGGAGTCTGTTGAATGATCTTAAGGATGTGTGGAATCCCTCCCCGTAGTGGCGGTTAAATTTCGATTTAAAGTTTTCGTGACTGCGACTCTAAGCTTAAAGGCCGTGATCTGAACGTGGCTCTTTCACTCCAGCGCTGTCCTACCAGACAGTCTCGCCCCCTTCACCTGATGAAGGCCGCTTGTGTTGTGGCCGAAACGTCGCGAGAATATTATTGTGTTATTTTATTTTATCAATTTGTTATTTTATTATCATTCTACGTGGTGGTGACTTTACCGAAAGAACCAAAGAAGATGAATCATTGCAGTCACGAAAGCTTTAAATCGAAATTTAACCGCCTCTACGGGGAGGGATTCCACACATCCTTAAGATCATTCAACAGACTCCGGGATAAGAAGGCTCAACTAATCGAGTCTCTCACCTTTCTGAAGAGATGCCGCGACTCTAAGCTTAAAGGCCATGATCTGAACGTGGCTCTTTCACTCCAGCGCTGTCCTACCAGACAGTCTCGCCCCCTTCACCTGATGAAGGCCGCTTGTGTTGTGGCCGAAACGTCGCGAGAATTTTATTGTTATTGTGTTATTTTATTTTATCAATTTGTTATTTTATTCTCATTCTACGTGGTGGTGGTGGTGACTTTACTGAAAGAACCAAAGAAGATGAATCATTGCAGTCACGAAAGCTTTAAATCGAAATTTAACCGCCTCTACGGGGAGGGATTCCACACATCCTTAAGATCATTCAACAGACTCCGGGATAAGAAGGCTCAACTAATCGAGTCTCTCACCTTTCTGAAGAGATGCCGCGACTCTAAGCTTAAAGGCCGTGATCTGAACGTGGCTCTTTCACTCCAGCGCTGTCCTACCCAGACAGTCTCGCCCCCTTCACCTGATGAAGGCCGCTTGTGTTGTGGCCGAAACGTCGCGAGAATTTTATTGTTATTGTGTTATTTTATTTTATCAATTTGTTATTTTATTTTCATTCTACGTGGTGGTGGTGGTGGCTTTACCGAAAGAACCAAAGAAGATGAATCATTGCAGTCACGAAAGCTTTAAATCGTAATGAACGATGTATATATGTTTTTATTTATTTTTTAAATAAAAATCGGGCTCTGTTATCGCCGTGGCAGATCCCATCCTGGGCACTTACGGAGTGCCCAGGACAGACGTCGCGACCTACGACCTCGTCTCCCGCCTCAGCCAATCGCTGCGCGGCTGCCCGCCCCCCTCGCAGCATGCGCCTGATCCGCCGGGGTTAAAGGTCGCTCGCTCGCTCGCGCGCGCACACACACACACACACGCACGCACACACGTACACACACACACAGACACACACACACAGACACACACACACACTACACACACACGCGCACACACACTACACACACGCACACCACGCACACACAGACACACACACACAGACACACACACACAGACACACACACACGCACACACTACACACGCACGCACACACACATGCACACACACACACTACACACACACGCTACACACACACACACGCACACACACCACACACACTACACACACGTACACACACACCACACACACACTACACACACACACACTACACACACCACACACAACACACACACACACTACACACACACACACTACACACACACTACACACACGTACACACACACTACACACACTACACACACGTACACACACACTACACACACACACACTACACACACACTACACACACAACACACACACACACTACACACACACACACTACACACACTACACACACACACACTACACACACACATACTACACACACACTACACACACTACACACACAAACCCACACACACACTACACACACACACTACACACACACACACACTACACACACACACTACACACACACTTCACACACACACACACACTACACACACATACACTACACACACACACTACACACACACACACGTACACACACACACTACACACACACACCACACACACACACGTACACACACACACGTACACACACACACTACACACACACCACACACACACACACCACACACACTACACACACACACCACACACACTACACACACACCACACACACTACACACACACACACACTACACACACACACCACACACACACACACTACACACACACACACTACACACACACACTACACACACACTACACACACACCACACACACACACACTACACACACACACTACACACACACTACACACACACACTACACACACACACTACACACACACGTACACACACGTACACACACGTACACACACGTACACACACACACACACCACACACCACACACACCACACACACACTACACACACACCACACACACACACACCACACACACTACACACACACCACACACACTACACACACACCCACACGTATACGCACACACACACTACACACACACACCACACACACTACACACTACACACACACACACACACAACACACACACACACACTACACACTACACACACACACCACACACACACACACTACACACACACACACACACTACACACACACCACACACACTACACACACACCACACACACTACACACACACACACGTATACGCACACACACACTACACACACACACACACCACACACACACACACTACACACACACACTACACACTACACACACACACCGTGGTGTCAGCGTGGTGGTCAGCGTGTGACCGTGGTGGTGAGCGTGGTGGTGGTGAGCGTGGTGGTGAGCGTGGTGGTGAGCGTGGTGGTGAGCGTGGTGGTGAGCGTGGTGGTGAGCGTGGTGAGCATGCGGGATGGTGAGCGTGGTGGTGGTGAGCGTGGTGGTGGTGAGCGTGGTGGTGGTGAGCGTGGTGGTGGTGAGCGTGGTGGTGAGCGTGGTGGTGAGCGTGGTGGTGAGCGTGCGAGGTGGTGAGCATGGCGGTGAGCGTGGTGGTGAGCGTGGTGGTGGTGGTGAGTGGTGAGCGTGGTGGTGAGCGAGGTGGTGAGCGTGGTGGTGAGCGTGGTGGTGAGCGTGGTGGTGAGCGTGGTGGTGAGCGAGGTGGTGAGCGTGGTGGTGAGCGTGGTGGTGAGCGTGCGAGGTGGTGAGCATGGCGGTGAGCGTGGTGGTGAGCGTGGTGGTGGTGGTGAGTGGTGAGCGTGGTGGTGAGCGAGGTGGTGAGCGTGGTGGTGAGCGAGGTGGTGAGCGTGGTGGTGAGCGAGGTGGTGAGCGTGGTGGTGAGCGTGGTGGTGGTGAGCGTGGTGGTGAGCGTGGTGGTGGTGGTGAGTGGTGAGCGTGGTGGTGGTGAGCGTGGTGGTGAGCGTGGTGGTGAGCGTGGTGGTGAGCGTGGTGGTGAGCGTGGTGGTGAGCGTGTGAGCGTGGTGGTGAGCGTGTGAGCATGGTGGTGAGCGTGGTGGTGAGCGTGGTGGTGAGCGAGGTGGTGAGCGAGGTGGTGAGCGAGGTGGTGAGCGTGGTGGTGAGCGTGGTGGTGAGCGTGGTGGTGAGCGTGGTGGTGAGCGTGGTGGTGAGCGTGGTGGTGAGCGTGGTGGTGAGCGTGGTGGTGAGCGTGGTGGTGGTGAGCGTGGTGGTGAGCGTGGTGGTGAGCGTGGTGGTGAGCGTGGTGGTGAGCGTGGTGGTGAGCGTGGTGGTGAGCGTGGTGGTGAGCGTGGTGGTGAGCGTGGCGGTGAGCGTGACGGTGAGCGAGGTGGTGAGCGTGGTGGTGAGCGTGGTGGTGAGCGTGGTGGTGGTGAGCGTGGTGGTGGTGAGCGTGGTGGTGAGCGTGGTGGTGAGCGTGGTGGTGAGCGTGCTAGGCGGTGAGCATGCGAGGTGGTGAGCGTGGTGGTGAGCGTGGTGGTGAGCGTGGTGGTGGTGAGCGTGGTGGTGAGCGTGGTGGTGAGCGTGGTGGTGAGCGTGGTGGTGAGCGTGGTGGTGAGCGTGGTGGTGAGCGTGGTGGTGAGCGTGGTGGTGAGCGTGGTGGTGGTGGGTGGTGAGCGTGGTGGTGAGCGAGGTGGTGAGCGTGGTGGTGAGCGTGGTGGTGAGCGTGGTGAGCGTGGTGGTGAGCGTGGTGGTGGTGAGCGTGGTGGTGAGCGTGGTGGTGAGCGTGGTGGTGAGCGTGGTGGTGAGCGTGGTGAGCATGCGGGATGGTGAGCGTGGTGGTGGTGAGCGTGGTGGTGGTGAGCGTGGTGGTGGTGAGCGTGGTGGTGGTGAGCGTGGTGGTGAGCGTGGTGGTGAGCGTGGTGGTGAGCGTGCGAGGTGGTGAGCATGGCGGTGAGCGTGGTGGTGAGCGTGGTGGTGGTGGTGAGTGGTGAGCGTGGTGGTGAGCGAGGTGGTGAGCGTGGTGGTGAGCGTGGTGGTGAGCGTGGTGGTGAGCGAGGTGGTGAGCGTGGTGGTGAGCGTGGTGGTGAGCGTGCGAGGTGGTGAGCATGGCGGTGAGCGTGGTGGTGAGCGTGGTGGTGGTGGTGAGTGGTGAGCGTGGTGGTGAGCGAGGTGGTGAGCGTGGTGGTGAGCGAGGTGGTGAGCGTGGTGGTGAGCGAGGTGGTGAGCGTGGTGGTGAGCGTGGTGGTGAGCGTGGTGGTGGTGAGCGTGGTGGTGAGCGTGGTGGTGGTGGTGAGTGGTGAGCGTGGTGGTGGTGAGCGTGGTGGTGAGCGTGGTGGTGAGCGTGGTGGTGAGCGTGGTGGTGAGCGTGGTGGTGAGCGTGTGAGCGTGGTGGTGAGCGTGTGAGCATGGTGGTGAGCGTGGTGGTGAGCGTGGTGGTGAGCGAGGTGGTGAGCGAGGTGGTGAGCGAGGTGGTGAGCGTGGTGGTGAGCGTGGTGGTGAGCGTGGTGGTGAGCGTGGTGGTGAGCGTGGTGGTGAGCGTGGTGGTGAGCGTGGTGGTGAGCGTGGTGGTGAGCGTGGTGGTGAGCGTGGTGGTGAGCGTGGTGGTGAGCGTGGTGGTGGTGAGCGTGGTGGTGAGCGTGGTGGTGAGCGTGGTGGTGAGCGTGGTGGTGAGCGTGGTGGTGAGCGTGGTGGTGAGCGTGGTGGTGAGCGTGGTGGTGAGCGTGGTGGTGAGCGTGGCGGTGAGCGTGGCGGTGAGCGAGGTGGTGAGCGTGGTGGTGAGCGTGGTGGTGAGCGTGGTGGTGAGCGTGGTGGTGAGCGTGGTGGTGGTGAGCGTGGTGGTGAGCGTGGTGGTGAGCGTGGTGGTGAGCGTGGTGGTGAGCGTGCTAGGTGGTGAGCGTGGTGGTGAGCGTGGTGGTGAGCGTGGTGGTGGTGAGCGTGGTGGTGAGCGTGGTGGTGAGCGTGGTGGTGAGCGTGGTGGTGAGCGTGGTGGTGAGCGTGGTGGTGAGCGTGGTGGTGAGCGTGCGAGGTGGTGAGCGTGGCGGTGAGCGTGGTGGTGAGCGTGGTGGTGGTGGTGAGTGGTGAGCGTGGTGGTGAGCGTGGTGGTGAGCGTGGTGGTGAGCGTGGTGGTGAGCGTGGTGGTGAGCGTGGTGGTGAGCGTGGTGGTGAGCGTGGTGGTGAGCGTGGTGGTGAGCGTGGTGGTGAGCGTGGTGGTGAGCGTGGTGGTGAGCGTGGTGGTGAGCGTGGTGGTGGTGAGCGTGGTGGTGAGCGTGGTGGTGAGCGTGGTGGTGAGCGTGGTGGTGAGCGTGCTAGGCGGTGAGCATGCGAGGTGGTGAGCGTGGTGGTGAGCGTGGTGGTGGTGAGCGTGGTGGTGAGCGTGGTGGTGAGCGTGGTGGTGAGCGTGGTGGTGAGCGTGGTGGTGAGCGTGGTGGTGAGCGTGGTGGTGAGCGTGGTGGTGGTGGGTGGTGAGCGTGGTGGTGAGCGAGGTGGTGAGCGTGGTGGTGAGCGTGGTGGTGAGCGTGGTGAGCGTGGTGGTGAGCGTGGTGGTGGTGAGCGTGGTGGTGAGCGTGGTGGTGAGCGTGGTGGTGAGCGTGGTGGTGAGCGTGGTGGTGAGCGTGGTGAGCATGCGGGATGGTGAGCGTGGTGGTGGTGAGCGTGGTGGTGGTGAGCGTGGTGGTGGTGAGCGTGGTGGTGGTGAGCGTGGTGGTGAGCGTGGTGGTGAGCGTGGTGGTGAGCGTGCGAGGTGGTGAGCATGGCGGTGAGCGTGGTGGTGAGCGTGGTGGTGGTGGTGAGTGGTGAGCGTGGTGGTGAGCGAGGTGGTGAGCGTGGTGGTGAGCGTGGTGGTGAGCGTGGTGGTGAGCGAGGTGGTGAGCGTGGTGGTGAGCGTGGTGGTGAGCGTGCGAGGTGGTGAGCATGGCGGTGAGCGTGGTGGTGAGCGTGGTGGTGGTGGTGAGTGGTGAGCGTGGTGGTGAGCGAGGTGGTGAGCGTGGTGGTGAGCGAGGTGGTGAGCGTGGTGGTGAGCGAGGTGGTGAGCGTGGTGGTGAGCGTGGTGGTGAGCGTGGTGGTGGTGAGCGTGGTGGTGAGCGTGGTGGTGGTGGTGAGTGGTGAGCGTGGTGGTGGTGAGCGTGGTGGTGAGCGTGGTGGTGAGCGTGGTGGTGAGCGTGGTGGTGAGCGTGGTGGTGAGCGTGTGAGCGTGGTGGTGAGCGTGTGAGCATGGTGGTGAGCGTGGTGGTGAGCGTGGTGGTGAGCGAGGTGGTGAGCGAGGTGGTGAGCGAGGTGGTGAGCGTGGTGGTGAGCGTGGTGGTGAGCGTGGTGGTGAGCGTGGTGGTGAGCGTGGTGGTGAGCGTGGTGGTGAGCGTGGTGGTGAGCGTGGTGGTGAGCGTGGTGGTGAGCGTGGTGGTGAGCGTGGTGGTGAGCGTGGTGGTGAGCGTGGTGGTGAGCGTGGTGGTGAGCGTGGTGGTGGTGAGCGTGGTGGTGAGCGTGGTGGTGAGCGTGGTGGTGAGCGTGGTGGTGAGCGTGGTGGTGAGCGTGGTGGTGAGCGTGGTGGTGAGCGTGGTGGTGAGCGTGGCGGTGAGCGTGGCGGTGAGCGTGGCGGTGAGCGAGGTGGTGAGCGTGGTGGTGAGCGTGGTGGTGAGCGTGGTGGTGAGCGTGGTGGTGAGCGTGGTGGTGGTGAGCGTGGTGGTGAGCGTGGTGGTGAGCGTGGTGGTGAGCGTGGTGGTGAGCGTGCTAGGTGGTGAGCGTGGTGGTGAGCGTGGTGGTGAGCGTGGTGGTGGTGAGCGTGGTGGTGAGCGTGGTGGTGAGCGTGGTGGTGAGCGTGGTGGTGAGCGTGGTGGTGAGCGTGGTGGTGAGCGTGGTGGTGAGCGTGCGAGGTGGTGAGCGTGGCGGTGAGCGTGGTGGTGAGCGTGGTGGTGGTGGTGAGTGGTGAGCGTGGTGGTGAGCGTGGTGGTGAGCGTGGTGGTGAGCGTGGTGGTGAGCGTGGTGGTGAGCGTGGTGGTGAGCGTGGTGGTGAGCGTGGTGGTGAGCGTGGTGGTGAGCGTGGTGGTGAGCGTGGTGGTGAGCGTGGTGGTGAGCGTGGCGGTGAGCGTGGCGGTGAGCGTGGCGGTGAGCGTGGTGGTGAGCGTGGTGGTGAGCGTGCTAGGCGGTGAGCATGCGAGGTGGTGAGCGTGGTGGTGAGCGTGGTGGTGAGCGTGGTGGTGAGCGTGGTGGTGAGCGTGGTGGTGAGCGTGGTGGTGAGCGTGGTGGTGAGCGTGTGAGCGTGGTGGTGAGCGTGGTGGTGAGCGTGGTGGTGAGCGTGGTGGTGAGCGTGGTGGTGAGCGTGCGAGGTGGTGAGCGTGGTGGTGAGCGTGGTGGTGAGCATGCGAGGTGGTGAGCGTGGTGGTGAGCGTGGTGGTGAGCGTGGTGGTGAGCGTGGTGGTGAGCGTGGTGGTGAGCGTGGTGGTGAGCGTGGTGGTGAGCGTGGTGGTGAGCGTGGTGGTGAGCGTGGTGGTGAGCGTGGTGGTGAGCGTGGTGGTGAGCGAGGTGGTGAGCGTGGTGGTGAGCGTGGTGGTGAGCGTGGTGGTGGTGAGCGTGGTGGTGAGCGTGGTGGTGGTGAGCGTGGTGGTGAGCGTGGTGGTGGTGAGCGTGGTGGTGAGCGTGGTGGTGAGCGTGGTGGTGAGCGTGGTGGTGAGCGTGGTGGTGAGCGTGGTGGTGAGCGTGGTGGTGAGCGTGGTGGTGAGCGTGGTGGTGAGCGTGGTGGTGAGTGGTGAGCGTGGTGGTGAGCGTGGTGGTGAGCGTGGTGGTGAGCGTGGTGGTGAGCGTGGTGGTGAGCGTGGTGGTGAGCGTGGTGGTGGTGGTGAGTGGTGAGCGTGGTGGTGAGCGTGGTGGTGAGCGTGGTGGTGAGCGTGGTGGTGAGCGTGGTGGTGAGCGTGGTGGTGGTGGTGAGTGGTGAGCGTGGTGGTGAGCGTGGTGGTGAGCGTGGTGGTGAGCGTGGTGGTGAGCGTGGTGGTGAGCGTGGTGGTGGTGGTGAGTGGTGAGCGTGGTGGTGAGCGTGGTGGTGAGCGTGGTGGTGAGCGTGGTGGTGAGCGTGGTGGTGAGCGTGTGAGCGTGGTGGTGAGCAAGGTGGTGAGCGTGGTGGTGAGCGTGGTGGTGAGCGTGGTGGTGAGCGTGGTGGTGAGCGTGGTGGTGAGCGTGGTGGTGAGCGTGGTGGTGAGCGTGTGAGCGTGGTGGTGAGCGTGGTGGTGAGCGTGGTGGTGAGCGTGGTGGTGAGCGTGGTGGTGAGCGTGGTGGTGAGCGTGCGAGGTGGTGAGCGTGGCGGTGAGCGTGGTGGTGAGCGTGGTGGTGGTGGTGAGTGGTGAGCGTGGTGGTGAGCGTGGTGGTGAGCGTGGTGGTGAGCGTGGTGGTGAGCGTGGTGGTGAGCGTGGTGGTGAGCGTGGTGGTGGTGAGCGTGGTGGTGAGCGTGGTGGTGAGCGTGGTGGTGAGCGTGGTGGTGAGCGTGGTGGTGAGCGTGGTGGTGAGCGTGGTGGTGAGCGTGGTGGTGAGCGTGGTGGTGAGCGTGGTGGTGAGCGTGGTGGTGAGCGTGGTGGTAGTGGTGAGTGGTGAGCGTGGTGGTGAGCGTGGTGGTGAGCGTGGTGGTGAGCGTGGTGGTGAGCGTGGTGGTGAGCGTGGTGGTGAGCGTGGTGGTGGTGGTGAGTGGTGAGCGTGGTGGTGAGCGTGCGTTTTCCCCGTGGTGCAGGTGGAGCTGTTACCTCACCAGTCTCACGCCCTCGCCTGGATGCAATGGAGAGAGGAACAGGAACCAGCAGGCGGCATTCTGGGTAACTGAACTCACTCATCCACTCACTCACTCACTCACCCACTCGCTCACCCACCCATTCACCCACTCACTCACTCACTCACCTACTCACCCACTCACTCACCCACTCACCCACCCACTCACTCACTCACCCACCCACTCACCCACTCACTCACTCACCCACCCACTCACTCACTCACCCACCCACTCACCCACCCACTCACTCACCCACCCACTCACTCACTCACTCACCCACTCACTCACCCACTCACTCACTCACCTACTCACCCACCCACCCACTCACTCACCCACTCACTCACTCACCCACTCACCCACTCACTTACCCACTCACTCACTCACTCACCCACCCACTCACTCACTCACCCACCCACTCACCCACTCACTCACTCACTCACCCACTCACCCACTCACTTACCCACTCACTCACCCACCCACTCACTCACCCACTCACTCACTCACCCACTCACTCACTCACCCACCCACTCACCCACCCACTCACTCTGTATGTGTGTGTCTATCTGTACGTGTGTGTGTGTGTCTATCTGTACGTGTGTGTGTGTCTATCTGTACGTGTGTGTGTGTCTATCTGTACGTGTGTGTGTGTCTATCTGTACGTGTGTGTGTCTATCTGTACGTGTGTGTGTGTCTATCTGTACATGTGTGTGTGTCTATCTGTACGTGTGTGTGTGTCTATCTGTACGTGTGTGTGTCTATCTGTACGTGTGTGTGCGTGTGTGTCTATCTGTACGTGTGTGTGCGTGTGTGTCTATCTGTACGTGTGTGTGTCTATCTGTACGTGTGTGTGTCTATCTGTACGTGTGTGTGTGTCTATCTGTACGTGTGTGTGTGTCTATCTGTACGTGTGTGTGTGTGTCTATCTGTACGTGTGTGTGTGTCTATCTGTACGTGTGTGTCTATCTGTACGTGTGTGTGTCTATCTGTACGTGTGTGTGTCTATCTGTACGTGTGTGTGTGTCTATCTGTACGTGTGTGTGTGTCTATCTGTACGTGTGTGTCTATCTGTACGTGTGTGTCTATCTGTACGTGTGTGTGTGTCTATCTGTACGTGCGTGCGTGTGCGTGTGTGTCTATACGTGTGTGTGTGTCTATTTGTGTGTGTGCGTGTGTGTGTGTCTATACGTGTGTGTGTGTGTGTCTATCTATACGTGTGTATGCGTGCGTGTGTCTATACGTGCGTGTGTCTATACGTGTGTGTGTGCGTGTGTCTATACGTGTGTGTGTGCGTGTGTCTATACGTGTGTGTGCGTGTCTATACGTGTGTGCGTGTGTGTCTATGCGTGTGTGTGCGGGTGTGTCTATGCGTGTGTGTGTGTGTGTCTATACGTGTGTGTGTGTCTATACGTGTGTGTGTGTGTCTATACGTGTGTGTGTGTGTCTATACGTGTGTGTGTGTGTCTATACGTGTGTGTGTGTGTGTCTATACGTGTGTGTGCGTGTCTATACGTGTGTGTGCGTGTCTATACGTGTGTGCGTGTGTGTCTATGCGTGTGTGTGCGGGTGTGTCTATGCGTGTGTGTGCGGGTGTGTCTATGCGTGTGTGTGTGTGTGTCTATACGTGTGTGTCTGTGTGTGTCTATACGTGTGTGTGTGTGTCTATACGTGTGTGTGTCTATACGTGTGTGTGTGTGTCTATACGTGTGTGTGTGTGTCTATACGTGTGTGTGTGTGTGTCTATACGTGTGTGTGTGTGTCTATACGTGTGTGTGTGTGTCTATACGTGTGTGTCTATGTGTGTGTGCGTGTGTCTATACGTGTGTGTCTATACGTGTGTGTGTGTCTATACGTGTGTGTCTATACGTGTGTGTGTGTCTATACATGTGTGTCTATACGTGTGTGTCTATACGTGTGTGTGTGTCTATACGTGTGTGTCTATACATGTGTCTATACGTGTGTCTATACGTGTGTGTGTGTGTCTATACGTGTGTGTGTGTGTGTGTCTATACGTGTGTGTCTATACGTGTGTGTTTGTGTGTCTATACGTGTGTGTGTGTGTGTCTATACGTGTGTGTGTGTGTCTATACGTGTGTGTGTGTGTCTATACGTGTGTGTGTGTGTCTATACGTGTGTGTGTGTGTGTGTCTATACGTGTGTGTGTGTGTGTCTATGTGTGTGTGTGTGTCTATACGTGTGTGTGTGTGTCTATACGTGTGTGTGTGTCTATACGTGTGTGTGTGTCTGTACGTGTGTGTGTGTGTCTATACGTGTGTGTGTGTGTGTGCGTGTGTGTGTGTATACGTGTGTGTCTATACGTGTGTGTGTGTGTCTATACGTGTGTGTGTGTCTATACGTGTGTGTGTATAGTCAGTCGACCCGTGGCACCTGGGTCTGCCCCGTGACCTCCTGCCAGCGGGCGTTCGACACTTCACGTGGCCTCAGGGTGCACATAGCCTGGCACAAGCGTCGTGGTGACGTCACCGCCACTTAGTGGCGAATGGCGGTTGTTGTTGTTGTTGTTGTGTATACGTGTGTGTCTATACGTGTGTGTGTGTGTCTATACGTGTGTGTCTATACGTGTGTGTGTGTGTGTCTACACGTGTCTGTGTGTGTGTGTCTATATGTGTGTGTGTGTGCGTGCACCAGCGGATGACATGGGGCTGGGAAAGACCCTGACGGTCATCGCACTGCTGATGAGCCGTCCAGAACCCCACGCACCTCCTAAAGATACCGCCTCACCCACCACCACCACCTGGCTCTCTAAGCACGGTGAGTGAGTGTGTGTTAGTGTGTGTGTGTTAGTGTGTGTGTTAGTGTGTGTGTGTTAGTGTGTGTGTGTGTGTTAGTGTGTGTTAGTGAGTGTGTGTGTGTGTGTTAGTGTGTGTTAGTGTTAGTGAGTGTGTGTTAGTGTGTGTGTGTTTGTGTGTGTGTTAGTGTGTGTGTGTTAGTTAGTGTGTGTGTGTTAGTGTGTGTGTGAGTGTGTGAGTGTGTGAGTGTTAGTGTGTGTTAGTGTGTGTGAGTTAGTGTGTGTGTTAGTGTGTGTGTGAGTGTGTGAGTGTTAGTGTGTGTTAGTGTGTGTGAGTTAGTGTGTGTGTTAGTGTGTGTTTGTGTGTTAGTGTGTGTTTGTGAGTTAGTGTGTGTGTGTTAGTGTGTGTTAGTGTGTGTGAGTGTGTGTGTGTTAGTGTGTGTGTGAGTGTGTTAGTGTGTGTGTGAGTGTGTGTGTTAGTGTGTTAGTGTGTGTGTGTTAGTGTGTGTGTTTGTGTGTTAGTGTGTGTGTTAGTGTGTTAGTGTGTGTGTGTTAGTGTGTGTGTTAGTGTGTTAGTGTGTGTGTGTTTGTGTGTGTGTTAGTGTGTGTTTGTGTGTGTGTGAGTTAGTGTGTGTGTGTGTGAGTTAGTGTGTGTGTGTGTGAGTTAGTGTGTGTGTGTGTGAGTTAGTGTGTGTGTGTGTGAGTTAGTGTGTGTGTGTGTGAGTTAGTGTGTGTGTGTGTGAGTTAGTGTGTGTGTGTGTGAGTTAGTGTGTGTGTGTGTGAGTTAGTGTGTGTGTGTGTGAGTTAGTGTGTGTGTGTGTGAGTTAGTGTGTGTGTGTGAGTTAGTGTGTGTGTGTGTGAGTTAGTGTGTGTGTGTGTGAGTTAGTGTGTGTGTGTGTGAGTTAGTGTGTGTTAGTGTGTGTTAGTGTGTGTTAGTGTGTGTGTGTGTGTGTGTGTGTTAGTGTGTGTGTGTTAGTGTGTGTGTGTTAGTGTTAGTGTGTGTGTGTTAGTGTGTGTGTGTTAGTGTGTGTGTTAGTGTGTGTGTGAGTGTGTGTGTTAGTGTGTGTGTTAGTGTGTTAGTGTGTGTGTGTTAGTGTTAGTGTGTGTGTGTTAGTGTGTGTGTGTGTGTTAGTGTGTGTGTTAGTGTGTTAGTGTGTGTGTGTTAGTGTTAGTGTGTGTGTGTTAGTGTGTGTGTTAGTGTGTGAGTGTGTGTGTGAGTGTGTGTGTTAGTGTGTGTGAGTGTGTGTGTTAGTGTGTGTGTTAGTGTGTGTGTTAGTGTGTGTGTGAGTGTGTGTGTTAGTGTGTGTGTGAGTGTGTGTGTTAGTGTGTGTGAGTGTGTGTGTTAGTGTGTGTGAGTGTGTGTGTTAGTGTGTGTGAGTGTTTGTGTGTGTTAGTGTGTGTGTGTCTGTCCGTCTGCTACAGCAGAGGTGTAGGGAATTCCAACAAGACCTACATCTCTGCTTTATTGACCTGGTCAAGGCCTATGATACCATCAGTAGGCCTGGGCTCTGGGTCGTTCTTCGTGCTTTTGGAGTACCTGACCCTCTGCTTACGATCATTAAGGACCTTCATGATGGTGAGCGGGCCCGGGTAAAACTACGTGGCCGGGAGTCAGAGCCATTCCCTGTACACCTTTGGGTGCGACAGGGATGTCCTCTGGCTCCCACATTATTTAACATCTATTTTGACCACGTAGTTCGTGAAGCCTTCAATAGCTGTACCGGGGGAATCTCCATATGGTACAGATATAATGGGAGGCTAATCGATGCCCGGGTGCGGTCAAGGGATGGCTCCCTATTGCTCAACCACGTTATGTATGCTGATGATTTGGTAATAGCTGCTCAGTCAGAGGAGGAGTTGGAGACGCTGCTGCTGAGACTGGAGCGTGCCACTAAGAGGTGGGGCCTTACCATCAGCCCCACCAAAACTAAGCACCTGCCTGGGTATTTTGTACCATCGGACACTCCACCCCCACAACTCCCAATCGGTGATGGGGCAGTTGTGGAGAGATTGGAGAGTTTCCCATACCTGGGCAGTGTGCTTATGACCGGCTCCAGTTTAACAGCAGAGGTCTCACTCCGAATCAGTTGAGTGGCAATATCTTTTCGTCGGTTGCGTAACGCTGTGTGGAAGCTACCTGGTCTGTCGCTCCGCACTAAGCTTCAGGTCTTCTCGGCCACAGTCATTCCCTCCCTTCTCTACTAATGGAACATCTTCGCCGGTTAGAAACATTTAGGCTGGCCTGCCTACGATCCATCCTGGGTTTAACCAGACTGGATTGTGTGAGGAGCTCACAAATCCTTGAAAGATCTGGGCAGGGTCCCATCGGTGAGCTCCTCCGGCAGGCAAGGCTGCGATGGCTGGGTCATGTAGCCCGCATGCCCAGCCACCGCATGCCGAAACAGCTTTTGTTTGGCCGGATTGAGGGGGCTAAGCGGGCGCGGCACGGGCTAGAGAAGAAATGGAGTGATGTGGTACAGGAGGACGTGGAGCTGAGTGGACTTGCCGATGACTGGTACCAGCGGTGTCAAGATCGGCCTCTGTGGAGGAGGCTCGTGAAGGACGCTACTGGGTAGTTGGAGGCAGTCGCCCTCCAACAACAACGGAGGGCGGAGGAGCGACGCTCACAACAGCGAGCGGAGCGCCGGGTGGCTAAAGCACAGCAGGTTGGCACAGTAGGGGGCACAGGTGGTGCATCAGCCAGTCATCTCAGTCAGTCGACCCGTGGCACCTGGGTCTGCCCCGTGACCTCCTGCCAGCGGGCGTTCGACACTTCACGTGGCCTCAGGGTGCACATAGCCTGGCACAAGCGTCGTGGTGACGTCACCGCCACTTAGTGGCGAATGGCGGTTGTTGTTGTGTGTGTGTTAGTGTGCGACTGTGTGACTGTGTGTGTGTGACTGTGTGACTGTGTGTGTATGACTGTGTGTGACTGTGTGACTGTGTGTAGGTGGTGAGGGTGGTGTGTGTTAGTGTGTTAGTGTGTGTGTGTGTGACTGTGTGTGTGTGACTGTGTGTGACTGTGTGTGACTGTGTGTGTGACTATGTGTGTGTGTGACTGTGTGTATGTGACTGTGTGTGTGACTGTGTGACTGTGTGTGTGTGTGACTGTGTGACTGTGTGTATGTGACTGTGTGACTGTGTGTGTGACTGTGTGACTGTGTGTAGGTGTTGAGGGTGGTGTTGTGCTGCCCTCTGGTGGTACGTTGGTGGTGTGTGTGTGTGACTGTGTTAGTGTGTGACTGTGTGACTGTGTGTGTGACTGTGTGTGTAGGTGGTGAGGGTGGTGTTGAGGGTGGTGTGTGTGTGTGTTAGTGTGTGACTGTGTGACTGTGTGTGACTGTGTGACTGTGTGTAGGTGTTGAGGGTGGTGTGTTGCCCTCTGGTGGTACGTTGGTGGTGTGTGTGTGTGACTGTGTGTGTGTGTTAGTGTGTGACTGTGACTGTGTGTGACTGTGTGACTGTGTGTAGGTGGTGAGGGTGGTGTGTGTGTGTGTGTGACTGTGTGTGTCTGTGTGACTGTGTGTGACTGTGTGTTAGTGTGTGACTGACTGTGTGTTAGTGTGTGACTGTGTGTGACTGTGTGTGTTTGACCGTGTGTGTGTTAGTGTGTGACTGTGACTGTGTGTGTAGGTGTTGAGGGTGGTGTGTGTGTGTGTTAGTGTGTGACTGTGTGTGTGTGTGTGACTGTGTGTGTGACTGTGTGACTGTGTGTGTGTGTGACTATGTGTGTGTGTGGCTGTGTGTTAGTGTGTGACTGTGTGTGACTGTGTGTGTGACTGTGTGTGTGACTGTGTGACTGTGTGTGTGTGTGACTATGTGTGTGTGTGGCTGTGTGTTAGTGTGTGACTGTGTGTTAGTGTGTGACTGGTGTGTGTGTGTGTGTGACTGTGTGACTGTGTGTGTGTGACTGTGTGTGACTGTGTGACTGTGTGTGTGACTGTGTGTAGGTGGTGAGGGTGATGTGTTGCCCTCTGGTGGCACGTTGGTGGTGTGTGTGTGTGTGACTGTGTGTGTGTGACTGTGTGTGTGACTGTGTGTGTGTGTGTGTGTGACTTTGTGTGTGTGTGTGACTGTGTGTGTGTGTGACTGTGTGACTGACTGTGTGTGTGTGACTGTGTGTAGGTGTTGAGGGTGGTGGTGTGTTGCCCTCTGGTGGCACGTTGGTGGTGTGTGTGTGTGTGACTGTGTGTGTGACTGTGACTGTGTGTGTAGGTGGTGAGGGTGGTGGTGTATTGCCCTCTGGTGGCACGTTGGTGGTGTGTGTGACTGTGTGTGACTGTGTGACTGTGTGTGACTGTGTGACTGTGTGTAGGTGGTGAGGGTGGTGGTGTGCTGCCCTCTGGTGGCACGTTGGTTGTGTGTGTGTGTGACTGTGTGTTAGTGTGTGACTGTGTGACTGACTGTGTGTGTGACTGTGTGTAGGTGTTGAGGGTGGTGGTGTGTTGCCCTCTGGTGGCACGTTGGTGGTGTGCCCAGCGTCGCTCCTTCACCACTGGCGGCAGGAGATTGAGCAGAGGACGGCAGCCGGCCGCCTCACCGTGTGTGTGCACCACGGTGAGGCGCGCGAACGCTCACCACTCAGGTACCCTCACCACCACCCTCACCACCACCACCACCACCACTCAGGTACCCTCACCACTCAGGTACCCTCACCACCACCCTCACCACCACCACCACCACCACTCAGGTACCCTCACCACTCAGGTACCCTCACCACCACCCTCACCACCACCACCACCACCACTCAGGTACCCTCACCACTCAGGTACCCTCACCACCACCACCACCACCACTCAGGTACCCTCACCACTCAGGTACCCTCACCACCACCCTCACCACCACCACCACCACCACTCAGGTACCCTCACCACTCAGGTACCCTCACCACCACCACCACCACCACTCAGGTACCCTCACCACCACTCAGGTACCCTCACCACCACCACCACGCTCACCACCACGCTCACCACCACCACTCAGGTACCCTCACCACTCAGGTACCCTCACCACCACCACCACGCTCACCACCACCACCACTCAGGTACCCTCACCACTCAGGTACCCTCACCACCACCACCACTCAGGTACCCTCACCACCACCACGCTCACCACCACCACCACTCAGGTACCCTCACCACCACCACCACGCTCACCACCACCACCACTCAAGTACCCTCACCACCACCACTCAGGTACCCTCACCACCACCACCACCACTCAAGTACCCTCACCACCACTCAGGTACCCTCACCACCACCATCACCACTCAGGTACCCTCACCACCACCACTCAGGTACCCTCACCACCACCACCACTCAGGTACCCTCACCACCACCACTCAGGTACCCTCACCACCACTCAGGTACCCTCACCACCACCATCACACTCACCACCACCACTCAGGTACCCTCACCACCACCACTCAGGTACCCTCACCACCACCACCACTCAGGTACCCTCACCACCACCACTCAGGTACCCTCACCACCACTCAGGTACCCTCACCACCACCATCACACTCACCACCACCACTCAGGTACCCTCACCACCACCACTCAGGTACCCTCACCACCACCACCACCACTCAAGTACCCTCACCACCACTCAGGTACCCTCACCACCACCATCACCACTCAGGTACCCTCACCACCACCACTCAGGTACCCTCACCACCACTCAGGTACCCTCACCACCACCATCACACTCACCACCACCACTCAGGTACCCTCACCACCACCACCACTCAGGTACCCTCACCACCACCACCACGCTCACCACCACCACTCAGGTACCCTCACCACCACCCTCACCACCACCCTCACCACCACCCTCACCACCACCCTCACCACCACGCTCACCACCACCACCACGCTCACCACTCAGGTACCCTCACCACCACCACGCTCACCACCACCACCACACTCCTCACCACCACGCTCACCACACACGCTCACCACCACCACGCTCACCCCCACCACCACACTCCTCACCACCACGCTCACCACACACGCTCACCACCACCACGCTCACCACCACACTCCTCACCACCACACTCACCACCATCACGCTCACCACCACCACCACCACACTCCTCACCACCACGCTCACCACCACCACGCTCACCACCACCACCACCACCACGCTCACCACCACCACCACACACGCTCACCACCAGCACTACCACTACACACGCTCACCACCACCACCACCACCACCACCACGCTCACCACCAGCACCACGTCACACGCTCACCACCACCACCACTACACATGCTCACCACCACCACCACACACGCTCACCACCACCACCACGCTCACCACCACTACACACGCTCACCACCACCACGCTCACCACCACCACACACGCCCACCACCACCACACACGCTCACCACCACGCTCACCACCACGCTCACCAGCACCACGTCACACGCTCACCACCACCACCACCACCCCCACCACACGCTCACCACCACCACTACACACGCTCACCAGCACGCTCACCACCACGTCACACGCTCACCACCACCACCACCACGCTCACCACCACCACCACTACACACGCTCACCACCACCACGCTCACCACCACCACCACCACGTCACACGCTCACCACCACGCTCACCACCATTACCACGTCACACGCTCACCACCACCACCACCACCACCACGCTCACCACCACCACCACCACCACGCTCACCACCACGCTCACCACCACCACGCTCACCACCACCACGCTCACCACCACCACGCTCACCACCACGCTCACCAGCACCAGCACTACGTCACACGCTCACCACCAGCACCACGTCACACGCTCACCACCAGCACCACCAGCACCACGTCACACGCTCACCGTGCGTGTGACGTGGTGGTGGTGGTGAGCGTGGTGGTGAGCGTGTGTGGTGGTGGTGAGCGTGTGACGTGGTGCTGGTGGTGGTGAGCGTGTGTGGTGGTGGTGAGCGTGTGACGTGGTGCTGGTGGTGGTGAGCGTGTGACGTGGTGGTGAGCGTGTGACGTGGTGGTGGTGAGCGTGTGACGTGGTGGTGGTGAGCGTGTGTGGTGGTGGTGAGCGTGTGTGGTGGTGGTGAGCGTGTGTGGTGGTGGTGAGCGTGTGACGTGGTGGTGGTGAGCGTGTGACGTGGTGGTGGTGGTGGTGAGCGTGTGACGTGGTGCTGGTGGTGAGCGTGGTGCTGGTGGTGGTGGTGAGCGTGTGACGTGCTGGTGGTGCTCGTGGTGCTGGTGCTGGTGGTGAGCGTGGTGGTGAGCGTGTGTGGTGGTGGTGAGTGTGTGACGTGGTGGTGGTGGTGAGCGTGTGACGTGGTGGTGGTGGTGAGCGTGTGACGTGCTGGTGGTGCTGGTGCTGGTGAGCGTGGTGGTGAGCGTGTGACGTGGTGGTGGTGAGCGTGTGACGTGCTGGTGGTGCTGGTGGTGAGCGTGGTGGTGAGCGTGTGACGTGCTGGTGGTGCTGGTGCTGGTGAGCGTGGTGGTGAGTGTGTGACATGGTGGTGGTGTTGGTCAGCAGGCTGTGCCGCTACTCCGTGGTGCTCACCACCTACAACCTGGTCGCCCGGGAGGTTGGCGACGGGGGTCAAAGGTCGCGACCCCAGAGGGGGGCGACCCTGGGGCGGATCAACTGGGCGCGGCTCGTTCTGGACGAAGCTCACCACATCAAGAACCCCAAGGTGAGTGTGTGTGTACTGTGTGTACAGAGTGTGTGTACATTGTGTGTGAGTGAGTGTGTGTGAGTGTGTGTACATTGTGTGTGTACATTGTGTGTGTACATTGTGTGTGAGTGTGTGAGTGAGTGTGTGTGTACATTGTGTGTGAGTGTGTGTGTGTGTGAGTGTGTGGGTGTACATTGTGGGTGTACATTGTGTGTGTGTGTGTACATTGTGTGTGTACAGTGTGTGTACATTGTGTGTGTGTGTACATTGTGTGTGAGTGTGTGTGTGGGTGTGTGTACATTGTGTGTGAGTGTGTGTGTGGGTGTACATTGTGTGTGAGTGTGTGTGTGGGTGTACATTGTGTGTGAGTGTGTGTGAGTGTGTGTGTGAGTGTGTGTACATTGTGTGTGAGTGTGTGTGTGTACATTGTGTGAGTGTGTGCACATTGTGTGTGAGTGTGTGTGTGTGGGTGTACATTGTGTGTGTGTGTACATTGTGTGTGTGTGTGTGAGTGTGTGTGTGGGTGTACATTGTGTGTGTACATTGTGTGTGTACATTGTGTGTGTGTGTACATTGTGTGTGTGTGTACATTGTGTGTGTGTGTGTGTACATTGTGTGTGAATGTACATTGTGTGTGTGTACATTGTGTGTGTACAGAGTGTGTGTACATTGTGTGTGTGTGTACATTGTGTGTGTACAGAGTGTGTGTACATTGTGTGTGTGTGTGTACATTGTGTGTGTACAGAGTGTGTGTACATTGTGTGTGTGGGTGTACATTGTGTGTGTACAGAGTGTGTGTACATTGTGTGTGAGTGTGTGTGAGTGGGTGTACGTTGTGTGTGTACATTGTGTGTGTGTGTGTGTACAGAGTGTGTGTACATTGTGTGTGTGTGAGTGTACATTGTGTGTGTGTGTGTACATTGTGTGTGTGTGTGAGTGTGTACATTGTGTGTGTGTGTACATTGTGTGTACATTGTGTGTGTGTGTACATTGTGTGTGTACAGAGTGTGTGTGTGTACATTGTGTGTGTACAGAGTGTGTGTGAGTGTGTACGTGTGTGTACAGAGTGTGTGTGAGTGTGTACGTGTGTGTGTACATTGTGTGTGTGTGTGAGTGTACATTGTGTGTGTGTGTGGGTGTACATTGTGTGTGTGTGTACATTGTGTGTGTGTGTGTACATTGTGTGTACAGAGTGTGTGTACATTGTGTGTGTGTGTACATTGTGTGTGTGTGGGTGTGTACATTGTGTGTGTGTGTGTATACATTGTGTGTGTGTGTGTATACATTGTGTGTGTACATTGTGTGTACATTGTGTGTGTGTGTGTGTATACATTGTGTGTACATTGTGTGTGTACATTGTGTGTGTACATTGTGTGTACATTGTGTGTGTGTGTACATTGTGTATGCTGTGTGTATGCTGTAGGTGAGGACCAGTGTGGCTGTGTGTGTATGTGCTGTGTGTATGCTATGCTGTGTGTATGCTGTGTGCTGTGTGTATGCTGTGTGTATGCTGTGTGTATGCTGTAGGTGAGGACTAGTGTTGCTGTGTGTGTATGCTGTGTGTATGCTGTAGGTGAGGACTAGTGTGGCTGTGTGTGTATGCTGTGTGTATGCTGTATGCTGTGTGTATGCTGTATGCTGTGTGTATGCTGTGTGTATGCTGTAGGTGAGGACTAGTGTGTGCTGTGTGTATGCTGTGTGTGTATGCTGTGAGTATGCTGTGAGGACCAGTGTATGCTGTATGCTGTGTGTATGCTGTGTGTGTATGCTGTGTGTGTATGCTGTGTGTGTATGCTGTGTGTGTATGCTGTGTGTGTATGCTGTGTGTGTATGCTGTGTGTGTATGCTGTAGGTGAGGACTAGTGTGGCTGTGTGTATGCTGTGTGTGTATGCTGTGTGTGTATGCTGTGTGTGTATGCTGTGTGTGTATGCTGTGTGTGTATGCTGTGTGTGTATGCTGTGTGTGTATGCTGTGTGTGTATGCTGTGTGTGTATGCTGTGTGTGTATGCTGTGTGTGTATGCTGTGTGTGTATGCTGTGTGTGTATGCTGTGTGTGTATGCTGTGTGTGTATGCTGTGTGTGTATGCTGTGTGTGTATGCTGTGTGTGTATGCTGTGTGTGTATGCTGTGTGTGTATGCTGTGTGTGTATGCTGTGTGTGTATGCTGTGTGTGTATGCTGTGTGTGTATGCTGTGTGTGTATGCTGTGTGTGTATGCTGTGTGTGTATGCTGTGTGTGTATGCTGTAGGTGAGGACTAGTGTGGCTGTGTGTATGCTGTGTGTATGCTGTGTGTATGCTGTGTGTATGCTGTGTGTATGCTGTAGGTGAGGACTAGTGTGGCTGTGTGTGTACTGTGTGTGTGTACTGTGTGTATGCTGTGTGTATGCTGTGTGTATGCTGTAGGTGAGGACTAGTGTGGCTGTGTGTATGCTGTGTGTGTGTACTGTGTGTGTGTACTGTGTGTGTGTACTGTGTGTATGCTGAGTGTATGCTGTGTGTATGCTGTAGGTGAGGACTAGTGTGGCTGTGTGTATGCTGAGTGCTGAGCGGCGTTGGGCGGTGACTGGAACTCCCATCCACAACAACCTCCAGGACCTCTACTCGCTCACCAGGTGAGCTCACCAACTCACTCACCAGGTGAGCTCACCAACTCACCACCTCACTCACCACTCACCATCTCACTCACTCACCAGATGAGCTCACCACTCACCACCTCACTCACCACTCACCACCTCACTCGCTCACCAGGTGAGCTCACCACTCACCACCTCACTCACCACCTCACTCACCAGGTGAGCTCACCACTCACCACCTCACTCACCACCTCACTCACCAGGTGAGCTCACCACCTCACTCACCACTCACCACCTCATTCACCACCTCACTCACCAGGTGAGCTCACCACCTCACTCACCACCTCACTCACCAGGTGAGCTCACCACTCACCACCTCACTCACCACTCACCACCTCGCTCACCAGGTGAGCTCACCACTCACCACCTCACTCGCTCACCAGGTGAGCTCACCAACTCACTCACCAACTCACTCACCACTCACCACCTCACTCACCACTCACTCACCACCTCACTCACCAGGTGAGCTCACCACTCACCATCTCACTCACCACCTCACTCACCAGGTGAGCTCACCACCTCACTCACCACTCACCACCTCACTCACCAGGTGAGCTCACCACTCACCACCTCACTCGCTCACCAGGTGAGCTCACCAACTCACTCACCAACTCACTCACCACTCACCATCTCACTCACCACCTCACTCACCACTCACTCACCACCTCACTCACCAGGTGAGCTCACCACCTCACTCACCACTCACCAGGTGAGCTCACCAACTCACTCACCAACTCACTCACCATTCACCACCTCACTCACTCACCACTCACCACCTCACTCACCACCTCACTCACCACCTCACTCACCAGGTGAGCTCACCACCTCACTCACCACTCACCACCTCACTCACCACCTCACTCACCAGGTGAGCTCACCACTCACCACCTCACTGACCACCTCACTCACCACCTCACTCACCACTCACCAACTCACTCACCAGGTGAGCTCACCACTCACCAACACACTCACTCACCAGGTGAGCTCACCACTCACCACCTCACTCACCACTCACCACCTCGCTCACCACCTCACTCACCACCTCGCTCACCACCTCACTCACCACCTCACTCACCACGTCACTCACCACCTCGCTCACCACCTCACCACCTCGCTTACCACTCACCACCTCACTCACCACCTCACTCACCACCTCACCACCTCGCTCACCGCTCACCACCTCGCTCACCACCTCACTCACCACCTCACTCACCACCTCACTCACCACCTCACTCACCATGGGTGTGTGTGTGGGTGGGGTGTTGTGGGGTGGGTGTTGTGTTGTGGGGTGGGTGTGTGTGTATGAGTGTGTGTGTATGAGTGTCTGTGTGGGGAGTTATAGTGTAGCGGTTAGCGCCACGCTGCGCTATGAACCCGGCGACCCGGGTTCGATTCCCGCTCACGGCCAACACCACCAGTGACGATTATCTGAACTGGTACCGGGCCTCCCCTAGGTCGACTCAGCCTCAAATGAGTACCTGGTGCGGTGTGTAAACATCGTCACTAGGGAGACAAAGGCGGTCGGGCGTGGTGCTGGCCACCCACCCCCTCGTGTACCGTTCCGGCCTTCATAGGTGCTCGCTAACAGCACTTTCCCCTACAGCCCTGTTAGAGGCTA
>NW_027422638.1:397500-472500 GCF_048934315.1 Petromyzon marinus | reverse complement strand
TTATGATGGCTGTAGTGATTGTTCTGATGGTGATGGTGGTGGTGATGATGATGGTGGTTGTGGTGACGATGGTGGTGGTTATGATGATGATGATGGTGGTGGTGATGATGATGATGATGGTGGTGGTGGTGATGACGATGATGGTGATAATGGTGGTGGTGATAATGATGATGATGGTGGTGATGGTGGTGATGGTGGTGATGGTGGTGGTGATGATGATGGTGATGGTGATGATGATGATGGTGGTGATGGTGGTGGTTATGATGGCTGTAGTGATGATGGTGATGGTGGTGATGATGATGATGGTGGTGATGGTCGTGGTGGTGATGATGATGATGGTGGTGATAATGGTGATGATGATGGCTGTAGTGATGATGGTTATGATTGCTGTAGTGATGATGATGGTGGTGGTGGTGATGATGATGGTGGTGGTGATGGTGATGGTTATGATGGCTGTAGTGATGGTGGTGACGATGGTGGTGGTGATGATGATGGTTATGATGGCTGTAGTGATGGTGGTGACGATGGTGATGGTGACGATGATGGTTATGATGGCTGTTGTGATGGTGGTGACGATGGTGATGGTGACGATGTTGGTTATGATGATGATGGTTATGATGGCTGTAGTGATGGTGGTGACGATGGTTATGATGATGATGGTTATGATGGATGTAGTGATGGTGGTGACGATGGTGGTGGTGATGGTGATGGTTATGATGGCTGTAGTGATGGTGGTGATGATGGTGATGATGGTGATGATGATGATGATGGTTATGATGGCTGTAGTGATGGTGGTGATGATGGTGGTGGTTATGATGGCTGTAGTGATGGTGGTTATAATGGCTGTAGTGATGATGATGGTTATGATGGCTGTAGTGATGGTGGTGACGATGGTGATGGTGACGATGATGGTTATGATGGCTGTAGTGATGGTGGTGACGATGGTGGTGATGATGATGATGGTGATGATGATGGTTATGATGGCTGTAGTGATGATGGTGGTGGTGATGATGATGGTTATGATTACTGTAGTGATGATGGTGATGATGATGATGGTGGTGATGATGGCTGTAGTGATGATGGTGGTGGTGATGATGATGGTTATGATGATGATGATGGTGATGATGATGATGGTGGTGATGATGGCTGTAGTGATGATGGTGGTGATGATGGCTGTAGTGATGATGGTGGTGATGATCGCTGTAGTGATGATGGTGGTGGTGGTGATGATGATGGTTACGATGATGATGATGGTTATGATGGCTGTAGTGATGGTGGTGACGGTTGTGATGGTGATGATGATGATGATGATGGTTATGATGGCTGTAGTGATGGTGGTGACGGTGGTGATGGTGATGATGGTGATGATGGTGATGGTGATGATAATGATGATGATGGTTATGATGGCTGTAGTGATGGTGGTGACGGTGGTGATGGTGATGATGGTGATGATGATGGTGGTGATGATGATGATGGTTATGATGGCTGTAGTGATGGTGGTGACGGTGGTGATGGTGACGATGATGATGATGATGGTGGTGATGATGATGGTGGTGACGATGATGATGATGATGGTGGTGATGATGGTGATGGTGACGGTGGTGATGGTGACGATGATGACGATGATGATGGTGGTGACGACAATGATGACGATGGTGATGATGACGATGGTGATGGTGACGGATGCCCCCCCTTTCGCGCCCGGCCCCCCCCCCCCCCCCCCCCCCCCCCCGTTCAGTGGCGTCCCAGTTCCCGGAGGATTGTGGGAAAGAGGTGGAGGCTGCCCAGGGGTCAGGGGTCATCCACATCCTGACTCTGCTGTTGCGGCTGAGGCAGAGCTGCTGCCACCCGGCGCTCCTCCGCTCGGTGAACACTGCCTGGCACACACACACACTGGCACGTGCTGGCACGCACTGGCACGTGCTGTCACACACACACTGCCTGGCACACACGCACTGGCACGTGCTGGCACACACACACACACACACTGGCACGTGCTGTCACATCCACGCACTGGCACGTGCTGTCTCACACACACTGAAACGTGCTGGCACACACACACACTGGCACGTGCTGGCACACACACACACTGGCACGTGCTGTCACACACTGGCACGTGCTGTCACACCCACGCACTGGCACACACGCACTGGCACGTGCTGGCACACACACACACTGGCACGTGCTGTCATGCACTGGCACGTGCTGTCACACACACACTGCCTGGCACACTCACACACTGGCACGTGCCTGGCACACACACGCACTGGCACGTGCTGGCACGCGCTGGCACGTGCTGGCACGCACTGGCACGTGCTGGCACACACACACACTGGCACGTGCTGGCACACACACACTGGCACGTGCTGTCACACACTGGCACGTGCTGTCACACACTGGCACGTGCTGGCACGCACTGGCACGTTCTGTCACACACTGGCACGTGCTGTCACACACTGGCACGTGCTGGCACACCCACGCACTGGCACGCGCTGTCACGTGCCGTCACGTGCCTGGCACCCACGCACTGGCACGTGCTGTCATGCACACACACTGGCACGTGCTGGCACACACACACTGGCACGTGCCTGGCACCCACGCACTGGCACGTGCTGGCACACACTGGCACGTGCTGGCACACACTGGCACGTGCTGTCACACCCACGCACTGGCACGTGCTGGCACACCCACACACTGGCACGTGCTGTCACACACACACACTGGCACGTGCTGTCACACACGCACTGGCACGTGCTGTCACACACTGGCACGTGCTGTCACACACACACACTGGCACGTGCTGGCACGCACACACTGGCACGTGCTGTCACACCCACGCACTGGCACGTGCTGGCACACCCACACACTGGCACGTGCTGGCACACCCACGCACTGGCACGTGCTGGCACACACTGGCACGTGCTGGCACGCACTGGCACGTGCTGTCACACCCACGCACTGGCACGTGCTGGCACACACACACACTGGCACGTGCCTGGCACACGCACTGGCACGTGCCTGGCACACACGCACTGGCACGTGCCTGGCACACCCACGCACTGGCACGTGCTGTCACACCCACGCACTGGCACGTGCTGGCACACACACACACTGGCACGTGCCTGGCACACACGCACTGGCACGTGCTGGCACACACTGGCACGTGCTGGCACACCCACGCACTGGCACGTGCTGTCACACACACACGCACTGGCACGTGCTGTCACACCCACGCACTGGCACGTGCTGTCATGCACACACACTGGCACGTGCTGTCACGCACACACACTGGCACGTGCTGTCACACACTGGCACGTGCTGGCACACCCACACACTGGCACGTGCTGGCACACACACACTGGCACGTGCTGGCACACACACACTGGCACGTGCCTGGCACACCCACACACTGGCACGTGCCTGGCACACCCACGCACTGGCACGTGCTGGCACACACTGGCACGTGCTGGCACGCACTGGCACGTGCTGGCACACACACACACTGGCACGTGCTGGCACACACACACTGGCACGTGCTGGCACACCCACACACTGGCACGTGCTGGCACACCCACGCACTGGCACGTGCTGTCACACCCACGCACTGGCACGTGCTGTCACGCACTGGCACGTGCTGTCACGCACTGGCACGTGCTGGCACACCCACGCACTGGCACGTGCTGTCACGCACACACACTGGCACGTGCTGGCACACACACACACTGGCACGTGCTGTCACACCCACACACTGGCACGTGCTGTCACACACACACTGGCACGTGCTGTCACACCCACGCACTGGCACGTGCTGTCACACCCACACACTGGCACGTGCTGTCACACACACACTGGCACGTGCTGTCACACCCACGCACTGGCACGTGCTGTCACACACACACTGGCACGTGCTGGCACACCCACGCACTGGCACGTGCTGTCACACCCACGCACTGGCACGTGCTGGCACACCCACACACTGGCACGTGCTGGCACACCCACACACTGGCACGTGCTGTCACACCCACACACTGGCACGTGCTGTCACACCCACGAACTGGCACGTGCTGTCACACCCACACACTGGCACGTGCTGGCACGCACTGGCACGTACTGGCACGTGCTGGCACCCACGCACTGGCACGTGCTGGCACACCCACACACTGGCACGTGCTGTCACACCCACACACTGGCACGTGTTGTCACGCACACACTGGCACGTGCTGTCACGCCCACGCACTGGCACGTGCTGTCACACACACACACTGGCACGTGTTGTCACACACACACTGGCACGTGCTGTCACGCACACACTGGCACGTGCTGGCACACCCACGCACTGGCACGTGCTGGCACACCCACACACTGGCACGTGCTGGCACACCCACACACTGGCACGTGCTGGCACACCCACGCACTGGCACGTGCTGTCACACACACACACACTGGCACGTGCTGGCACACACTGGCACGTGCTGTCACACACTGGCACGTGCTGGCACACCCACACACTGGCACGTGCTGGCACACCCACGCACTGGCACGTGCTGTCACACACACACACATTGGCACGTGCTGGCACACACTGGCACGTGCTGTCACACACTGGCACGTGCTGGCACACCCACGCACTGGCACGTGCTGGCACGCACTGGCACGTGCTGTCACACCCACACACTGGCACGTGCTGTCACACCCACGCACTGGCACGTGCTGTCACGCACTGGCACGTGCTGTCACGCACGCACAGTCCGTCAGCTCTTCTCCAGCCCGTGTCTCGCCCGTTGAGCGCCCTCTATCCGGCTGAACAGAAGCTGTTTAGGCACGCGGTGGCTGGGCACGCGGGCTACGTGACCCAGCCAACACACTACACAATACACTACACTATACACTACACTACACATTACACTATACACTACACTACACACTACACAATATACTATTACACTACACTATACACTACACTATACACTACACTATACACTACACTATGCATTACACTATACACTACACTATACACTATACACTACACTATACACTACACTACACACTACACAATATACTATTACACTACACACTACATTACACATTACACTATACACTACACTACACACTACACAATATACTATTACACTACACACTACACTATATACTACACTACACACTACACTACACTATATACTACTATATACTACACTATACACTACACAATACACTATTACACTACACACTACACTATACACTACACACTACACAATATACTACACTACACACTACACTACACACTACACCACACTACTACACACTACACTACTATTACACTACACACTACACTATACACTACACTACTATTACACTACACACTACACAATATACTACACTACACACTACACTACTACTACACTACACACTATACAATATACTATTACACTACACACTACACTATACACTATACACTACACAATATACTACACACTACACTACTACTACACTACACACTATACAATATACTATTACACTACACACTACACTATACACTATACACTACACAATATACTACACACTACACTACTACTACACTACACACTACACAATATACTATTACACTACACACTACACTATACACTATACACTACACAATATACTACACACTACACTACTACTACACTACACACTACACAATATACTATTACACTACACACTACACAATACACTACACACTACACTACTACTACACTACACACTACACAATATACTACACTGCACACTACACTACTACACACTATACTATACACTACACTACTACACTATACACTACACACTATACTACACACTACACAATATACTACTACACTATACACTACACTACACACTACACAATATACTACACTACACACTGCACTACACATTACACTATACACTACACTATACTACTACACTACACTACTACACACTATACTACACACTACACTACTACACTACACTATACACTACACTACACACTACACTATATACTACTATATACTACACTACACATTACACTACACACTACACTACCACTACACTATACACTACACTATACAGTACACACTGCACTACACACTACACAATATATTACACTACACTGCACTACACACTATACTACACGTTACAATACACATTACACTCCACATTACACTACAAACTATTATTACTACACTACACTATACACTACACACTAGACTACTACACACTACACTACTACACTACACACTACACTATACTACACATTACACTACGCACTATTATTACTACACTACACACTACAATACACACTACACATTACACTACACATTACACTACACTATACAATACACACTATTATTACTACACTAGACACTACACTATACACTACACTATACACTACACACTACACTACACTATACACTACACACACTACACTATATACTACACTATACACTACACTATACACTACACTATGACCCAGCCAATGCAGCTTTTCCTGCCGGAGGAGCTCACTGATGGGACCCTGCCCAGATCTTTCGAGGATTTATGAGCATCTCACACAATCCAGCCTGGTTAAACCCAGGATGGATCGTAGGCAGGCCAGCCTAAATGTTTCTAACCGGTGAAGATGTTCCATTAGGGGGGTCCACGTTTCGCAAGCGTAGAGAAGGGAGGGAATGACCGTGGCCGAGAAGACCTGAAGCTTAGTGCGGAGCGACAGACCAGGTAGCTTCCACACAGCGTTTCGCAACCGATTAAAAGATATTGCCGCTCGACTGATTCGGAGTGAGACCTCTGCTGTTAAACTGGAGCCAGTCATGAGCACACTGCCCAGGTATGGGGAACTCTCCACTCTCTCCACAACTGCCCCATCACCGATTGGGAGTTGTGGGGGTGGAGTGTCCGATGGTACAAAATACCCAAGCAGGTGCTTAGTTTTGGTGGGGCTGATGGTAAGGCCACATCTCTTAGTGGCATGCTCCAGTCTCAGCAGCAGCGTCTCCAACTCCTCCTCTGAATGAGCAGCTATTACCAAATCATCGGCATACGTAACGTGGTTGAGCAATAGGGAGCCATCCCTTGAGCGCACCCGGGCATCGATCAGCCTCCCATTATATCTGTACCATATGGAGATTCCCCCGGTACAGCTATTGAAGGCTTCACGAACTACGTGGTCAAAATAGATGTTAAATAATGTGGGAGCCAGAGAACATCCCTGTCGCACCCCAAGGTGTACAGAGAATGGCTCTGACTCCCGGCCACGTAGTTTTACCCGGGCCCGCTCACCATCATGAAGGTCCTTAATGATCGTGAGCAGAGGCTCAGGTACTCCAAAAGCACGAAGAACAACCCAGAGCCCAGGCCTACTGATGGTATCATAGGCCTTGACCAGGTCAATAAAGCAGAGATGTAGGTCTTGTTGGAATTCCTTACACCTCTGCTGTAGCAGACGGACAGAAAATATGGCATCTGTGCAGGACCGCCCTTTCCTGAAACCGCATTGGAGCTCCGCAAGCCTCTCCTCAGCGTGCCTGGCAAGGCGATGTTAAATAATCCTTGCCAGGACCTTTCCCGGCACACTGAGGAGTGAGATGCCCCTGTAGTTGTTACAGTCTGTGCGGTCCCCCTTCTTAAAGAGGGGGACCACCAGGGCATCCTTCCAATCCTGCGGAACCCGTCCAGTGGTCCAGACTGTTGTTATGATGTCATATAGGGCAGTCTGTGCACAAACGCCACCCTCCCTCAGCATTTCGCTTGGGAGATCATCTCTGCCCGCTGCCTTTCCTGGTCTCAGACTCTGGATCACCTTCAGTACTTCCTCAACAGATGGCACCTCAGCCAGCCACTCACAGGGGGTGACTTCTTCCAATATTTGAGGCACCGCAGCCTCAGCAGGGTCATCCCCACTTTGTGCCACGATGTTTTCCTGGCTGAGGGATTTTCCCTCCCCCAGGACCTCACAGAAATGCTCAGCAAATCTGCAAACCTGTTCGAACACACACACTGACACACACACTAACACTGACACACACTGACACACACACTGACACTGACACACACACTGACACACACTGACACACACACACTGACACACACACACTGACACACACACACTGACACACACACACTGACACACACACACTGACACACACACTGACACACACACTGACACACACCGACACACACACCGACACACACACCGACACACAAACAAAGATAACAAAGATCCCCCATATAGCCTTAACAGACTGTAGGGGCAAGTGCTGTTAGCGAGCACCTATGAAGGCCGGAACGGTACACGAGGGGGTGGGTGGCCAGCACCACGCCCGACCGCCTTTGTCTCCCTAGTGGCAATGTTTACACACCGCACCAGGTACTCATTTGAGGCTGAGTCGACCTAGGGGAGGCCCGGGACCGGTTCAGATAATCGTCACTGGTGTTGGCCGTGAGCGGGAATCGAACCCGGGTCGCCAGGTTCATAGCGCAGCGCGCTAACCGCTACACTATCGCTCCCCACACCGACACACACACACTGACACACACACACTGACACACACACACTGACACACACACACTGACACACACACACTGACACACACACTGACACACACACTGACACACACACCGACACACACACCGACACACACTCTGACACACACACTGACACACACACACTGACACACACACACTGACACACACTGACACACACACACTGACACACACACACTGACACACACACACTGACACACACACACTGACACTCACACACTGACACACACACTGACACTCACACACTGACACTCACTCACACACACTGACACACACACACACTCACTGACAAACACTCACACACTGACACACACTGACACTCACACACTGACACACACACTGACACTCACTGACACACACTCACACACTGACACTCACTGACACACACACACTGACACACACACACACTGACACACACACTGACACACTGACACACACTGACACACACACTGACACACACACACACTGACACACACACACGCTGACACAGACAATGACACACACACTGACACACACGCTGACACAGACAATGACACACACACTGACACACACACTAACACAATGACACACACAATGACACACACACTGACACACACACACTCACACACACACACTGACACACACACAGACTGACACACACACACTGACACACACACTGACACACACACTGACACACACACTGACACACACACACACTGACACACACACTGACACACACACACTGACACACACACACTGACACACACACACTGACACACACACTGACACGCACACTGACACACACACACACTGACACACTGACACACACACACACTGACACACACACACTGACACACACACTGACACACACACTGACACACACTGACACACACACTGACACACACACTGACACACACACACTGACACACTGACACACACACACTGACACACACACACACTGACACACACACACTCACACTGACACACACACACTGACACACTGACACACACACACTGACACACACACACACTGACACACACACACTCACACTGACACACACTCACACACGGACTCTGACCCTGACCCTGACCCACCAGGCCCTGGTAGCGGCGGAGGCGACGCTGGACGGAGCGGAGCGCTCGCTGGACGCCATGATGTCATCGCTGAGCCTCACCCCGGCAGCAGAGGTCACCGCAGGGGTCACCGCAGGGGTCACCGCAGGGGTCACCGCAGGGGTCACCACGGGGGTCACCGCAGGGGTCGCGACCCCCCAGGGCGCCGGGTCGAAGGTCGCGCTCTGCGGGAAGGAGTTTGACGCCGGAGTCTTTGACGAACGGAAACGCAGCAGCAAGGTGACTGGGAGGGGTTCACGATGGACGTGTCACTGAGTGGGGTTCACGATGGACGTGTCACTGAGTGGGGTTCACGATGGCCGTGTCACTGAGTGGGGTTCACGATGGACGTGTCACTGAGTGGGGTTCACGATGGCCGTGTCACTGAGTGGGGTTCACGATGGACGTGTCACTGAGTGGGGTTCACGATGGACGTGTCACTGAGTGGGGTTCACGATGGACGTGTCACTGAGTGGGGTTCACGATGGACGTGTCACTGAGTGGGGTTCACGATGGCCGTGTCACTGAGTGGGGTTCACGATGGACGTGTTACTGAGTGGGGTTCACGATGTCCGTGTCACTGAGTGGGGTTCACGATGGACGTGTCACTGAGTGGGGTTCACGATGGACGTGTCACTGAGTGGGGTTCACGATGGACGTGTCTCTGAGTGGGGTTCACGATGGACGTGTCTCTGAGTGGGGTTCACGATGGACGTGTCACTGAGTGGGGTTCACGATGGACGTGTCACTGAGTGGGGTTCACGATGGACGTGTCACTGAGTGGGGTTCACGATGGACGTGTCTCTGAGTGGGGTTCACGATGGACGTGTCACTGAGTGGGGTTCACGATGGACGTGTCACTGAGTGGGGTTCACGATGGACGTGTCTCTGAGTGGGGTTCACGATGGACGTGTCACTGTCCACAGATCTCTGCTTTGCTGACGGAATTGCAACGCATCAGGAAGTCTAAAGAGAAAAGGTTTGCAGCATCTTCATCAGCAGCATCTTCATCAGCAGCATCTTCATCAGCATCTTCATCAGCAGCATCTTCATCAGCAGCATCTTCATCAGCAGCATCTTCATCAGCATCTTCATCAGCAGCATCTTCATCAGCATCTTCATCAGCAGCATCTTCATCAGCAGCATCTTCATCAGCAGCATCTTCATCAGCATCTTCATCAGCAGCATCTTCATCAGCAGCATTTTCATCAGCAGCATCTTCATCAGCAGCATCTTCATCAGCATCTTCATCAGCAGCATCTTCATCAGCAGCATCTTCATCAGCAGCATCTTCATCAGCAGCATCTTCATCAGCAGTATCTTCATCAGCATCTTCATCAGCAGCATCTTCATCATCAGCATGTTCATCAGCATCTTCATCATCAGCAGCATCATCAGCATCTTCATCAGCAGCATCTTCATCAGCAGCATCTTCATCAGCAGCATCTTCAGCATCAGCATCTTCATCAGCATCATCATCAGCAGCAGCATCTTCATCATCAGCATCTTCATCAGCAGCATCTTCATCAGCAGCATCTTCATCAGCATCTTCATCATCAGCATCTTCATCAGCAGCATCTTCATCAGCATCTTCATCAGCAGCATCTTCATCAGCAGCATCTTCATCAGCAGCATCTTCATCAGCATCAGCATCTTCATCAGCATCAGCATCTTCATCAGCAGCATCTTCATCAGCAGCATCTTCATCAGCATCTTCATCAGCATCTTCATCAGCAGCATCTTCATCAGCAGCATCTTCATCGGCAGCATCTTCATCGGCAGCATCTTCATCAGCAGCATCTTCATCAGCAGCATCTTCATCAGCATCAGCATCTTCATCAGCAGCATCATCATCAGCAGCATCATCAGCAGCATCTTCATCAGCAGCATCTTCATCAGCAGCATCTTCATCAGCAGCATCTTCATCATCAGCATCTTCATCATCAGCATCTTCATCATCAGCATCTTCATCAGCAGCATCTTCATCAGCATCTTCATCAGCAGCATCTTCATCATCTTCATCTTCATCAGCAGCATCACCATCAGCATCTTCATCAGCAGCATCTTCATCAGCAACATCTTCATCAGCAGCATCTTCATCGGCAGCATCTTCATCAGCATCTTCATCAGCAGCATCTTCATCAGCAGCATCTTCATCAGCAGCATCTTCATCAGCTGCATCTTCATCAGCAGCATCTTCATCAGCATCTTCATCAGCAGCATCTTCATCGGCAGCATCTTCATCATCAGCATCTTCATCGGCATCATCTTCATCGGCATCATCTTCATCGGCAGCATCTTCATCAGCAGCATCTTCATCATCAGTATCTTCATCATCAGCATCTTCATCAGCAGCATCTTCATCAGCAGCATCTTCATCAGCATCTTCATCAGCAGCATCTTCATCAGCAGCATCTTCATCAGCCGCATCTTCATCAGCATCAGCATCTTCATCAGCAGCATCTTCATCAGCATCTTCATCAGCATGTTCATCAGCATGTTCATCAGCATCTTCATCGGCAGCATCTTCATCGGCAGCATCTTCATCAGCAGCATCTTCATCAGCAGCATCTTCATCAGCAGCATCTTCATCAGCAGCAACTTCATCAGCAGCATCTTCATCAGCAGCATCTTCATCAGCAGCATCTTCATCAGCAGCATCTTCATCAGCAGCATCTTCATCTGCAGCATCTTCATCTGCAGCATCTTCATCAGCAGCATCTTCATCAGCAGCATCTTCATCAGCAGCATCTTCATCTGCAGCATCTTCATCAGCAGCATCTTCATCAGCAGCATCTTCATCAGCAGCATCTTCATCAGCATCATCATCACAGTGTGTGTTTTGAGTGTTAGTGTGGTCGTGATTGGGTGGTGGTGAGTGGTGAGTGGTGGTAGTGAGTGGTGGTGGTGGTGAGTGGTGGTGGTGAGTGTTGGTGGTGAGTGGTGGTAGTGAGTGGTGGTAGTGAGTGGTGGTGAGTGGTGGTGGTGGTGAGTGATGGTGGGAGTGAATGGTGGTGGTGAGTGGTGGTGGTGGGTGGTGGTGGTGAGTGGTGGTAGTGAGTGGTGGTGGTGGTGGTGAGTGATGGTGGGAGTGAATGGTGGTGGTGAGTGGTGGTGGTGAGTGGTGGTAGTGAGTTGTGGTAGTGAGTGGTGGTGGTGAATGGTGGTGGTGAGTGGTGGTATTGGGTGGTGGTGGTGAGTGGTGGTGGTGAGTGGTGGTAGTGAGTGGTGGTGAGTGGTGGTGGTGGGTGGTGTTGAGTGGTGGTGAGTGGTGGTGTTGGGTGGTGGTGGTGAGTGGTGGTGGTGAATGGTGGTGGTGAATGGTGGTGGTGAGTGGTGGTGGTTAGTGGTGGTGGTGAGTGGTGGTGGTGAGTGTTGGTGGTGAGTGGTGGTAGTGAGTGGTGGTGGTGGTGGTGGTAGTGAGTGGTGGTGGTGGTGAGTGGTGGTGGTAGTGAGTGGTGGTGGTGAGTAGTGGTGAGTGATGGTGGTATTGGTGAGCGGTGGTGATTGAGTGAGTGGTGGTGGTGAGTAGTGGTGAGTGAGTGGTGGTGGTGGTGAGTGAGTGGTGGTGGTGGTGAGCGGTGGTGGTGAGTGTGGGTGCGGTGCCGTCCCCAGCGTGGTGGTGAGTAGTGGTGAGCGATGGTGGTGGTGAGTAGTGGGGAGTGGTGGTGGTGAGTGATGGTGGTGGTGAGTGATGGTGAGTAGTGGTGAGTGATGGTGGTGAGTAGTGGTGAGTGATGGTGGTGGTAGTGGTGAGTGATGGGGGTGAGTAGTGGTGAGTGAGTGATGGTGGTGAGTGATGGTGAGTAGTGGTGAGTAGTGGTGAGTGATGAGTAGTGATGGTGAGTAGTGATGGTGAGTGATGGTGGTGAGTGATGGTGGTGAGTAGTGATGGTGAGTAGTGGTGAGTAGTAGTGGTGAGTAGTGGTGGTGAGTAGTGATGGTGAGTAGTAGTGGTGAGTAGTGGTGAGTAGTGGTGGTGTGTAGTGGTGAGTAGTGGTGGTGGTGGTGAGTAGTGGTGGTGGTGAGTAGTGGTGGTGGTGGTGAGTAGTGGTGAGTAGTGGTCAGTAGTGATGGTGGTGAGTAGTGGTGAGTGAGTAGTGGTGAGTGAGTGAGTGGCGAGTAGTAGTGGTGAGTAGTGATGGTGAGTGATGGTGAGTAGTGGTGAGTGATGGTGTGGTGCTATACCCAGTGTGGTGGTGTCCCAGTGGGTGTCCATGCTGACCCTGGTGAGTAGTGGTGAGTAGTGGTGAGTAGTAGTGGTGAGTAGTGATGGTGTGGTGCTATACCCAGTGTGGTGGTGTCCCAGTGGGTGTCCATGCTGACCCTGGTGAGTAGTGATGGTGAGTGATGGTGGTGAGTAGTGGTGAGTAGTGATGGTGAGTAGTGGTGAGTGATGGTGAGTGATGGTGTGGTGCTGTACTCAGTGTGGTGGTGTCCCAGTGGGTGTCCATGCTGACCCTGGTGAGTAGTGGTGAGTAGTGGTGAGTAGTGGTGAGTGATGGTGAGTGATGGTGAGTGATGGTGAGTGATGGTGAGTAGTGGTGAGTAGTGGTGAGTAGTGTTGAGTGATGGTGAGTGATGGTGTGTAGTGGTGGTGGTGGTGAGTAGTGGTGAGTGAGTGGTGATGGTGAGTGATGGTGAGTAGTAGTGGTGAGTGATGGTGAGTGATGGTGGTGAGTAGTGGTGAGTAGTGATGGTGAGTGATGGTGAGTGATGGTGAGTGATGGTGGTGGTGAGTAGTGGTGAGTAGTGATGGTGAGTGATGGTGAGTGATGGTGAGTGATGGTGGTGGTGAGTAGTGGTGAGTAGTGGTGAGTGATGGTGTGGTGCTGTACACAGTGTGGTGGTGTCCCAGTGGGTGTCCATGCTGACCCTGGTGAGTAGTAGTGGTGAGTAGTGGTGAGTGAGTGAGTGAGTGGTGAGTAGTGATGGTGAGTGATGGTGCGGTGCTATACACAGTGTGGTGGTGTCCCAGTGGGTGTCCATGCTGACCCTGGTGAGTAGTAGTGGTGAGTAGTGGTGAGTGATGGTGAGTAGTAGTGGTGAGTGATGGTGAGTGATGGTGTGGTGCTATACCCAGTGTGGTGGTGTTCCAGTGGGTGTTCATGCTGACCCTGGTGAGTAGTGGTGAGTAGTGGTGAGTAGTGGTGAGTAGTGGTGAGTGATGGTGAGTGATGGTGAGTGATGGTGTGTGATGGTGTGTGATGGTGAGTGGTGGTGAGTAGTGGTGAGTGAGTGAGTGAGTGGTGAGTAGTGGTGGTGAGTGGTGAGTAGTGGTGAGTAGTGGTGAGTGATGGTGAGTGATGGTGTGTAGTGGTGGTGGTGGTGAGTAGTGGTGAGTGAGTGGTGATGGTGAGTGATGGTGAGTAGTAGTGGTGAGTGATGGTGAGTGATGGTGAGTAGTGGTGAGTGATGGTGAGTAGTGATGGTGCGGTGCTATACCCAGTGTGGTGGTGTCCCAGTGGGTGTCCATGCTGACCCTGGTGAGGACCCACCTGGAGTTGTCCGGTGTTCGCTGCGCCTCCATCGACGGCTCGGTCTCCCTGGACCGGCGCTCACACCTCGTCTCGGAGTTCAACTGTCCCGGCTCACGGCGCTTGGAGGTCACTGGCCACCACAGTACACACACAGTACACACACAGTACACACACAGTACACACAGTACACACACACAGTACACACACACAGTACACTCACACAGTACACACAGTACACACACAGTACACACACAGTACACACGGTGCACACAGTACACACACAGTACACACACACAGTACACACACACAGTACACACACACAGTACACACACAGTACACACACACAGCAGGCGCTCACACCTCGTCTCGGAGTTCAACTGTCCCGGCTCACGGCGCTTGGAGGTCACTGGACACCGCAGTACACACAGTACACACAGTACACACAGTACACACACAGTACACACAGTACACACACAGTACACACAGTACACACACACAGTACACACACACAGTACACACACACAGTACACACACACAGTACACACACAGTACACACACACAGCAGGCGCTCACACCTCGTCTCGGAGTTCAACTGTCCCGGCTCACGGCGCTTGGAGGTCACTGGACACCACAGTACACACACAGTACACACACACAGTACACACGGTAAACACGGTACACACAGTACACACACCCAGTACACACACACTGTACACACACACTGTACACACACACAGTACACACACCCAGTACACACACACTGTACACACACACTGTACACACACACAGTACACACACACAGTACACACACTACACACACACAGTACACACAGTACACACGGTACACACAGTACACACAGCAGGCGCTCACACCTCGTCTCGGAGTTCAACTGTCCCGGCTCACGGTGCTTGGAGGTCACTGGCCACCACAGTACACACAGTATACACACAGTACACACACACAGTACACACAGTACACACGGAACACACGGTACACACACAGTACACATAGTACACACACAGTACACACACGGTACACACAGTACACACAGTACACACACAGTACACAGTACACACACAGTACACACACAGCAGGCGCTCACACCTCGTCTCGGAGTTCAACTGTCCCGGCTCACGGCGCTTGGAGGTCACTGGCCACCACAGTACACACAGTACACATACACAGTACACACGGTACACACAGTACACACACACAGTGCACACACACAGTACACACACACAGTACACACACACAGTACACACACACAGTACACACAGTACACACAGTACACATACACAGTACACACGGTACACATACACAGTACACACGGTACACACAGTACACACACACAGTACACACACACAGTACACACACACAGTACACACACACAGTACACACAGTACACACAGTACACATACACAGTACACACGGTACACACAGTACACACGGTACACACACGGTACACACGGTACACACAGTACACACACGGTACACACACACGGTACACACGGTACACACAGTACACACACAGTACACACACACAGTACACACACACAGTACACACACACAGTACACACACACAGTACACACAGTACACACACACAGTACACACACACAGTACACACACACAGTACACACAGTACACACACAGTACACACACGGCACACACACACAGTACAGACACAGTACACACAGTACACACACACAGTACACACACAGTACACACACACAGTACACACAGCATGGTACACACACACAGTACACACAGTACACACAGCACGGTACACACACACAGTACACACACACAGTACACACACACGACAGGCGCTCACACCTCGTCTCGGAGTTCAACTGTCCCGGCTCACGGCGCTTGGAGGTCACTGGCCACCACAGTACACACAGTACACATACACAGTACACACGGTACACACGGTACACACAGTACACACACACAGTACACACAGCACGGTACACACACACAGTACACACACTACACACACACAGTACACACAGTACACACACAGTACACACGGTACACACGGTACACACGGTACACACACAGTACACACACACAGTACACACACACAGTACACACACACAGTACACACAGTACACACACACAGTACACACACATAGTACACACACACAGTACACACACACTGTACACACACACAGTACACACACACAGTACACACACACAGTACACACACACAGTACACACAGTACACACACACAGTACACACAGTACACACAGTACACACACACAGTACACACACACAGTACACACACACAGTAGACACACACAGTACGTACACAGTACACACACAGTACACACACAGTACACACACACACAGTACACACACAGTACACACACACAGTACGGTACATACACACACAGTACACACACAGTACACACACACACAGTACACACACACAGTACACACACACAGCACGGTACACACAGTACACACACACAGTACACACACAGTACACACACAGTACACACACACAGTACACACACACGGTACACACACACGGTACACACACACGGTACACACACAGTACACACACACAGTACACACACACAGTACACACACACAGTACACACAGTACACACACACAGTACACACACACAGTACACACACACAGTACACACACACACAGTACACACACACAGTACACACACACAGTACACACACACAGTACACACACACAGTACACACACAGTACACACACAGTACACACACACACAGTACACACACACAGTACACACACACAGTACACACACACAGTACCAGCACGGTACACACAGTACACACACAGTACACACACACAGTACACACACACAGTACACACACGGTACACACGGTACACACAGTATACACACAGTACACACACACGGTACACAGTACACACAGCACGGTACACACAGTACACACACAGTACACACATAGCACGGTACACAGTACACACAGCACGGTACACACAGTACACACACAGTACACACACAGCACGCAAACAGTACACACACAGCACGGTACACACACACAGCACACACAGTACACACACAGCACGCACACAGTACACACACACAGTACACACACAGTACACACACAGTACACACACTACACGCACGGTACACACAGTACCCACACAGTACACACGCACAGCACGGTACACACACAGTACACACACTACACGCACGGTACACACAGTACCCACACAGTACACACGCACAGCACGGTACACACACACAGTACACACCGCACGGTACACACAGCACGTACACAGTACACACAGCATGCACACGGGACACACGCACAGCATGCACGATACACACACACAGTACACACACACAGTACACACGGTACACACACACTGCACGGTACACACACACACCCACTCAGTCAGTCACTCACCAATCCACCCACCCACTCAATCACCTACCCACCTACCTACTCATTCACACATTCAACTACTCACTCATTCACTCATCCACTCACCCACCCACCCACTCACGCACCCACCCACTCACTCACTCAACCACTCACTCACCCACCCACCCACTCATCCACCCACTCACTCAACCAACCACTCACCTACCCACTCACCCACCCACTCACTCAACCACCCATTCAACCACCCACCCACTCACTCATCCACCCACCCACTCAACCACCCACTCAACCAACCACTCACCCACCCACCTACTCGCCCACCCACCCACCCACCCACCTACTCGCCCACCCACCCACCCACCTACTCGCCCGCCCACCCACCCACCTACTCGCCCACCCACCCACCTACTCGCCCACCCACCCACCTACTCGCCCACCCACCCACCTACTCGCCCACCCACCCACCTACTCGCCCACCCACCCACCTACTCGCCCACCCACCCTCTCGCCCACCCACCCACCTACTCGCCCACCCACCCACTCGCTCACTCACCCACTCGCTGACTCACCCACTCTCTCACTCACTCATCCACCCACCCGCTCACTCATCCACCTACCCACTCACTCACTCATCTACCCAGCCACTCACCCACTCACTCACTCATTCACCCACCCACCCACTCACTCACCCACCCATTCACCCACTCACTCACTCGCCCACCCAACCACCCACTCACTCACTCGCCCACCCAACCACCCACTCACTCACTCGCCCACCCAACCACCCACTCACCCACTCACTCACCCACCCATCCACCCACTCACTCGCCCACCCACTCACTCACCCACCCACCCACTCACTCGCCCACCCACCCACCCACTCACTCACCCACCCACCCACCCACTCACCCACCCACTCACTCACTCGCCCACCCACCCACCCACTCACCCACCCACCCACCCACTCACTCACTCACCCACCCACCCACTCACTCACTCACCCACCCACTCACCCACGCACCCACCCACACACTCACTCACCCACTCACGCACCCACCCGCTCACCCACCCACCCACTTGCTCACCCACCCACTTACTCACCCCGTCACCCACCCACCCTCTCTCTCCCCCCGTCACCCACCCACCCGCCCACTCTCTCCCCAGGTCCTCCTTATCTCTCTGGGTGCTGGAGGGACAGGTCTGAACCTCATCGGAGGGAATCATCTCTTCTTGCTCGACATTCACTGGTGACCTCGCAATCCCGCCCACCCACTCACCCACCCACCCGCTCACCCACCCACCCACCCACCCACTCTCTCCCCCCCATCACCCGCACATGTTACAGCCCTTACGATGGAGGGGTCACGTGGGGGTCGGTGGATGGGGTCACGTGGGGGTCGTGGTGAGATGTTGACTACCTCGCCTGGTCTACAGGAGGTCGTGGGTTCAATCCCGGACCCTGACTATGCCTGCTGCTGCTGCTGTATATGTGGAGTCTGAGTCTCTCTCTCTCTCCGTGGTGAGATGTTGATTACCTCGCCTGGTACACAGGAGGTCGTGGGTTCAATCCCGGACTCTGAAGATGCCTGCTGCTGTATATGTGGAGTCTGCGTCTCTCTCTCTCTCCGTGGTGAGATGTTGACTACCTCGCCTGGTATACAGGAGGTCGTGGGTTCAATCCCGGACCCTGACGATGCCTGCTGCTGGCTGTGTATTTGGAGTCTGCGTCTCTCAGTGGTGATGGTGGTGGTGATGGTGGTGGTGATGATGCTGATGGTGGTGGTGGTGCTGATGGTGGTGGTGGTGGTGGTGAAGGTGAGAGTGGTGATGGTGATGATGGTGGTGGTGGTGATGGTGCTGATGATGCTGATGCTGGTGGTGGTGGTGGTGATGGTGATGGTGGTGATGGTGGTGATGGTGGTGGTGATGATGGTGATGGTGGTGATGATGGTGAAGGTGAGAGTGGTGATGGTGATGGTGGTGATGGTGATGGTGGTGGTGATGCTGAAGCTGATGGTGGTGATGGTGGTGATGGTGATGGTGGTGATGATGCTGATGATGCTGATGATGGTGGTGGTGGTGGTGGTGATGGTGGTGGTGGTGATGGTGGTGATGGTGATGGTGGTGATGGTGGTGATGGTGGTGATGGTGATGGTGGTGATGGTGGTGATGATGCTGATGATATCAGCCACCCGGTTGAGCTCACTACACCCTGGGTGACAATAAAAAACGAACGTTATAAGGGATAGGTCATGGGCGTCATTAGGTCACGGGGTGTAGTAATGGGGGTGTCACGGTGCTAGGCAGGGAATGGTTTCCACATTTGGTGTCTCATCAGCAGCACCAGCAGGACCAGGCTTTGCCCGATCCACTGCTGGATGGTAATCGGAGTGGTGTGTGGCAGGAACCCCGCTCTTGAGGATCAGGCTTCGGATCGGATTTACCGTGTGGGACAAACACTGAACGTCACCGTGCACCGGTTAGATCCCCTATGCACTACACTATACACTACACTATACACTACACTATACACTACACTACTATACACTACACTACTATACACTACACTACTATACACTACACTATACACTACACTATACACTACACTACACTATACACTACACTGTATACTATACACTACACTGTATACTATACACTACACTATACACTACACTATACACTATACACTACACTATACACTACACTATACACTACACCATGCACTACACTATGCACTACACTATACACTACACTATACACTACACTATACACTACACCATGCACTACACTATACACTACACTATGCACTACACTATACACTACACTATGCACTACATTATACACTACACTATACACTACACTATACACTACACTATACGCTACACTATACGCTACACTACACGCTACACTACACACTACACTATACACTACACTATACACTACACCATGCACTACACTATGCACTACACTATACACTACACTATACACTACACTATGCATTACACTATACACTACACTATACACTACACTACACACTACACACTACACTACACGCTACACTATACACTACACTACACTATACACTACACTATGCATTACACTATACACTACACTATGCACTACACTATGCACTACACTATGCACTACACTATGCACTACACCATGCACTACACTATACACTACACTATACACTACACCATGCACTACACTATGCACTACACTATACACTACACTATACACTACACCATGCACTACACCATGCACTACACTATGCACTACACTATACACTACACTATGCATTACACTATACACTACACTATACACTACACTATACACTACACGCTACACTATACACTACACTATACACTACACTATGCATTACACTATACACTACACTATACACTACACTATGCACTACACTATGCATTACACTATACATTACACTATACATTACACTATACACTACACTATGCACTACACTATACACTACACTATACACTACACTATGCACTATACTATACACTACACTATACACTACACTACTATACACTATACACTACACTATACACTAGACTACACACTACACTATACACTACAGTATACACTACACTATACACTATACACTACACTATACACTACACCCTGCATTACACTATACACTACACTACACTATACACTACACTATACACTACACTATACACTACACTATGCATTATACTATACACTACACTATACACTACACTATGCATTACACTGTACACTACACTATACACTACACTATACACTACACTATGCATTACACTATACACTACACTATACACTACACTATACACTACAATATACACTACACTATGCACTACACTATACACTACACTATGCATTACACTGTACACTACACTATACACTACACTACACTGCATTACACTATACACTACACTATACACTACACTATACACTACACTATACACTACACTATGCATTACACTATACACTACACTATACACTACACTATGCATTACACTGTACACTACACTATACACTACACTAAACACTACACTATGCATTACACTATACACTACACTATACACTACACTATACACTACACTATACACTACACTATACACTACACTATGCATTACACTATACACTACACTATACACTACACTATACACTACACTATACACTACACTATGCACTACACTATGCACTACACTATGCACTACACTATACACTACACTATACACTACACTATACACTACACTACACTATACACTACACTACACTATACACTACACTATAATTCTAGATTTAAAGCTTTCGTGACTGCAAGGATCCATACTCTTTGGTTCTATTCGGTAAAGTCACGTAGGTGAAAATAAAATAAAAAATCACGACGTTTCGGCCACAACACAAGCGGCCTTCATCAGGTGAAGGGGGCGAGACTGTCTGGTAGGACAGCGCTGGAGTGGAAGAAGCCACGTTCAGATCACGACATTTACACTATACACTACACTATGCACTACACTATACACTACACTATGCACTACACTATGCACTACGCTATGCACTACGCTATACACTACGCTATACACTACAATACACTCTACACTACACTATACACTACACACGCTGTACACTATACACTACATTAAACACTACACTCTATACTACACTATACACTACACACGCTGTACACTATACACTACACACGCTGTACACTATACACTACACTATACACTACACTATACACTACACACACTATACACTATACACACTATACACTACACTATACACTATACTACACACTACACTATACACTACACTATACACTACACTATACACACTACACTATACACTACAATGCACTCTACACTACACTACTACACTATACACTACACTATGCACTACACTATGCACTACACTACACACTACACTATACACTACACTATGCACTACACTATACACTACACACACTACACTCTACACTATACACACTACACTACACTATACACTACACTACGCTATACACTACACACACTACACTATACACTACACACACTACACTATGCACACTATACTACACACACTACACTATACACTACACACACTACACTATACACTACGCTATACACTACACACACTACACTATACACTACACACACTACACTATACACTATACACTACACACACTACACTATACACTACACACACTACACTCTACACTATACACACTACACTACACTATACACTACACACACTACACTATACACTACACTCACTACACACACTACGCTATACACTACACACTACGCTATACACTACACACACTACACTATACACACTACACTACACTATACACTACACACACTACACTATACACTACAAACTACACTATACACTACACACACTACACTATACACTACACTATACACTACACTATACACTACACTATACACTACACTATGCTGTACACTACACTATACACTACACTATACACTACATACACTATACACTACACTATACACTACACTATACACTATACTATACACTACACTATACACTACACTATACACTACATTATACACTACACTATACACTACACTATACACTACACTATACACACTACACTATACACTACAATGCACTCTACACTACACTACTACACTATACACTACACTATGCACTACACTATGCACTACACTACACACTACACTATACACTACACTATGCACTACACTATACACTACACACACTACACTCTACACTATACACACTACACTACACTATACACTACACTACGCTATACACTACACACACTACACTATACACTACACACACTACACTATGCACACTATACTACACACACTACACTATACACTACACACACTACACTATACACTACGCTATACACTACACACACTACACTATACACTACACACACTACACTATACACTATACACTACACACACTACACTATACACTACACACACTACACTCTACACTATACACACTACACTACACTATACACTACACACACTACACTATACACTACACTCACTACACACACTACGCTATACACTACACACTACGCTATACACTACACACACTACACTATACACACTACACTACACTATACACTACACACACTACACTATACACTACAAACTACACTATACACTACACACACTACACTATACACTACACTATACACTACACTATACACTACACTATACACTACACTATGCTGTACACTACACTATACACTACACTATACACTACATACACTATACACTACACTATACACTACACTATACACTATACTATACACTACACTATACACTACACTATACACTACATTATACACTACACTATACACTACACTATACACTACAATACACTACACACACTACACTATATACTACACTATACACTACACTACACTATATACTACACACACTACACTATATACTACACACACTACACTATACACTACACTATACACTACACTATATACTACACTATACACTACACTACACTATATACTACACTATACACTACACTACACACTACACTATACACTACACTATACACTACACACACTACACTATATACTACACTATACACTACACTATACACTACACACACTACACTATATACTACACTATACACTACACTATATACTACACTATACACTACACTACACTATATACTACACTATACACTACACTATATACTACACTATACACTACACTATATACTACACTATACACTACACTATATACTACACTATACACTACACTATATACTACACTATACACTACACTACACACTACACTATACACTACACTATACACTACACTATATACTACACTATACACTACACTACACACTACACTATGCACTACACTATGCACTACACTATACACTACACACACTACACTATATACTACACTATACACTACACTACACTATATACTACACTATACACTACACTATACACTACACACACTACACTATATACTACACTATACACTACACTACACTATATACTACACTATACACTACACTATACACTACACACACTACTACACACACTACACTATATACTACACTATACACTACACTACACTATATACTACACACACTACACTATATACTACACTATACACTACACTATATACTACACTATACACTACACTACACTATACACTACACTATACACTACACTATACACTACACTATACACTACACTATACACTACACTATACACTACACTATACACTACACTTTACACTACACTATACACTACACTATACACTACACTATACACTACACTATACACTACACTACACTATACACTACACTATACACTACATTATACACTACACTATACACTACACTATACACTACACTATACACTACACTATACACTACACTATACACTACACTATACACTACACTATACACTACACTATACACTACACTACACTATACACTACACTATACACTACATTATACACTACACTATACACTACACTATACACTACACTATACACTACACTATACACTACATTATACACTACACTATACACTACACTATACACTACACTATACACTACACTATACACTACTATACATTGGCTGTTCACTCTCCCCCCCCACTCCCCCTCCCCCTACTCCCCTCTCCCCCCACTCCCCCCCCCACTCCCCCCCCCACTCCCCCCTTCCCCCCCTCCCCCCACCCCTCCCCCCACTCCCCCTCCCCCCACTCCCCACTCACCCCTCCCCCACTCCCTCCCCCCACCCCCCCACTCCCCACTCCCCCCACTACCTCCCCCCACCCCCCGTGTAGCTTCCTCTGTGTGGGCTCTGTGGAGGAGCGAATTCTCCGACTGCAGCAGCAGAAACGTTCCCTCGCTGCCTGCATCATCACCGCCTCCTCCACCTCCTCCACATCGTCCACCTCGTCCACCTCCTCGTCCACCTCGTCCACCTCCTCCACCTCGTCCACCTCGTCCACCTCCTCGTCCAGCTCCTCCAGCTCCTCGTCCACCGCCCAACCCAACCTGGCAGTGGACGATCTCAGGGAGCTCCTGGGGGTGTAGAGAGGAGATGGTGGTGGTGATGGTGATGGTAGTGATGGTGGTGATGGTGGTGGTGATCGTGGTGGTGGTGGTGGTGATCGTGGTGGTGATGGTGGTGGTGGTGGTGGTGATGGTGGTGATGGTGGTGATGGGAGAGAGGTGGTGATGGTGGTGATGGTGGTGGTGGTGGTGGTGATGGTGGTGGTGGTGGTGATGGTGGTGGTGGGGGTGGTGGTGGTGGTGGTGGTGATGGTGGTGGTGGTGGTGATGGTGGTGGAGATGGTGGTGGAGATGGTGGTGATGGTGATGGGAGAGAGGTGGTGATGGTGGTGGTGATGGTGGTGGTGATGGTGGTGATGGGAGAGAGGTGGTGATGGTGGTGGTGATGGTGGTGGTGATGGTGGTGGTGATGGTGGTGGTGGTGGTGGTGATGGTGGTGGTGGTGATGGTGGTGGTGGTGATGGTGGTGGTGGTGGTGGTGGTGGTGGTGGTGATGGTGGTGGTGGTGGTGGCGATGGTGATGGTGGTGATGGTGATGGTGGTGATGGTGATAGGAGAGAGGTGGTGGTGATGATGATGATGATAGTGGTGGTGGTGGTGGTGATGGTAGTGGTGATGGTTATGATGGTGGTGGTGATGATGGCGGTGATGGGAGAGAGGTGGTGATGATGATGGTGGTGGTGGGAGAGAGATGGCGGTGGTGGTGGTGGTGATGATGATGGTGATGATGGTTGTGATGTTGTTGGTGGGAGAGAGATGGTGATGATGGTGGTGGTGATGTTGGTGGTAGTTGTGATGTTGGTGGTGGTGGTGGTGATGATGATGATGGTGGGAGAGAGTTGATGGTGATGATGGCGATGGTGGGAGAGAGATGATGGTTGTGATGTTGTTGGTGGGAGAGAGATGGTGATGATGGTGGTGGTGATGTTGGTAGTGGTGATGATGATGGTGGTGGGAGAGAGATGATGGTTGTGATGTTGTTGGTGGGAGAGAGGTGGTGATGATGGTGGTGGTGGTGATGTTGGTGGTGGTGGTTGTGATGTTGTTGGTTGTGGTGCTCATGACAATGGTGTTCTGGTTGGTAGTGTGACAGTAGTTGTGATGGCGATGGTGGTAATGGTGTTGTTGTTGGTGGAGTTGATGGTGCTGATGGTGGTGGTAACGACTAATTAAACCTCTATCCGTGCAACGTGAAATCCCATCGTCGATGAGTGAGTCTGTGGGTCTCTGTGTGAGTGAGCCTGTGGGCCTCTGTGTGAGTGAGTCTGTGGGTCTCTGTGTGAGTGAGTCTGTGGGTCTCTGTGTGAGTGAGCCTGTGGGCCTCTGTGTGAGTGAGTCTGTGGGTCTCTGTGTGAGTGAGTCTGTGGGTCTCTGTGTGAGTGAGTCTGTGGGTCTCTGTGTGAGTGAATCTGTGGGTCTCTGTGTGAGTGAGCCTGTGGGTCTCTGTGTGAGTGAGTCTGTGGGTCTCTGTGTGAGTGATTCTGTGGGTCTCTGTGTGAGTCTGTGGGTCTCTGTGTGAGTGAATCTGTGGGTCTCTGTGTGAGTGAGTCTGTGAGTCTCTGTGTGAGTGTGTCTGTGGGTGTCTGTGTGAGTGAGTCTGTGGGTCTCTGTGTGAGTGAGTGTGTGGGTCTCTGTGTGAGTGAGTCTGTGGGTCTCTGTGAGTGAGTGTGTAATGTCTCTGTGTGAGTGAGTCTGTGGGTCTCTGTGTGAGTGAGTCTGTGGGTCTCTGTGTGAGTGAGTCTGTGGGTCTCTGTGTGAGTGAGTCTGTGGGTCTCTGTGTGAGTGAGTCTCTGGGTCTCTGTGTGAGTCTGTGGGTCTCTGTGTGAGTCTGTGGGTCTCTGTGTGAGTCTGTGGGTCTCTGTGTGAGTGAGTCTGTGGGTCTCTGTGTGAGTGAGTCTGTGGGTCTCTGTGTGAGTGAGTCTGTGTGTCTCTGTGTGAGTCTGTGGCTCTCTGTGTGAGTGAATCTGTGGCTCTCTGTGTGAGTGAGTCTGTGGCTCTCTGTGTGAGTCTGTGGGTCTCTGTGTGAGTGAATCTGTGGGTCTCTGTGTGAGTGAGTCTGTGGGTCTCTGTGTGAGTGAGTCTGTGGGTCTCTGTGTGAGTGAGTCTGTGGGTCTCTGTGTGAGTCTGTGGGTCTCTGTGTGAGTCTGTGGCTCTCTGTGTGAGTGAGTCTGTGGGCCTCTGTGTGAGTGAGTCTGTGGCTCTCTGTGTGAGTCTGTGGGTCTCTGTGTGAGTGAATCTGTGTGTCTCTGTGTGAGTGAGCCTGTGGGTCTCTGTGTGAGTGAGTCTGTGGGTCTCTGTGTGAGTGAGTGTGTGGGTCTCTGTGTGAGTGAGTCTGTGAGTCTCTGTGTGAGTGAGTCTGTGGCTCTCTGTGCGTGAGTCTGTGGCTCTCTGTGTGAATGAGTCTGTGGCTCTCTGTGTGAGTCTGTGGGTCTCTGTGTGAGTGAGTCTGTGGGTCTCTGTGTGAGTGAGTCTGTGGGTCTCTGTGTGAGTGAGTCTGTGGGTCTCTGTGTGAGTGAGTCTGTGGGTCTCTATGTAAGCGAGTCTGTGGCTCTCTGTGTGAGCGAGTCTGTGGGTGTCTGTGTGAGTGAGTCTGTGGGTCTCTGTGTGAGTGAGTCTGTGGGTCTCTGTGTGAGTGAGTCTGTGGGTCTCTGTGTGAGTGAGTCTGTGGGTCTCTGTGTGTGTGAGTCTGTGGGTCTCTGTGTGAGTGAGTCTGTGGGTCTCTGTGTGAGTGAGTCTGTGGGTCTCTGTGTGAGTGAGTCTGTGGGTCTCTGTGTGAGTGAGTCTGTGGGTCTCTGTATGAGTGAGTCTGTGGCTCTCTGTGTGAGTGAGTCTGTGGGTGTCTGTGTGAGTGAGTCTGTGTCTCTATGTGAGTCTGTGGGTCTCTGTGTGAATGAGTCTCTCGGTCTCTGTGTGAGTGAGTCTGGGTCTCTGTGTGAGTCTGTAGGTCTCTGTGTGAGTGAGTCTATGGGTCTCTGTGTGAGTGAGTCTGTGGGTCTCTGTGTGAGTGAGTCTGTGGGTCTCTGTGTGAGTGTGTGGGTCTCTGTGTGAGTGAGTCTGTGGGTCTCTGTGTGAGTGAGTCTGTGCGTCTCTGTGTGAGTGAGTCTGTGGGTCTCTGTGTGAGTGAGTCTGTGGGTCTCTGTGTGAGTGAGTCTGTGGGTCTCTGTGTGAGTGAGTCTGTGGGTCTCTGTGTGAGTGAGTCTGTGGGTCTCTGTGAGTGAGTCTGTGGGTCTCTGTGTGGGTGAGTCTGTGGCTCTCTGTGTGAGTGAGTCTGTGGGTCTCTGTGTGAGTGAGTCTGTGGGTCTCTGTGTGAGTGAGTCTGTGTCTCTGTGTGAGTCTGTGGCTCTTTGTGTGAGTCTGTGGGTCTCTGTGTGAGTCTGTGGGTCTCTGTGTGAGTCTGTGGCTCTCTGTGTGAGTGAGCCTGTGGGTCTCTGTGTGAGTGAGTCTGTGGCTCTCTGTGTGAGTCTGTGGCTCTCTGTGTGAGTCAGTCTCCCGCCCGCTCTCCCTCTCTCTCTGTGAGTCTGCGGGTTCGACACCTGAGTCTCTTCTTTGGGGAGTTTATTTTTCTTCCGTAACGGTGGCTGGCCTCGGGTGTCAGCTTCAAGAGGGTCGCGTCAGCCACACTCTTACCGCATGGTTTCATATCCGCGGGGTCTGGGTGCGTCCAACACTGTCAATTCGGCGGTGTGATTTCCCTACCCCCTTAGCAGAAATCGACAGCGCACGGACAAAGGTCGCCCGTGTAGCCTCTTAACAGTGCTGCAGGGGGGCAAGTGGAGTTAGTAGCGAGTAGCAGCACCTACACACACACACAAAGCTCCCCCGTGTAGCCTCTAGTAGGATGTAGGGGCAAGTGCTGTCAGTAGTTTTTTTACGAGCAGCGGCGTCGCCCGTGAACGGCGGATGGCATTCATACAGTCACCCAGCCACTCACTCACTCACTCACCCAGCCACTCACTCACTCACCCAGCCACTCACTCACTCACCCAGCCACTCACTCACCCAGTCACTCACTCACCCAGCCACTCACTCACCCAGCCACTCACTCACTCACCCAGCCACTCACTCAGCCAGCCACTCACCCAGTCACTCACCCACCCAGCCACTCACTCACTCACCCAGCCACTCACTCACTCACCCAGCCACTCACTCACTCACTCACCCAGCCACTCACTCACTCACTCACCCAGCCACTCACTCACTCACCCAGCCACTCACCCAGTCACTCACCCACCCAGCCACTCACTCAATCACCCAGCCACTCACTCACCCAGCCTCTCACCCATCCACTCACTCACCCAGCCACTCACTCACCCAGCCTCTCACCCATCCACTCACTCACCCAGCCACTCACTCACCCAGCCTCTCACTCACCAAGCCACTCACTCACCCAGTCACTCACTCACCCAGTCACTCACTCACCCAGTCACTCACTCACCCAGCCACTCATTCACTCACTCACCCAGTCACTCACCCAGCCACTCACTCACTCACCCAGTCACTCACCCAGCCTCTCAGTCACCCAGCCTCTCACTCACCCAGCCACTCACTCACTCACCCAGCCACTCACTCACCTAGCCACTCACTCACCCAGCCACTCACTCACCCAGTCACTCACCCAGTCACTCACTCACCCAGCCACTCACTCACTCACTCACCCAGCCTCTCACTCACCCAGCCTCTCACTCACCCATCCACTCACTCACTCACCCAGCCACTTACTCACCCAGCCACTCACTCACCCAGCCACTCACTCACCCAGTCACTCACCCAGCCACTCATTCACTCACCCAGCCACTCACTCACCCAGCCACTCACTCATTCACTCACCCAGCCTCTCACTCACTCACCCAGCCACTCACTCACCCAGCCACTCACACACCCAGCCACTCACTCACCCATCCACTCACCCAGCCACTCACTCACCCAGCCACTCACCCAGCCACTCACTCACCCAGCCACTCACCCAGCCACTCACTCACCCAGCCACTCACTCACCCAGCCACTCACCCAGCCACTCACACACCCAGCCACTCACCCATCCACTCACCCAGCCACTCACTCACCCAGCCACTCACCCAGCCACTCACCCAGCCACTCTCTCACCCAGCCACTCACTCACCCAGCCACTCACCCACCCAGCCACTCACCCAGCCACTCACTCACCCACCCAGCCACTCACTCACCCAGCCACTCACTCACCCAGCCAGTCACCCATCCACTCACTCACCCATCCACTCACTCACCCAGCCACTCACTCACCCATCCACTCAACCAGCCACTCACTCACTCAGCCACTCACTCACCCATCCACTCACTCACCCAGCCACTCACCCATCCACTCACCCATCTACTCACTCACTCACCCAGCCACTCACTCACCCAACCACTCACTCACACAATCACTCACCCAGCCACTCACTCATCCAACCACTCACTCACCCAGCCACTCACTCACCCAGCCACTCACTCACCCAGCCACTCACCAATCCACTCACTCACCCATCCACTCACCCAGCCACTCACTCACCCAGCCACTCACCCAGCCACTCTCACCCACCCACTCACTCACCTAGCCACTCACCCAGCCACTCACTCACCCAGTCACTCACCCAGCCAATCACTGACTCACCCAGCCACTCACTCACTCATCCACTCACCCATCCACTCACCCACCCACTCACTCACCCAGCCACTCACTCACCCATCCACTCACCTAGCCACTCACCCATCCACTCACCCAGCCACTCACTCACCCATCCACTCAACCAGCCACTCACCCAGCCACTCACTCACCCAGCCACTCACCCAACCACTCACTCACCCAGCCACTCACTCACCCAGCCACTCACTCACCCAGCCACTCACCCAACCACTCACTCACCCAGCCACTCACTTACCCAGCCACTCACTCACCCAGCCACTCACTCACGCAGCCACTCACTCACCAAGCCACTCACTCACCCAGCCACTCACCCAGCCACTCACCCAGCCACTCGCTCACCCAGCCACTCACTCACCCAGCCACTCACCCAGCCACTCACTCATCCAGCCACTCACTCACCCAGCCACTCACTCACCCAGCCACTCACTCACCCAGCCATTCACTCACCCATCCACTCACTCACCCAGTCACTCTCTCACCCATCCACTCACCCAGCCACTCACTCACACAGCCACTCACTCACCCAGCCACTCACTCACTCAGCCACTCACCCAGCCACTCACTCACCCAGCCACTCACTCATTCACCCAGCCACTCACTCACCCAGTCACTCACCCAGCCAATCACTGACTCACCCAGCCACTCACTCACTCATCCACTCACCCATCCACTCACCCACCCACTCACTCACCCAGCCACTCACTCACCCATCCACTCACCTAGCCACTCACCCATCCACTCACCCAGCCACTCACTCACCCATCCACTCAACCAGCCACTCACCCAGCCACTCACTCACCCAGCCACTCACCCAACCACTCACTCACCCAGCCACTCACTCACCCAGCCACTCACTCACCCAGCCACTCACCCAACCACTCACTCACCCAGCCACTCACTTACCCAGCCACTCACTCACCCAGCCACTCACTCACGCAGCCACTCACTCACCAAGCCACTCACTCACCCAGCCACTCACCCAGCCACTCACCCAGCCACTCGCTCACCCAGCCACTCACTCACCCAGCCACTCACCCAGCCACTCACTCATCCAGCCACTCACTCACCCAGCCACTCACTCACCCAGCCACTCACTCACCCAGCCATTCACTCACCCATCCACTCACTCACCCAGTCACTCTCTCACCCATCCACTCACCCAGCCACTCACTCACACAGCCACTCACTCACCCAGCCACTCACTCACTCAGCCACTCACCCAGCCACTCACTCACCCAGCCACTCACTCATTCACCCAGCCACTCACTCACCCAGTCACTCACTCACCCAGCCTCTCACTCATTCACTCACCCAGCCACTCACACACTCAGGCACTCACCCAGCCACTCACTCACCCAGCCACTCACTCACCCATCCACTCACTCACCCATCTACTCACCCAGCCACTCACTCACCCAGCCACTCACCTAGCCACTCACCCATCCACTCACCCAGCCACTCATTCACCCATCCACTTAACCAGCCACTCACTCACCCAGCCACTCACTCACCCATCCACTCAGCCAGCCACTCACCCAGCCACTGACTCACCCAGTCACTCACTCACCCAGCCACTCATGCACTCACCCAGCCACTCACACACCCAGCCACTCACTCATCCATCCACTCACCCAGCCACTCACTCACTCACCCAGCCACTCACTCACCCAGCCACTCTGTCACCCAGCCACTCACTCACCCAGCCACTCACCCGGCCACTCACTCACCCAGCCACTCACTCATTCACCCTGCCACTCACTCACCCAGCCACTCACTCACCCAGCCAGTCACCCATCCACTCACTCACCCATCCACTCACTCACCCAGCCACTCACTCACTCAGCCACTCACTCACCCACCACTCACTCACCCAGCCACTCACTCACTCAGCCACTCACTCACCCAGCCACTCACTCACCCATCCACTCACCCAGCCACTCACTCACCCAGCCACTCACTCACCCAGCCACTCACTCACCCATCCACTCACCCAGCCACTCACTCACCCATCCACTCACTCACCCATCCACTCACTCACCCAGCCACTCACTCATCCATCCACTCAACCAGCCACTCATTCACTCAGCCACTCACTCACCCATCCACTCACTCACCCAGCCACTCACCCATCCACTCACCCATCTACTCACTCACTCACCCAGCCACTCACTCACCCAGCCACTCACTCACACAATCACTCACCCAGCCACTCACTCATCCAACCACTCACTCACCCAGCCACTCACTCACCCAGCCACTCACTCACCCAGTCACTCACTCACCCAGCCACTCACTCACTCAGCCACTCACCCAGCCACTCACTCACCCAGCCACTCACTCATTCACCCAGCCACTCACTCACCCAGTCACTCACTCACCCAGCCTCTCACTCATTCACTCACCCAGCCACTCACACACTCAGGCACTCACCCAGCCACTCACTCACCCAGCCACTCACTCACCCATCCACTCACTCACCCATCTACTCACCCAGCCACTCACTCACCCAGCCACTCACCTAGCCACTCACCCATCCACTCACCCAGCCACTCATTCACCCATCCACTTAACCAGCCACTCACTCACCCAGCCACTCACTCACCCATCCACTCAGCCAGCCACTCACCCAGCCACTGACTCACCCAGTCACTCACTCACCCAGCCACTCACGCACTCACCCAGCCACTCACACACCCAGCCACTCACTCATCCATCCACTCACCCAGCCACTCACTCACTCACCCAGCCACTCACTCACCCAGCCACTCTGTCACCCAGCCACTCACTCACCCAGCCACTCACCCGGCCACTCACTCACCCAGCCACTCACTCATTCACCCTGCCACTCACTCACCCAGCCACTCACTCACCCAGCCAGTCACCCATCCACTCACTCACCCATCCACTCACTCACCCAGCCACTCACTCACTCAGCCACTCACTCACCCACCACTCACTCACCCAGCCACTCACTCACTCAGCCACTCACTCACCCAGCCACTCACCCACCCATCCACTCACCCAGCCACTCACTCACCCAGCCACTCACTCACCCAGCCACTCACTCACCCATCCACTCACCCAGCCACTCACTCACCCATCCACTCACTCACCCAGCCACTCACTCATCCATCCACTCAACCAGCCACTCATTCACTCAGCCACTCACTCACCCATCCACTCACTCACCCAGCCACTCACCCATCCACTCACCCATCTACTCACTCACTCACCCAGCCACTCACTCACCCAGCCACTCACTCACACAATCACTCACCCAGCCACTCACTCATCCAACCACTCACTCACCCAGCCACTCACTCACCCAGCCACTCACTCACCCAGCCACTCACCCAGGCACTCACTCACCCATCCACTCACCCAACCACTCACTCACCCAGCCACTCACTCACCCAGCCACTCTCACCCACCCACTCACTCACCTAGCCACTCACCCAGCCACTCACTCACCCAGTCACTCACCCAGCCAATCACTGACTCACCCAGCCACTCACTCACCCATCCACTCACCCATCCACTCACCCATCCACTCACCCAGCCACTCACTCACCCAGCCACTCACTCACCCATCCACTCACCTAGCCACTCACCCATCCACTCACCCAGCCACTCACTCACCCATCCACTCAACCAGCCACTCACCCAGCCACTCACTCACTCACCCAGCCACTCACCCAACCACTCACTCACCCAGCCACTCACTCACCCAGCCACTCACTCACTCACCCAGCCACTCACGCAGCCACTCACTCACCAAGCCACTCACTCACCCAGCCACTCACCCAGCCACTCACTCACCCAGCCATTCGCTCACCCAGCCAATCACTCACCCAGCCACTCACCCAGCCACTCACTCATCCAGCCACTCACTCACCCAGCCACTCACTCATCCAGCCACTCACTCACCCAGCCATTCACTCACCCATCGACTCACCCAGCCACTCACTCACACAGCCACTCACTCACCCAGCCACTCACTCACTCAGCCACTCACCCAGCCACTCACCCAGCCACTCACTCATTCACCCAGCCACTCACTCACCCAGTAACTCACTCACCCAGCCACTCACTCATTCACTTACCCAGCCACTCACACACTCAGGCACTCACCCAGCCACTCACTCACCCAGCCACTCACTCACCCATCCACTCACTCACCCATCTACTCACCCAGCCACTCACTCACCCAGCCACTCACCTAGCCACTCACCCATCCACTCACCCAGCCACTCATTCACCCATCCACTCAGCCAGCCACTCACTCACCCAGCCACTCACTCACCCATCCACTCAGCCAGCCACTCACCCAGCCACTGACTCACCCAGTCACTCGCTCACCCAGCCACTCACTCACTCACCCAGCCACTCACACACCCAGCCACTCACTCATCCATCCACTCACCCAGCCACTCACTCACTCACCCAGCCACTCACCCAGCCAATCTGTCACCCAGCCACTCACTCACCCAGCCACTCACCCGGCCACTCACTCACCCAGCCACTCACTCATTCACCCTGCCACTCACTCACCCAGCCAATCACTCACCCAGCCAGTCACCCATCCACTCACTCACCCATCCACTCACCCAGCCACTCACTCACTCAGCCACTCACTCACCCAGCCACTCACTCACCCAGCCACTCACTCACCCAGCCACTCACTCAGCCACTCACTCACCCACCACTCACTCACCCAGCCACTCACTCACTCAGCCACTCACTCACCCAGCCACTCACCCACCCATCCACTCACCCAGCCACTCACTCACCCAGCCACTCACTCACCCAGCCACTCACTCACCCATCCACTCACGCAGCCACTCACTCACCCATCCACTCACCCAGCCACTCACTCACCCAGCCACTCACTCACTCACTCACATAGCCACTCACCCAGTCACTCACCCAGCCACTCACTCACCCAGCCACTCATTCACCCATCCACTCACTCACTCACCCATCCACTCACCCAGCCACTCACTCACCCAGCCACTCACTCACCCAGCCACTCACTCACCCAGCCACTCTCACCCACCCACTCACTCACCTAGCCACTCACCCAGCCACTCACTCACCCATCCACTCACTCAGCCACTCACTCACCCATCCACTCACCCAGCCACTCACTCACCCAGCCAGTCACTCACTCACTCACCTAGCCACTCACCCATCCACTCACTCACCCAGCCACTCACCCAAGCACTCACTCACCCATCCACTCACCCAGCCACTCACTCACCCAGCCACTCACTCACCCAGCCACTCTCACCCACCCACTCACTCACCTAGCCACTCACCCAGCCACTCACTCACCCAGTCACTCACCCAGCCAATCACTGACTCACCCAGCCACTCACTCACCCATCCACTCACCCATCCACTCACCCATCCACTCACCCATCCACTCACTCACCCAGCCACTCACTCACCCATCCACTCACCTAGCCACTCACCCATCCACTCACCCAGCCACTCACTCACCCATCCACTCAACCAGCCACTCACCCAGCCACTCACTCACCCAGCCACTCACCCAACCACTCACTCACCCAGCCACTCACTCACCCAGCCACTCACTCACTCACCCAGCCACTCACGCAGCCACTCACTCACCAAGCCACTCACTCACCCAGCCACTCACCCAGCCACTCACTCACCCAGCCAATCGCTCACCCAGCCACTCACTCACCCAGCCACTCACCCAGCCACTCACTCATCCAGCCACTCACTCACCCAGCCACTCACTCACCCAGCCACTCACTCACCCAGCCATTCACTCACCCATCGACTCACCCAGCCACTCACTCACACAGCCACTCACTCACCCAGCCACTCACTCACTCAGCCACTCACCCAGCCACTCACCCAGCCACTCACTCATTCACCCAGCCACTCACTCACCCAGTCACTCACTCACCCAGCCACTCACTCATTCACTTACCCAGCCACTCACACACTCAGGCACTCACCCAGCCACTCACTCACCCAGCCACTCACTCACCCATCCACTCACTCACCCATCTACTCACCCAGCCACTCACTCACCCAGCCACTCACCTAGCCACTCACCCATCCACTCACCCAGCCACTCATTCACCCATCCACTCAGCCAGCCACTCACTCACCCATCCACTCAGCCAGCCACTCACCCAGCCACTGACTCACCCAGTCACTCGCTCACCCAGCCACTCACTCACTCACCCAGCCACTCACACACCCAGCCACTCACTCATCCATCCACTCACCCAGCCACTCACTCACTCACCCAGCCACTCACCCAGCCAATCTGTCACCCAGCCACTCACTCACCCAGCCACTCACCCGGCCACTCACTCACCCAGCCACTCACTCATTCACCCTGCCACTCACTCACCCAGCCACTCACTCACCCAGGCAGTCACCCATCCACTCACTCACCCATCCACTCACCCAGCCACTCACTCACTCAGCCACTCACTCACCCAGCCACTCACTCACCCAGCCACTCACTCACCCAGCCACTCACTCAGCCACTCACTCACCCACCACTCACTCACCCAGCCACTCACTCACTCAGCCACTCACTCACCCAGCCACTCACCCACCCATCCACTCACCCAGCCACTCACTCACCCAGCCACTCACTCACCCAGCCACTCACTCACCCATCCACTCACGCAGCCACTCACTCACCCATCCACTCACCCAGCCACTCACTCACCCAGCCACTCACTCACTCACTCACATAGCCACTCACCCAGCCACTCACCCAGTCACTCACCCAGCCACTCACTCACCCAGCCACTCACTCACCCATCCACTCACTCACTCACCCATCCACTCACCCAGCCACTCACTCACCCAGCCACTCACTCACCCAGCCACTCACTCACCCAGCCACTCTCACCCACCCACTCACTCACCTAGCCACTCACCCGGCCACTCACTCACCCAGTCACTCACCCAGCCAATCACTGACTCACCCAGCCACTCACTCACCCATCCACTCACCCATCCACTCACCCATCCACTCACCCAGCCACTCACTCACCCAGCCACTCACTCACCCATCCACTCACCTAGCCACTCACCCATCCACTCACCCAGCCACTCACTCACCCATCCACTCAACCAGCCACTCACCCAGCCACTCACTCACCCAGCCACTCACCCAACCACTCACTCACCCAGCCACTCACTCACCCAGCCACTCACTCACTCACCCAGCCACTCACGCAGCCACTCACTCTCCAAGCCACTCACTCACCCAGCCACTCACCCAGCCACTCACTCACCCAGCCATTCGCTCACCCAGCCACTCACTCACCCAGCCACTCACCCAGCCACTCACTCATCCAGCCACTCACTCACCCAGCCACTCACTCACCCAGCCACTCACTCACCCAGCCATTCACTCACCCATCGACTCACCCATCCACTCACTCACACAGCCACTCACTCACCCAGCCACTCACTCACTCAGCCACTCACCCAGCCACTCACCCAGCCACTCACTCATTCACACAGCCACTCACTCACCCAGTCACTCACTCACCCAGCCACTCACTCATTCACTTACCCAGCCACTCACACACTCAGGCACTCACCCAGCCACTCACTCACCCAGCCACTCACTCACCCAGCCACTCAGTCACCCAGCCACTCACTCAGCCACTCACTCACCCACCACTCACTCACCCAGCCACTCACTCACTCAGCCACTCACTCACCCAGCCACTCACCCACCCATCCACTCACCCAGCCACTCACTCACCCAGCCACTCACTCACCCAGCCACTCACTCACCCATCCACTCACTCACTCACTCACATAGCCACTCACCCAGCCACTCACCCAGTCACTCACCCAGCCACTCACTCACCCAGCCACTCACTCACCCATCCACTCACTCACTCACCCATCCACTCACCCAGCCACTCACTCACCCAGCCACTCACTCACCCAGCCACTCACTCACCCAGCCACTCTCACCCACCCACTCACTCACCTAGCCACTCACCCGGCCACTCACTCACCCAGTCACTCACCCAGCCAATCACTGACTCACCCAGCCACTCACTCACCCATCCACTCATCCATCCACTCACCCATCCACTCACCCAGCCACTCACTCACCCAGCCACTCACTCACCCATCCACTCACCTAGCCACTCACCCATCCACTCACCCAGCCACTCACTCACCCATCCACTCAACCAGCCACTCACCCAGCCACTCACTCACCCAGCCACTCACCCAACCACTCACTCACCCAGCCACTCACTCACCCAGCCACTCACTCACTCACCCAGCCACTCACGCAGCCACTCACTCTCCAAGCCACTCACTCACCCAGCCACTCACCCAGCCACTCACTCACCCAGCCATTCGCTCACCCAGCCACTCACTCACCCAGCCACTCACCCAGCCACTCACTCACCCAGCCACTCACTCACCCAGCCACTCACTCACCCAGCCATTCACTCACCCATCGACTCACCCAGCCACTCACTCACACAGCCACTCACTCACCCAGCCACTCACTCACTCAGCCACTCACCCAGCCACTCACCTAGCCACTCACTCATTCACACAGCCACTCACTCACCCAGTCACTCACTCACCCAGCCACTCACTCATTCACTTACCCAGCCACTCACACACTCAGGCACTCACCCAGCCACTCACTCACCCAGCCACTCACTCACCCATCCACTCACTCACCCATCTACTCACCCAGCCACTCACTCACCCAGCCACTCACCTAGCCACTCACCCATCCACTCACCCAGCCACTCATTCACCCATCCACTCAGCCAGCCACTCACTCACCCAGCCACTCACTCACCCATCCACTCAGCCAGCCACTCACCCAGCCACTGACTCACCCAGTCACTCGCTCACCCAGCCACTCACTCACTCACCCAGCCACTCACACACCCAGCCACTCACTCATCCATCCACTCACCCAGCCACTCACTCACTCACCCAGCCACTCACCCAGCCAATCTGTCACCCAGCCACTCACTCACCCAGCCACTCACCCGGCCACTCACTCACCCAGCCACTCACTCATTCACCCTGCCACTCACTCACCCAGCCACTCACTCACCCAGGCAGTCACCCATCCACTCACTCACCCATCCACTCACCCAGCCACTCACTCACTCAGCCACTCACTCACCCAGCCACTCACTCACCCAGCTACTCACTCACCCAGCCACTCACTCAGCCACTCACTCACCCACCACTCACTCACCCAGCCACTCACTCACTCAGCCACTCACTCACCCAGCCACTCACCCACCCATCCACTCACCCAGCCACTCACTCACCCAGCCACTCACTCACCCAGCCACTCACTCACCCATCCACTCACGCAGCCACTCACTCACCCATCCACTCACCCAGCCACTCACTCACCCAGCCACTCACTCACTCACTCACATAGCCACTCACCCAGCCACTCACCCAGTCACTCACCCAGCCACTCACTCACCCAGCCACTCACTCACCCATCCACTCACTCACTCACCCATCCACTCACCCAGCCACTCACTCACCCAGCCACTCACCGAGCCACTCACCCATCCACTCACCCAGCCACTCACTACCCATCCACTCAACCAGCCACTCACTCACCCAGCCACTCACTCATCCATCCACTCAGCCAGCCACTCACCCAGCCACTCACTCACTCACCCAGTCACTCACCCAGCCACTCACTCACCCAGCCACTCACCCAGCCACTCACTCACTCACCCATCCACTCACTCACCTAGCCACTCACTCACCGAGCCACTCACCTAGCCACTCACTCACCCAGCCACTCACTCACCCAGCCACTCACTCACCCAGCCACTCACTCACACAGCCACTCACCCAGCCACTCACTCACCCAGCCACTCACTCACCCATCCACTCACCCAGCCACTCACTCACCCAGCCACTCACTCATTCAACCAGCCACTCACTCACCCAGTCACTCACTCAACCAGCCACTCACTCATTCACTCACCCAGCCACTCACACACTCAGGCACTCACCCAGCCACTCACTCACCCAGCCACTCACTCACCCATCCACTCACTCACTCACCCATCTACTCACCCAGCCACTCACTCACCCAGCCACTCACCTAGCCACTCACCCATCCACTCACCCAGCCACTCATTCACCCATCCACTCAACCAGCCACTCACTCACCCAGCCACTCACTCACCCATCCACTCAGCCAGCCACTCACCCAGCCAGTGACTCACCCAGTCACTCACTCACCCAGCCACTCACTCACTCACCCAGCCACTCACACACCCAGCCACTCACTCATCCATCCACTCACCCAGCCACTCACTCACTCACCCAGCCACTCACTCACCCAGCCACTCTGTCACCCAGCCACTCACTCACCCAGCCACTCACCCGGCCACTCACTCACCCAGCCACTCACTCATTCACCCTGCCACTCACTCACCCAGCCACTCACTCACCCAGCCAGTCACCCATCCACTCACTCACCCATCCACTCACTCACCCAGCCACTCTCACTCAGCCACTCACTCAACCAGCCACTCACTCACCCAGCCACTCAGTCACCCAGCCACTCACTCAGCCACTCACTCACCCACCACTCACTCACCCAGCCACTCACTCACTCAGCCACTCACTCACCCAGCCACTCACCCACCCATCCACTCACCCAGCCACTCACTCACCCAGCCACTCACTCACCCAGCCACTCACTCACCCATCCACTCACTCAGCCACTCACTCACCCATCCACTCACCCAGCCACTCACTCACCCAGCCACTCACTCACTCACCTAGCCACTCACCCAGCCACTCACTCACTCAGCCACTCACTCACCCAGCCACTCACTCACCCAGCCACTCACTCACCCAGCCACTCACTCAGCCACTCACTCACCCACCACTCACTCACCCAGCCACTCACTCACTCACCCAGCCACTCACCCAGCCAATCTGTCACCCAGCCACTCACTCACCCAGCCACTCACCCGGCCACTCACTCACCCAGCCACTCACTCATTCACCCTGCCACTCACTCACCCAGCCACTCACTCACCCAGCCAGTCACCCATCCACTCACTCACCCATCCACTCACCCAGCCACTCACTACCCATCCACTCAACCAGCCACTCACTCACCCAGCCACTCACTCATCCATCCACTCAGCCAGCCACTCACCCAGCCACTCACTCACTCACCCAGTCACTCACCCAGCCACTCACTCACCCAGCCACTCACCCAGCCACTCACTCACTCACTCACCCATCCACTCACTCACCTAGCCACTCACTCACCGAGCCACTCACCTAGCCACTCACTCACCCAGCCACTCACTCACCCAGCCACTCACTCACCCAGCCACTCACTCACACAGCCACTCACCCAGCCACTCACTCACCCAGCCACTCACTCACCCATCCACTCACCCAGCCACTCACTCACCCAGCCACTCACTCATTCAACCAGCCACTCACTCACCCAGTCACTCACTCACCCAGCCACTCACTCATTCACTCACCCAGCCACTCACACACTCAGGCACTCACCCAGCCACTCACTCACCCAGCCACTCACTCACCCATCCACTCACTCACTCACCCATCTACTCACCCAGCCACTCACTCACCCAGCCACTCACCTAGCCACTCACCCATCCACTCACCCAGCCACTCATTCACCCATCCACTCAACCAGCCACTCACTCACCCAGCCACTCACTCACCCATCCACTCAGCCAGCCACTCACCCAGCCACTGACTCACCCAGTCACTCACTCACCCAGCCACTCACTCACTCACCCAGCCACTCACACACCCAGCCACTCACTCATCCATCCACTCACCCAGCCACTCACTCACCCAGCCACTCACTCACCCAGCCACTCTGTCACCCAGCCACTCACTCACCCAGCCACTCACCCGGCCACTCACTCACCCAGCCACTCACTCATTCACCCTGCCACTCACTCACCCAGCCACTCACTCACCCAGCCAGTCACCCATCCACTCACTCACCCATCCACTCACTCACCCAGCCACTCTCACTCAGCCACTCACTCAACCAGCCACTCACTCAGCCAGCCACTCAGTCACCCAGCCACTCACTCAGCCACTCACTCACCCACCACTCACTCACCCAGCCACTCACTCACTCAGCCACTCACTCACCCAGCCACTCACCCACCCATCCACTCACCCAGCCACTCACTCACCCAGCCACTCACTCACCCAGCCACTCACTCACCCATCCACTCACTCAGCCACTCACTCACCCATCTACTCACCCAGCCACTCACTCACCCAGCCACTCACTCACTCACTCACCTAGCCACTCACCCAGCCACTCACCCACTCACTCACCCAGCCACTCATTCACCCATCCACTCACTCACTCACCCATCCACTCACCCAGCCACTCACTCACCCAGCCACTCACCGAGCCACTCACCCATCCACTCACCCAGCCACTCACTCACCCATCCACTCAACCAGCCACTCACTCACCCAGCCACTCACCCGGCCACTCACTCACCCAGCCACTCACTCATTCACCCTGCCACTCACTCACCCAGCCACTCACTCACCCAGCCAGTCACCCATCCACTCACTCACCCATCCACTCACTCACCCAGCCACTCTCACTCAGCCACTCACTCAACCAGCCACTCACTCACCCAGCCACTCAGTCACCCAGCCACTCACTCAGCCACTCACTCACCCACCACTCACTCACCCAGCCACTCACTCACTCAGCCACTCACTCACCCAGCCACTCACCCACCCATCCACTCACCCAGCCACTCACTCACCCAGCCACTCACTCACCCAGCCACTCACTCACCCATCCACTCACTCAGCCACTCACTCACCCATCCACTCACCCAGCCACTCACTCACCCAGCCACTCACTCACTCACTCACCTAGCCACTCACCCAGCCACTCACCCACTCACTCACCTAGCCACTCACTCACCCATCCACTCACTCACTCACCCATCCACTCACCCAGCCACTCACTCACCCAGCCACTCACCGAGCCACTCACCCATCCACTCACCCAGCCACTCACTCACCCATCCACTCAACCAGCCACTCACTCACCCAGCCACTCACTCACCCATCCACTCAGCCAGCCACTCACCCAGCCACTCACTCACTCACTCACCCAGCCACTCACTCACCCAGCCACTCACCCAGCCACTCACTCACTCACCCATCCACTCACCCAGCCACTCACTCACTCACTCACCCATCCACTCACTCACCTAGCCACTCACTCACCCAGCCACTCACCTAGCCACTCACTTACCCAGCCACTCACTCACGCAGCCACTCACTCACCCAGCCACTCACTCACACAGCCACTCACCCAGCCACTCACTCACCCAGCCACTCACTCACCCATCCACTCACCCAGCCACTCACTCACCCATCCACTCACCCAGCCACTCACTCACCCATCCACTCACCCAGCCACTTTCTCACCTAGCCACTCACTCACCCAGCCACTCACTCACCCATCCACTCACTCACCCATCCACTCACCCATCCACTCACCCAGCCACTCACTCACCCAGCCACTCACTCACCCATCCACTCACCTAGCCACTCACCCATCCACTCACCCATCCACTCACTCACCCATCCATTCAACCAGCTACTCACTCATCCAGTCACTCACTCACCCATCCACTCACCCATCCACTCACCCAGCCACTCACTCACCCATCCACTCACCCAGCCACTCACTCACCCATCCATTCAACCAGCTACTCACTCACCCAGCCACTCACTCACCCAGCCACTCACTCACCAAGCCACTCACTCACCCAGCCACTCACTCACCAACCCACTCACTCACCCAGCCACTCACTCACCCAGCCACTCACCCAGCCACTCACTCACCCCGCCACTCACCCAGCCACTCACTCACCCAGCCACTCACCCAGCCACTCACTCACCCAGCCACTCACTCACCAAGCCACTCACTCACCCAGCCACTTTCTCACCCAGCCACTCACTCACCCAGCCACTCACTCACCCATCCACTCACTCACCCATCCACTCACCCATCCACTCACCCAGCCACTCACTCACCCATCCATTCAACCAGCTACTCACTCATCCAGCCACTCACTCACCCATCCACTCACCCATCCACTCACCCAGCCACTCACTCACCCATCCACTCACCCATCCACTCACCCAGCCACTCACTCACCCAGCCACTTTCTCACCCAGCCACTTACTCACCCAGCCACTCACTCACCCAGCCATTCAACCAGCTACACACTCATCCAGCCACTCACTCACCCATCCACTCACCCATCCACTCACCCAGCCACTCACTCACCCATCCACTCACCCATCCACTCACCCAGCCACTCACTCACCCATCCATTCAACCAGCTACTCACTCACCCAGCCACTCACTCATCCAGCCACTCACTCACCCAGCCACTCACTCACCAAGCCACTCACTCACCCAGCCACTCACCCAGCCACTCACTCACCCCGCCACTTACCCAGCCACTCACTCATCCAGTCACTCACTCACCCAGTCACTCACTCACCCAGCCACTCACTCACCCAGCCACTCACCCATCCACTCACTCACCCAGCCACTCACTCACCCAGCCACTCGCTCACCCAGCCACTCACTCACCCAGCCACTCACCCAGCCACTCACTCTCTCACCCATCCACTCACCCAGCCACTCACTCACCCATCCACTCACCCAGCCACTCACTCATCCAGCCACTCACTCACCCAGCCACTCACTCACCCAGCCACTCACTCACCCAGCCATTCACTCACCCATCCACTCACTCACCCAGCCACTCTCTCACCCATCCACTCACCCAGCCACTCACTCACCCAGCCACTCACTCACCCAGCCACTCACTCATTCACCCAGCCACTCACTCACCCAGTCACTCACTCACCCAGCCACTCACTCATTCACTCACCCAGCCACTCACACACTCAGGCACTCACTCACCCAGCCACTCACTCACCCAGCCACTCACTCACCCATCCACTCACTCACTCACTCACCCATCTACTCACCCAGCCACTCACTCACCCAGCCACTCACCTAGCCACTCACCCATCCACTCACCCAGCCACTCATTCACCCATCCACTCAACCAGCCACTCACTCACCCAGCCACTCGCTCACCCATCCACTCAGCCAGCCATTCACCCAGCCACTGACTCACCCAGTCACTCACTCACCCAGCCACTCACTCACTCACCCAGCCACTCACACACCCAGCCACTCACTCATCCATCCACTCACCCAGCCACTCACCCAGCCACTCACTCACCCAGCCACTCTGTCACCCAGCCACTCACTCACCCAGCCACTCACCCAGCCACTCACTCACCCAGCCACTCACTCCTTCACCCTGCCACTCACTCACCCAGCCACTCACTCACCCAGCCAGTCACCCATCCACTCACTCACCCATCCACTCACTCACCCAGCCACTCACTCCCTCAGCCACTCACTCACCCAGCCACTCACTCACCCCGCCACTCACTAACCCAGCCACTCACTCAGCCACTCACTCACCCACCACTCACTCACCCAGCCACTCACTCACTCAGCCACTCACTCACCCAGCCACTCACCCACCCAGCCACTCACCCAGCCACTCACTCACCCAGCCACTCACTCACCCAGCCACTCACTCACCCATGCACTCACCCAGCCACTCACTCACCCATCCACTCACCCAGCCACGCACTAACCCAGCCACTCACTCACTCACTCACCTAGCCACTCACCCAGCCACTCACCCAGTCATTCAACCAGCCACTCACTCACCCAGCCACTCACTCACCCATCCACTCACTCACCCATCCAATCACCCAGCCACTCACTCACCCAGCCACTCACCGAGCCAATCACCCATCCACTCACCCAGCCACTCACTCATCCATCCACTCAAACAGCCACTCACTCACCCAGCCACTCACCCATCCACTCAGCTAGCCACTCACCCAGCCACTCACTCACTCACTCACCCAGTCACTCACTCACCCAGCCACTCACTCATCCAGCCACTCACCCAGCCACTCACTCACTCACTCACCCATCCACTCACCCAGCCACTCACTCACTCACTCACCCATCCACTTACACAACTAGCCACTCACTCACCCAGCCACTCACCTAGCCACTCACTCACCCAGCCACTCACTCACCCAGCCACTCACTCACCCAGCCACTCACTCACCCAGCCACTCACTCACCCAGCCACTCACTCACCCATCCACTCACCCAGCCACTCACTGACCCATCCACTCACCCAGCCACTCACTCAACCAGCCACTCACTCACCCAGCCACTTTCTCACCCAGCCACTCACTCACCCAGCCACTCACTCACCCATCTACTCACTCACCCATCCACTCACCCATCCACTCACCCAGCCACTCACTCACCCAGCCACTCACTCACCCATCCACTCACCTAGCCACTCACCCATCCACTCACCCATCCACTCACCCAGCCACTCATTCACCCATCCACTCAACCAGCCACTCACTCACCCAGCCACTCGCTCACCCATCCACTCAGCCAGCCATTTACCCAGCCACTGACTCACCCAGTCACTCACTCACCCAGCCACTCACTCACTCATCCATCCACTCACCCAGCCACTCACCCAGCCACTCACTCACCCAGCCACTCTGTCACCCAGCCACTCACTCACCCAGCCACTCACCCAGCCACTCACTCACCCAGCCACTCACTCCTTCACCCTGCCACTCACTCACCCAGCCACTCACTCACCCAGCCAGTCACCCATCCACTCACTCACCCATCCACTCACTCACCCAGCCACTCACTCCCTCAGCCACTCACTCACCCACCACTCACTCACCCAGCCACTCACTCACTCAGCCACTCACTCACCCAGCCACTCACTCACCCATCCACTCAGCCAGCCACTCACCCAGCCACTCACTCACTCACTCACCCAGCCACTCACTCACCCAGCCACTCACCCAGCCACTCACTCACTCACCCATCCACTCACCCAGCCACTCACTCACTCACTCACCCATCCACTCACTCACCTAGCCACTCACTCACCCAGCCACTCACCTAGCCACTCACTTACCCAGCCACTCACTCACGCAGCCACTCACTCACCCAGCCACTCACTCACACAGCCACTCACCCAGCCACTCACTCACCCAGCCACTCACTCACCCATCCACTCACCCAGCCACTCACTCACCCATCCACTCACCCAGCCACTCACTCACCCATCCACTCACCCAGCCACTTTCTCACCTAGCCACTCACTCACCCAGCCACTCACTCACCCATCCACTCACTCACCCATCCACTCACCCATCCACTCACCCAGCCACTCACTCACCCAGCCACTCACTCACCCATCCACTCACCTAGCCACTCACCCATCCACTCACCCATCCACTCACTCACCCATCCATTCAACCAGCTACTCACTCATCCAGTCACTCACTCACCCATCCACTCACCCATCCACTCACCCAGCCACTCACTCACCCATCCACTCACCCAGCCACTCACTCACCCATCCATTCAACCAGCTACTCACTCACCCAGCCACTCACTCAACCAGCCACTCACTCACCAAGCCACTCACTCACCCAGCCACTCACTCACCAACCCACTCACTCACCCAGCCACTCACTCACCCAGCCACTCACCCAGCCACTCACTCACCCCGCCACTCACCCAGCCACTCACTCACCCAGCCACTCACCCAGCCACTCACTCACCCAGCCACTCACTCACCAAGCCACTCACTCACCCAGCCACTTTCTCACCCAGCCACTCACTCACCCAGCCACTCACTCACCCATCCACTCACTCACCCATCCACTCACCCATCCACTCACCCAGCCACTCACTCACCCATCCATTCAACCAGCTACTCACTCATCCAGCCACTCACTCACCCATCCACTCACCCATCCACTCACCCAGCCACTCACTCACCCATCCACTCACCCATCCACTCACCCAGCCACTCACTCACCCAGCCACTTTCTCACCCAGCCACTTACTCACCCAGCCACTCACTCACCCAGCCATTCAACCAGCTACACACTCATCCAGCCACTCACTCACCCATCCACTCACCCATCCACTCACCCAGCCACTCACTCACCCATTCACTCACCCATCCACTCACCCAGCCACTCACTCACCCATCCATTCAACCAGCTACTCACTCACCCAGCCACTCACTCACCCAGCCACTCACTCACCCAGCCACTCACTCACCAAGCCACTCACTCACCCAGCCACTCACCCAGCCACTCACTCACCCCGCCACTTACCCAGCCACTCACTCATCCAGTCACTCACTCACCCAGTCACTCACTCACCCAGCCACTCACTCACCCAGCCACTCACCCATCCACTCACTCACCCAGCCACTCACTCACCCAGCCACTCGCTCACCCAGCCACTCACTCACCCAGCCACTCACCCAGCCACTCACTCTCTCACCCATCCACTCACCCAGCCACTCACTCACCCATCCACTCACCCAGCCACTCACTCATCCAGCCACTCACTCACCCAGCCACTCACTCACCCAGCCACTCACTCACCCAGCCATTCACTCACCCATCCACTCACTCACCCAGCCACTCTCTCACCCATCCACTCACCCAGCCACTCACTCACCCAGCCACTCACTCACCCAGCCACTCACTCATTCACCCAGCCACTCACTCACCCAGTCACTCACTCACCCAGCCACTCACTCATTCACTCACCCAGCCACTCACACACTCAGGCACTCACTCACCCAGCCACTCACTCACCCAGCCACTCACTCACCCATCCACTCACTCACTCACTCACCCATCTACTCACCCAGCCACTCACTCACCCAGCCACTCACCTAGCCACTCACCCATCCACTCACCCAGCCACTCATTCACCCATCCACTCAACCAGCCACTCACTCACCCAGCCACTCGCTCACCCATCCACTCAGCCAGCCATTCACCCAGCCACTGACTCACCCAGTCACTCACTCACCCAGCCACTCACTCACTCACCCAGCCACTCACACACCCAGCCACTCACTCATCCATCCACTCACCCAGCCACTCACCCAGCCACTCACTCACCCAGCCACTCTGTCACCCAGCCACTCACTCACCCAGCCACTCACCCAGCCACTCACTCACCCAGCCACTCACTCCTTCACCCTGCCACTCACTCACCCAGCCACTCACTCACCCAGCCAGTCACCCATCCACTCACTCACCCATCCACTCACTCACCCAGCCACTCACTCCCTCAGCCACTCACTCACCCAGCCACTCACTCACCCCGCCACTCACTAACCCAGCCACTCACTCAGCCACTCACTCACCCACCACTCACTCACCCAGCCACTCACTCACTCAGCCACTCACTCACCCAGCCACTCACCCACCCAGCCACTCACCCAGCCACTCACTCACCCAGCCACTCACTCACCCAGCCACTCACTCACCCATGCACTCACCCAGCCACTCACTCACCCATCCACTCACCCAGCCACGCACTAACCCAGCCACTCACTCACTCACTCACCTAGCCACTCACCCAGCCACTCACCCAGTCATTCAACCAGCCACTCACTCACCCAGCCACTCACTCACCCATCCACTCACTCACCCATCCAATCACCCAGCCACTCACTCACCCAGCCACTCACCGAGCCAATCACCCATCCACTCACCCAGCCACTCACTCATCCATCCACTCAAACAGCCACTCACTCACCCAGCCACTCACCCATCCACTCAGCTAGCCACTCACCCAGCCACTCACTCACTCACTCACCCAGTCACTCACTCACCCAGCCACTCACTCATCCAGCCACTCACCCAGCCACTCACTCACTCACTCACCCATCCACTCACCCAGCCACTCACTCACTCACTCACCCATCCACTTACACAACTAGCCACTCACTCACCCAGCCACTCACCTAGCCACTCACTCACCCAGCCACTCACTCACCCAGCCACTCACTCACCCAGCCACTCACTCACCCAGCCACTCACTCACCCATCCACTCACCCAGCCACTCACTGACCCATCCACTCACCCAGCCACTCACTCAACCAGCCACTCACTCACCCAGCCACTTTCTCACCCAGCCACTCACTCACCCAGCCACTCACTCACCCATCTACTCACTCACCCATCCACTCACCCATCCACTCACCCAGCCACTCACTCACCCAGCCACTCACTCACCCATCCACTCACCTAGCCACTCACCCATCCACTCACCCATCCACTCACCCAGCCACTCATTCACCCATCCACTCAACCAGCCACTCACTCACCCAGCCACTCGCTCACCCATCCACTCAGCCAGCCATTTACCCAGCCACTGACTCACCCAGTCACTCACTCACCCAGCCACTCACTCACTCATCCATCCACTCACCCAGCCACTCACCCAGCCACTCACTCACCCAGCCACTCTGTCACCCAGCCACTCACTCACCCAGCCACTCACCCAGCCACTCACTCACCCAGCCACTCACTCCTTCACCCTGCCACTCACTCACCCAGCCACTCACTCACCCAGCCAGTCACCCATCCACTCACTCACCCATCCACTCACTCACCCAGCCACTCACTCCCTCAGCCACTCACTCACCCACCACTCACTCACCCAGCAACTCACTCACTCAGCCACTCACTCACCCAGCCACTCACCCACCCAGCCACTCACCCAGCCACTCACCCAGCCACTCACTCACCCAGCCACTCACTCACCCATCCACTCACCCAGCCACTCAGTCACCCATCCACTCACCCAGCCACTCACTCACCCAGCCACTCACTCACTCACTCACCTAGCCACTCACCCAGCCACTCACCCAGTCACTCACCCAGCCACTCACTCACCCAGCCACTCACTCAACCATCCACTCACTCACTCACCCATCCACTCACCCAGCCACTCACTCACCCAGCCACTCACCGAGCCACTCACCCATCCACTCACCCAGCAACTCACTCACCCATCCACTCAACCAGCCACTCACTCACCCAGCCACTCACCCATCCACTCAGCCAGCCACTCACCCAGCCACTCACTCACTCACCCAGTCACTCACTCACCCAGCCACTCACTCATCCAGCCACTCACCCAGCCACTCACTCACCCATCCACTCACCCAGCCACTCACTCACTCACTCACCCATCCACTCACTCACCTAGCCACTCACTCACCGAGCCACTCACCTAGCCACTCACTCACCCAGCCACTCACTCACCCAGCCACTCACTCACCCAGCCACTCACTCACCCAGCCACTCACTCACCCAGCCACTCACTCACCCATCCACTCACCCAGCCACTCACTCACCCATCCACTCACCCAGCCACTTTCTCACCCAGCCACTCACTCACCCAGCCACTCACTCACCCATCCACTCACTCACCCATCCACTCACCCATCCACTCACCCAGCCACTCACTCACCCAGCCACTCACTCACCCATCCACTCACCTAGCCACTCACCCATCCACTCACCCAGCCACTCACTCACCCATCCATTCAACCAGCTACTCACTCACCCAGCCACTCACTCACCCAGCCACTCACTCACCAAGCCACTCACTCACCCAGCCACTCACTCACCCAACCACTCACCCAGCCACTCACTCACCCCGCCACTCACCCAGCCACTCACTCATCCAACCACTCTCTCACCCAGCCACTCACCCAGCCACTCACTCATCCAGTCACTCACTCATCCAGTCACTCACTCACCCAGCCACTCACTCACCCATCCACTCACCCAGCCACTCACTCACCCAGCCACTCACTCACCCATCCACTCACTCACCCATCCACTCACCCATCCACTCACCCAGCCACTCACTCACCCAGCCACTCACTCACCCATCCACTCACCTAGCCACTCACCCATCCACTCACCCAGCGACTCACTCACCCATCCATTCAACCAGCTACTCACTCATCCAGCCACTCACTCACCCATCCACTCACCCATCCACTCACCCAGCCACTCACTCACCCATCCACTCACCCATCCACTCACCCAGCCACTCACCCATCCACTCACCCAGGCACTCACTCACCCAGCCACTCACTCACCCAGCCACTTTCTCACCCAGCCACTCACTCACCCAGCCACTCACTCACCCATCCACTCACTCACCCATCCACTCACCCATCCACTCACCCAGCCACTCACTCACCCAGCCACTCACTCACCCAGCCACTCACTCACCCATCCACTCACTCACCCATCCACTCACCCAGCCACTCACTCACCCAGCCACTCACTCACCCATCCACTCACCTAGCCACTCACCCATCCACTCACCCAGCCACTCACTCACCCATCCATTCAACCAGCTACTCACTCATCCAGCCACTCACTCACCCATCCACTCACCCATCCACTCACCCATCCACTCACTCACCCATCCACTCACCCATCCACTCACCCAGCCCCTCACTCACCCATCCATTCAACCAGCTACTCACTCACCCAGTCACTCACTCACCCAGCCACTCACTCACCCAGCCACTCACTCACCCATCCACTCACTCACCCATCCACTCACCCATCCACTCACCCAGCCACTCACTCACCCAGCCACTCACTCACCCAGCCACTCACTCACCCATCCACTCACTCACCCATCCACTCACCCATCCACTCACCCAGCCACTCACTCACCCAGCCACTCACTCACCCATCCACTCACCTAGCCACTCACCCATCCACTCACCCAGCCACTCACTCACCCATCCATTCAACCAGCTACTCACTCATCCAGCCACTCACTCACCCATCCACTCACCCATCCACTCACCCAGCCACTCACTCACCCATCCACTCACCCATCCACTCACCCAGCCCCTCACTCACCGATCCATTCAACCAGCTACTCACTCACCCAGCCACTCACTCACCCAGCCACTCACTCACCCAGCCACTCACTCACCCAGCCACTCACTCACCCAGCCACTCACCCAGCCACTCACTCACCCCGCCACTCACCCAGCCACTCACTCATCCAGCCACTCACTCATCCAGTCACTCACTCATCCAGCCACTCACTCACTCACCCAGCCACTCACTCACCCAGCCACTCACTCACCCAGCCACTCACTCACCCACCTGGCTCGCCCATAACCGCAGGTGCTCGTGAGCTGTTGGAGCGCGACCTGAGCGCAGTGCGAGTTGAGGCGATGCCTCGTCCAGATGATGGCGCTCAAAGCCCAACGCGACACGCACGGCCAATAGGCGCACGCACGCACACACATACACACACATACACACACTCACACACACACACCACACATACACACATTCATTCATACACACACTCACACACACACACCACACATACACACATTCATGCATACACACACTCATACACACACATAGACACACACACATACACACATTCATACACACATACACGCACATTCATACATTCATTCATACACACATACATACACATACGCACACACACGACACATACGCACATTCATTCATACACACACTCACACACACACACATACACACATACATACACACACTCACACACACATACACACATACACACACATTCACACACACATCACACACACACACACCACACACACATACACACATTCATTCATACACACACTCATACACACACATAGACACACCACACATACACACATTCATTCATACACACACTCACACACACATACACACATACACACACATTCACACACACACACATCACACACACACACACCACACACACATACACACATTCATTCATACACACACTCATACACACACATAGACACACACACACATACACACACATTCACACACACATCACACACACATACATACATTCATTCACACACACATAGACACACATACACACACATACATTCATTCACACACACACTCACACACACATACACACCACACATACACACATTCATACATACACACACTCACACACACACACATACATTCATACACACATACACATACACACACATACACACACACATACACACATTCACACAAACATCACACACACACACACCACACACACATATACACATTCATTCATACTCACACACACACACATACACACACACATACACACACATTCACACACACATCACACACACCACACACGCATACATACATACACACACATCACGCACCACACACACATTCATTCATCCACACACTCATACACACACATTCATTCATCCACACACTCATACACACACACACAGATACACACACATCACACACATACACACATTCATTCATACCACACTCATACACACACACATACACACACATACATTCATACACACACTCATACACACACACATACATACACATACGCACACACACACACATACACACACACGCACACACACACACACGTACACACATTCATACACACACATACACATACACAAACACGCACACACACACATACACACACTCATACACACACATAGACACACACATACATACACATACGCACACACACACACAGATACACACACATCACACACATTCATTCATACACACACTCATACACACACACATACACACATACATTCATACACACACTCACACACACATACATACACATACGCACACACACATACACACACACGCACACACACACACACACTCATACACACACATAGACACACACATACATACACATACGCACACACACACATACACACACACGCACACACACACATACACACACACACACATACACACATTCATACACACACATACACTCACACATACACACACACGCGCATACACATTCATACACACACATCACACACCACACACACATACACACATTCATTCATACACACACTCATACACACACACATAGACACACACACACATACACACATTCATACACACATACACATACACGCACACCACACATACACATATTCATACACACACATACACACATACACATCACACATACACATACATTCATACACACATATACACATTCATACACACACACACACACGCACATACACACACACACATGCATACACACACACACGCATGCACACACGCACACACACACGCACGCACACACACATACACACACGCACACACACACACGCCCACACACAGACACACGCATGCACACACACACGCACACACACACACACGCCCACACACAGACACACGCATGCGCACACACACGCACACACACACACGCATGCACACACACACATACACACATGCACACACGCGCACGCACACACCGGGCAAAGTCGATGGGTTTGCCAACTTTTATAATTACGCAAATAAATTCGTAGGCGGGTGTGCCACTAGCGATGAGCGTCCAATTGTCACATTTTTTTTTAAATTTGTTTTTTTGGTAGCAATAATAATTAAATTAAAGTGAAAACGTTCGAATTTTCATCAACAGGAGGCAGGATTTTACTAGTGGGGTTTAGATCCCAATAGCCCAATGTGTCCTGACTTCTGGGCCACCCTGTATGACGTCACCCCCTATTTGTCCTGACTTGTGGGCCACCCTGTATGACGTCACACACTATGTGTCCTGACTTCTGGGCCACCCTGTATGACGTCACCCCCCTATGTGTCCTGACTTGTGGGCCACCCTGTATGACCTCACCCCCCTATGTGTCCTGACTTCTGGGCCACCCTGTATGACGTCACCCCCTATGTGTCCTGACTTCTGGGCCACCCTGTATGACGTCACACACTATGTGTCCTGACTTCTGGGCCACCCTGTATGACGTCACCCCCCTATGTGTCCTGACTTGTGGGCCACCCTGTATGACCTCACCCCCCTATGTGTCCTGACTTCTGGGCCACCCTGTATGACGTCACCCACTATGTGTCCTGACTTGTGGGCCACCCTGTATGACGTCACCCCCCTATGTGTCCTGACTTCTGGGTCACCCTGTATGACGTCACCCCCTATGTGTCCTGACTTCTGGGCCACCCTGTATGGCGTCACCCCCTATGTGTCCTGACTTCTGGGCCACCCTGTATGACGTCACCCCCTATGTGTCCTGACTTTTGGGCCACGCTGTATGACGTCACCCCCTATGTGTCCTGACTTCTGGGCCACCCTGTATGACGTCACCCCCTGTGTGTCCTGACTTGTGGGCCACCCTGTATGACGTCACACACTATGTGTCCTGACTTCTGGGCCACCCTGTATGACGTCACCCCCTGTGTGTCCTGACTTCTGGGCCACCCTGTATGACGTCACCCCCTATGTGTCCTGACTTGTGGGCCACCCTGTATGACGTCACCCCCCTATGTGTCCTGACTTCTGGGTCACCCTGTATGACGTCACCCCCTATTTGTCCTGACTTCTGGGCCACCCTGTATGACGTCACCCCCCTATGTGTCCTGACTTCTGGGCCACCCTGTATGACGTCACCCCCTATGTGTCCTGACTTCTGGGCCACCCTGTATGACGTCACCCCCTATGTGTCCTGACTTCTGGGCCACCCTGTATGACGTCACCCCCTATATGTCCTTACTTCTGGGCCACCCTGTATGACGTCACTCCCCTATGTGTCCTGACTTCTGGGCCACCCTGTATGACGTCACCCCCTATTTGTCCTGACTTCTGGGCCACCCTGTATGACGTCACCCCCTATGTGTCTTGACTTCTGGGCCACCCTATATGACGTCACCCCCTATGTGTCCTGACTTCTGGGCCACCCTGTATGACGTCACCTTCTATTTGTCCTGACTTGTGGGCCACCCTGTATGACGTCACCCCCCTATGTGTCCTGACTTCTGGGCCACCCTGTATGACGTCACCCCTATGTGTCCTGACTTGTGGGCCACCCTGTATGACGTCACCCCCCTATGTGTCCTGACTTCTGGGTCACCCTGTATGACGTCACCCCCTATTTGTCCTGACTTCTGGGCCACCCTGTATGACGTCACCCTCCTATGTGTCCTGACTTCTGGGCCACCCTGTATGACGTCACCCCCTATGTGTCCTGACTTCTGGGCCACCCTGTATGACGTCACCCCCTATGTGTCCTGACTTCTGGGCCACCCTGTATGACGTCACCCCCTATATGTCCTTACTTCTGGGCCACCCTGTATGACGTCACTCCCCTATGTGTCCTGACTTCTGGGCCACCCTGTATGACGTCACCCCCTATTTGTCCTGACTTCTGGGCCACCCTGTATGACGTCACCCCCTATCTGTCTTGACTTCTGGGCCACCCTATATGACGTCACCCCCTATGTGTCCTGACTTCTGGGCCACCCTGTATGACGTCACCTTCTATTTGTCCTGACTTGTGGGCCACCCTGTATGACGTCACCCCCTATGTGTCCTGACTTCTGGGCCACCCTGTATGACGTCACCCCCTATGTGTCCTGACTTCTGGGCCACCCTGTATGACGTCACCCCCTATGTGTCCTGACTTCTGGGCCACCATGTATGACGTCACCCCCTATATGTCCTTACTTCTGGGCCACCCTGTATGACATCACTCCCCTATGTGTCCTGACTTCTGGGCCACCCTGTATGACGTCACCCCCTATTTGTCCTGACTTCTGGGCCACCCTGTATGACGTCATCCCCTATGTGTCCTGACTTCTGGGCCACCCTGTATGACGTCACCCCCTATGTGCCCTGACTTCTGGGCCACTCTGTATGACGTCACGCCCTATGTGTCCTGACTTCTGGGCCACCCTGCATGACGTCACCCCCTATGTGTCTTGACTTCTGGGCCACCCTGTATGACGTCACCCCCTATGTGTCTTGACTTCTGGGCCACCCTATATGACGTCACCCCCTATGTGTCCTGACTTCTGGGCCACCCTGTATGACGTCACCTTCTATTTGTCCTGACTTGTGGGCCACCCTGTATGACGTCACCCCCTATGTGTCCTGACTTCTGGGCCACCCTGTATGACGTCACCCCCTATGTGTCCTGACTTCTGGGCCACCCTGTATGACGTCACCCCCTATGTGTCCTGACTTCTGGGCCACCATGTATGACGTCACCCCCTATATGTCCTTACTTCTGGGCCACCCTGTATGACGTCACTCCCCTATGTGTCCTGACTTCTGGGCCACCCTGTATGACGTCACCCCCTATTTGTCCTGACTTCTGGGCCACCCTGTATGACGTCATCCCCTATGTGTCCTGACTTCTGGGCCACCCTGTATGACGTCACCCCCTATGTGCCCTGACTTCTGGGCCACTCTGTATGACGTCACGCCCTATGTGTCCTGACTTCTGGGCCACCCTGCATGACGTCACCCCCTATGTGTCTTGACTTCTGGGCCACCCTGTATGACGTCACCCCCCTACAGTGAGGGAAAAAAGTATTTGATCCCCTGCTGATTTTGCACGTTTGCCCACTGACAAAGAATTGATCAGTCTATAATTTTAATGGTAGGTTTATTTGAACAGTGAGAGACAGAATAATAACAACAAAATCCAGACAAACGCATGTCAAAAATGTTATAAATTGATTTTACATTTTAATGAGGGAAATACGTATTTGACCCCCTCTCAATCAGAAAGATTTCTGGCTCCCAGGTGTCTTTTATAGAGGTAACGAGCTGAGATTAGGAGCACACTCTTAAAGGGAGTGCTCCTAATCTCAGCTCGTTACCTGTATAAAAGACACCTGTCGACAGAGACAATCAATCAATCAGATCCCAAACTCTCCACCATGGCCAAGACCAAAGAGCTCTCCAAGGATGTCAGGGACAAGATTGTAGACCTACACGAGGCTGGAATGGGCTACAAGACCATTGCCAAGCAGCTTGATGAGAAGGTGACAACAGTTGGTGCGATTATTCGCGAATGGCAGAAACACAAAAGAACTGTCAATCTCCCTCGGCCTGGGGCTCCATGCAAGATCTCACCTCGTGGAGTTGCAATGATCATGAGAACGGTGAGGAATCAGCCCAGAACTACACGGGAGGATCTTGTCAACGATCTCAAGGCAGCTGCGATCATAGTCACCAAGAAAACAATTGGTAACACACTACGCCGTGAAGGACTGAAATCCTGCAGCGCCCGCAAGGTCCCCCTGCTCAAGAAAGCACGCAGATACATGCCCGTCTGAAGTTTGCCAATGAACATCTGAATGATTCAGAGGACAACTGGGTGAAAGTGTTGTGGGTCAGATGAGACCAAAAATGGAGCCCTTTGGCATCAACTCAACTCGCCGTGTTTGGAGGAGGAGGAGGAATGCTGCCTATGACCCCAAGAACACCATCCCCACCGTCAAACATGGAGGTGGAAACATTATGCTTTGGTGGTGTTTTTCTGCTAAGGGGGACAGGACAACTTCACCGCATCAAAGGGACGATGGACGGGGCCATGTACCGTCAAATCTTTGGGTGAGAAACCTCCTTCCGTCAGCCGGGGAATTGAAAATGGGTCCGTGGATGGGTATTCCAGCATGACAATGACCCAAAAACACACGGCCAAGGCAACAAAGGAGTGGCTCAAGAAGAAGCACATTAAGGTCCTGGAGTGGCCTAGCCAGTCTCCGGACCTTAATCCCGTAGGAAATCTGTGGAGGGAGCTGAAGGTTTCGAGTTGCCAAACGTCAGCCTCGAAACCTTCATGACTTGGAGAAGATCTGCAAAGAGGAGTGGGACAAAATCCCTCCTGAGATGTGTGCAAACCTGGTGGCCAACTACAAGAAACGTCTGACCTCTGTGATTGCCAACAAGGGTTTTGCCACCAAGTACTAAGTCATGTTTTGCAGAGGGAGTCAAATACTTATTTCCCTCATTAAAATGCCTGTCAATTTATAACATTTTTGACATGCGTTTTTCTGGATTTTCTTGTTGTTATTCTGTCTCTCACTGTTCAAATAAACCTACCATTAAAATTATAGACTGATCATTTCTTTGTCAGTGGGCAAACGTACATAATCAGCAGGGGATCAAATGCTTTTTTTCCCTCACTGTATGTGTCCTGACTTCTGGGCCACCCTGTATAAGGGTGGTGGAGGTGGTGGTGGTGGTGGAGGTGGTGGTGGAGGTGGTGGTGGTGGTGGAGGTGGTGGTGGGGGTGGTGGTGGTGGAGGTGGTGGTGGAGGAGGTGGTGGAGAAGGTGGTGGTGGAGGTGATGGAGGTGATGGTGGAGGAGGTGGTGGAGGTGGTGGAGGAGGTGGTGGTGGAGGTGGTGGAGGAGGTGGTGGCGGAGGTGGTGGAGGTGGTGGAGGAGGTGGTGGAGGTAGTGGAGGTGGTGCTGAAGGTAGTGGTAGTGGTTGAGGTGGTGGTGGTGGTGTGTCGCTGTTGTCTGTCTGTGTGTGTGCTGTTCGCTACTAACAGCACTTGCCCCTACAGCCTGCTAGAGACTACCTGGGGGAGCTTTGTCTGTGTGTGTGCTGCTCGCTACTAACAGCACTTGCCCCTACAGCCTGCTAGAGACTACCTGGGGGAGCTTTGTCTGTGTGGGTGTGGGCAAAGAACAGGGATCAGAGGTCGCCATGACCCCACAGAGCACCTACACACAGACAAAGGTCCCTCAGGTAGCCTCTAGCAGGCTGTAGGGGCAAGTGCTGTTAGAAGCGAGTAGCAGCACCTATACACACAGACAAAGCTCCCCCAGGTAGCCTCTAGCAGGCTGTAGGGGCAAGTGCTGTTAGTAGCGAGTAGCAGCACCTACACACAGACTAAGATCCACACCACTACCATCGCCACCACTACCATCACCACCACCATCATCACCACCACCTCCATCACCACCACTACCATGACCACCACCTCCATCACCACCATCACCATCACCACCACTACCACCATCACCACCTCCATCACCACCACAATCTCCACCACCACAATCTCCATCACCACCACCTCCATCACCACCACCACTCCCACCACCTCCATCACTACCACCACCACCTCCATCACCACCACAATCACCACCACCACCTCCATCACTACCACCACGTCCATCACCACCACCATCACCACCATCACCACCACCACTATCACCACCACCACTACCACCACCACTACCACCACTACCACCACCACTACCACCACCACTACCACAATCACCACTACCACCATCACCACTACCACCATCAACACCACCACTACTACCACCACCACTACCACCACTACCACCACCACTACCACCACTACCACCACCACCACTACCACCACCACCACCACTATTACCAGCACCACTACCATCACCATCACCACTACCAACAACAACCGCCATTCGCCACTAAGTGGCGGTGACGTCACCACGACGCTTGTGCCAGGCTATGTGCACCTTGAGGCCACGTGAAGTGTCGAACGCCCGCTGGCAGGAGGTCACAGGGCAGACCCAGGTGCCACGGGTCGACTGACTGAGATGACTGGCTGATGCACCACCTGTGCCCCCTACTGTGCCAACCTGCTGTGCTTTAGCCACCCGGCGCTCCGCTCGTTGTTCTGAGCGTCGCTCCTCCGCCCTCCGTTGTTGTTGGAGGGCGACTGCCTCCAACTGCCCAGAAGCATCCTTCACGAGCCTCCTCCACAGAGGCCGATCTTGACACCGCTGGTACCAGTCATCGGCAAGTCCACTCAGCTCCACGTCCTCCTGTACCACATCACTCCATCTCTTCTCTAGCCCGTGCCGCGCCCGCTTAGCCCCCTCAATCCGGCCAAACAAAAGCTGTTTCGGCATGCGGTGGCTGGGCATGCGGGCTACATGACCCAGCCATCGCAGCCTTGCCTGCCGGAGGAGCTCACCGATGGGACCCTGCCCAGATCTTTCAAGGATTTGTGAGCTCCTCACACAATCCAGTCTGGTTAAACCCAGGATGGATCGTAGGCAGGCCAGTCTAAATGTTTCCAACCGGCGAAGATGTTCCATTAGGGGGGTCCACGTTTCGCAAGCGTAGAGAAGGGAGGGAATTACCGTGGCCGAGAAGACCTGAAGCTTAGTGCGGAGCGACAGACCAGGTAGCTTCCACACAGTGTTACGCAACCGATGAAAAGATATTGCCGCTCGACTGATTCGGAGTGAGACCTCTGCTGTTAAACTGGAGCCAGTCATAAGCACACTGCCCAGGTATGGGAAACTCTCCACTCTCTCCACAACTGCCCCATCACCGATTGGGAGTTGTGGGGGTGGAGTGTCCGATGGTACAAAATACCCAGGCAGGTGCTTAGTTTTGGTGGGGCTGATGGTAAGGCCCCACCTCTTAGTGGCACACTCCAATCTCAGCAGCAGCGTCTCCAACTCCTCCTCTGACTGAGCAGCTATTACCAAATCATCAGCATACATAACGTGGTTGAGCAATAGGGAGCCATCCTTTGACCGCACCCGGGCATCGATTAGCCTCCCATTATATCTGTACCATATGGAGATTCCCCCGGTACAGCTATTGAAGGCTTCACAAACTACGTGGTCAAAATAGATGTTAAATAATGTGGGAGCCAGAGGACATCCCTGTCGCACCCCAAGGTGTACAGGGAATGGCTCTGACTCCCGGCCACGTAGTTTTACCCGGGCCCGCTCACCATCATGAAGGTCCTTAATGATCGTGAGCAGAGGGTCAGGTACTCCAAAAGCACGAAGAACGACCCAGAGCCCAGGCCTACTGATGGTATCATAGGCCTTGACCAGGTCAATAAAGCAGAGATGTAGGTCTTGTTGGAATTCCCTACACCTCTGCTGTAGCAGACGGACAGAAAATATGGCATCTGTGCAGGACCGCCCTTTCCTGAAACCGCATTGGGGCTCTGCAAGCCTCTCCTCAGCGTGCCTGGCAAGGCGATGCTGAATAATCCTTGCCAGGACCTTTCCCGGCACACTGAGGAGTGAGATGCCCCTGTAGTTGTTACAGTCTGTGCGGTCCCCCTTCTTAAAAAGGGGGACCACCAGGGCATCCTTCCAATCCTGCGGAACCCGTCCAGTGGTTCAGACTGTTGTTATGATGTCATATAGGGCAGTCTGTGCACAAACGCCACCCTCCCTCAGCATTTCGCTTGGGAGATCATCTCTGCCCGGTGCCTTTCCTGGTCTCAGACTCCGGATCGCCTTCAATACTTCCTCAGCAGATGGCACCTCAGCCAGCCACTCACAGGGGGTGACTTCTTCCAATATTTGAGGCACCGCAGCCTCAGCAGGGTCATCCTCACTTTGTGCCACGATGTTTTCCTGGCTGAGGGATTTTCCCTCCCCCAGGACCTCACAGAAATGCTCAGCAAATCTGCGAACCTGTTCCTGGGGGTCGGAGATTGGATCACCGTTTTTTCCCCTAATGATGGTAATAGGTGTGGCGCTGCAGGTTACTTTTTTGATGGAGTTAAATAGAGATTTGTGATCACGGGCCACTGAGGCAGACTCCATCTCCTCAGCAACCCACGACCACCACCCATCCTTGCAGCGCCTCACGGCTCTCCGAACCTCCGAGCGAAGGCTGCGGTAAACCTCCTCATTCTCTGACGTGGGAGTCTGTAGCCGATAACAGTGGGCCTGTCGCTTTTTCTCAACCATCCTGAACACCTCCTCTGTCAGCCAGGGTCTCTGGGGAGGTCTGGACCGCGTACCCAAAGCAGCCATTGCAGCTGCATGAGCCACAGTCCTAAACCTCGCCCATTTACCCTCGACATCAGGAGGAGTCGGGGACGATGCCAACCCCAGCCGCAAGCGATGATGAAATTCTCGCTTGCAACTTTCATCAGATAACTGAGACCAGGCCACTTTATGTTGGAATGGGGTCCTGGGTGTACACCCACCACCAGAGTGGAAGAATGGCAGGCGCATCTTACAGATGACTGGTCGATGGTCAGAGGGCAGATCAGCTCCACGGTAGGTCCTGGTGTCAAGGACATGGGCTCGCATTCGCTGGTCCGTCACTATGTAGTCCAACAGATGTTCTTGCTTGGACCCGGCATTCATCCATGATGTTGTGTGGATGCACGGATGCCGGAACAGCGTGTTGGTCATTACAAGCCCATGGGCTGCACAAAAATCTAGCAGCCTCCTACCGTTGTTATTGAGCTGATCTGGCCCATGCCCTCCAATCACTCCAGACCAGGTGCCAGTATCATGACCAACTCAGGCATTGAAATCACCCAACATGATGACTCTATCCCGAGGGGCCACTTTAGCCAGCACCTGTGACAGGAGGTCATAGAAGGCATCTGACTCATCGGCTTTGCCTGCATCCCCTCCACGGATGTTCATCTTCGGTGGGGGCATAAGTAACCACAACCACCATTCCTCGCCTCCGGTTGATGGGAAGGCGAGCCCAAAGTGGCCTGGGGCTTACAGCTTCCCACACCTCACCGCCACGCTCCCACGCCCCCTTCATTCTTTTGTTCAAAAGAAGACCCACACCCTGTTGTTTGGCAGTCTGCTGCCCCGAGTAGAGGACTGTCCACCCCTCATGGTGGCAGGAGCCAGAGCCGGTCCACCGGACCTCCTGAATGCCGCATAGATCCAGGCGGTACCGGTCCAGCTCCCGACAGAGGAGTGGCAGCCTCTCCTCTGCAGTGAGCGTTCGAACATTCCACGTGGCCACCCGAAGTGGCTTTTCGTTGTTTCTGGAGTAGCCCCGAGGGTAGGTATTCAATTTCCTGGCTCTGCCAATTTGGGTTTGGCCAGGAGACGTCATAGACGCCTTGCCCCCCGGGGCCTCCGGCACAAGCTTATTAGTTACATATTTCAGTTTAATTCGTGGTTTCGTGGTAATTAATTGAAGGTGGAGGGGTTACCAGCCCCTCGCACCCGTCCAGAGCCCCCGTTTAGCCCCTGTGGTGGACACATATGCCATGAGGGGAGGAGCCAATCAAAATTGGATCTCCCCCCACAGCACTGTCCACGACAGAGTTGCCCGTCCGGCACCGCGAGGAGGTAGGGGGTTGTTTTGCCGGACTCACCACTACCACCACCACTACCACCATCACCACCATTACCACCACTACTACCACCACTACCACCACCACTAACACCACCACTACCACCACTACTACCACTACTACTACCACCACCACCACCACCACTACCATCACCACTACCACAACCACCACCACCACTACCATCACCAACACCACTACCACCACCACTAGCACCACTACCACCACCACCACTACTACCACTACCACCACTACCACCACTACCATCACCACTACTACCACCACTACTACTACCACCACTACCACCACTACTACCACTAATACTACCACCACTACCACCACCACCACTACTACCACCACTACCACCACCACTACCTCCAACACCACTACCACCACCACTACCACCACTACCACCAACACCACCACCACCACTACCATCACCCCCACAACCAGTACCATCACCAACACCACTACGACCACCACCACTTCCATCACCACCACCACCACCAACAAAACTACCACCACCAACACCACTACCATCACCACCACTACTACCAGCACCACTACCATCACCACCACCACTACCACCACCACCAACACCACTACCACCACCAACACCACTACTACCATCACCAACACCACTACCATCACCACCACTACTACCACCACCACCAACACCACTACCACCACTACCACCACTACTACCAGCACCACTACCATCATCACCAACACTACCACAACCACCTCTACTTCCACCACCACCACCACTACTACTACCACCACTACCACTACTACCATTACCACCACCACCACTACCACCACTACCACCACCACCACTACTACCACCACTACTACCACTACCACCACTGCCACCACCACCACCACCACTACTACCACCACCACCACCACTACTACCAACACCACTACCATCACCACCACCACCACTACTACCACCACTACCACTACTACCATTACCACCACCACTACCACCACTACCACCACCACTAATACCAACACCACTACCATCACCACCACCACTACCACCACCACCACCAACACCACTACCACCAACATCACCACCACTACTACCACCACCAACACTACTACCCCCACTACCACTACTACCACCACTACCACTACTACCATCACCACCAACACCACTACTACCACCACCAACACCACTACCGTCACCAGCACCACCACCACTACCATCACCACTACCATCACCACCACCACCACCCCCACCCTCACCACCACTACCACCACCACTACCACCACCACTACCACCAACACCACCACCAACACCACCACCAGCACTACCACCCCCACCACCACTACCATCACCAGCACCAGCACCACCACTACTACAACTACCATCACCACTACCATCACCACCACTACCACCACCACCACCAACAACAACACTACCACCACCAACACCACTACCATCACCAACACCACTACCACCACCACAACTACCACCATCACCACCAACACCACTACCACCATCGCTACCACCACTACCACCAACACCACCACCACCACTACCACCACCCCTACCATCACCCGCACCACCACTACCAACACTACCACTACCATCACCACTACCATCACCACCGCCACCACTACCACCACCACCAGGACCACCCCCACCACAACTACCACTACCATGACCACTACCATCACCACCACCACTACCACCACCACCACCACCACTATCATCACCACCACCCCCACCACCACCACTACCCCCACCACCACCACCACTACCATCAACAACACCACCACCACCACCAACACCACTACCACCACCACCATCTCTACCACCACCATCACCAACACCACTTCCACCAACACCACTACCACCATCACCACCGCTACCACCAACACCACCACCACTACCACCAGCCCTACCACCACTACCATCACCAGCACCACCACTACTACAACTACCATCACCACTACCATCACCACCACTACCACCACCACCACCAACAACAACACTACCACCACCAACACCACTACCATCACCAACACCACTACCACCACCACAACTACCACCATCACCACCAACACCACTACCACCATCGCTACCACCACTACCACCAACACCACCACCACTACCACCACCCCTACCATCACCCGCACCACCACTACCAACACTACCACTACCATCACCACTACCATCACCACCGCCACCACTACCACCACCACCAGCACCACCCCCACCACAACTACCACTACCATGACCACTACCATCACCACCACCACTACCACCACCACCACCACTATCATCACCACCACCCCCACCACCACCACTACCCCCACCACCACCACCACTACCATCAACAACACCACCACCACCACCAACACCACTACCACCACCACCATCTCTACCACCACCATCACCAACACCACTTCCACCAACACCACTACCACCATCACCACCGCTACCACCAACACCACCACCACTACCACCAGCCCTACCACCACTACCATCACCAGCACCAGCACCACCACTACTACAACTACCATCACCACTACCATCACCACCACTACCACCACCACCACCAACAACAACACTACCACCACCAACACCACTACCATCACCAACACCACTACCACCACCACAACTACCACCATCACCACCAACACCACTACCACCATCGCTACCACCACTACCACCAACACCACCACCACCACTACCACCACCCCTACCATCACCCGCACCACCACTACCAACACTACCACTACCATCACCACTACCATCACCACCGCCACCACTACCACCACCACCAGCACCACCCCCACCACAACTACCACTACCATGACCACTACCATCACCACCACCACTACCACCACCACCACCACCACCACCACTATCATCACCACCACCCCCACCACCACCACTACCCCCACCACCACCACCACTACCATCAACAACACCACCACCACCACCAACACCACTACCACCACCACCATCTCTACCACCACCATCACCAACACCACTTCCACCAACACCACTACCACCATCACCACCGCTACCACCAACACCACCACCACTACCACCAGCCCCACCACCACTACCATCACCAGCACCAGCACCACCTCTACCACCACCACTACCAACACCACCACCACCCCCACCACCACTACCATCACTAGCACCAGCACCACCACTACTACCACTACCATCACCACTACCATCACCACAACTACTACCACCACCACCACCACCCCCACCAACACCATCACTACCATCACCACCACCACCACTACCATCACCACTACCACCACCCTCACCACCACTACCACCAACACCACCACCAGCACCACCACCCCCACCACCACTACCATCACCACCACCAGCACCACCACCACTACCACCACCAGTACCACCACCAGCACCACCACGCCCACCATCACCACCACCATCTCCACCACCACCCTCACCACCACCATCCACATCACCACTATCATCACCAACGCCACCACCACTACCATCACCACCACCACCAACCCGACCCTCACCACCACTACCACCAACACCACCACTACCATCACCACCACCAACACTACCACCACTACCACTACCATCACCACTACCACCACCACCCCCACCACCACCCCCACCACCATCACCACCACCACCACCCCCACCCCCATCACCCCCATCACCACCATCACCACCACCACCACCACGTGTTAAATCCTCAGGCCATCTCCTCGTCGGGGATTGGTTGAGCTCAGCCGGGCGGATTAGAGGCGAGCGGAGAGCGTTCTGGGGTCGTTTACACAAAGACACAGACAAAGGTCCCCCAGGTAGCCTCTAGTAGGATGTAGGGGCAAGTGCAGTCAGTAGCAGCACCTACACACACAGACAAAGGTCCCCCAGGTAGCCTCTAGTAGGATGTAGGGGCAAGTGCTGTCAGTAGCAGCACCTACACACACAGACAAAGGTCCCCAGGTAGCCTCTAGTAGGATGTAGGGGCAAGTGCTGTCAGTAGCAGCACCTACACACACAGACAAAGGTCCCCCAGGTAGCCTCTAGTAGGATGTAGGGGCAAGTGCTGTCAGTAGCAGCACCTACACACACAGACAAAGGTCCCCCAGGTAGCCTCTAGTAGGATGTAGGGGCAAGTGCTGTCAGTAGCAGCACCTACACACACACAGACAAAGGACCCCCAGGTAGACTCTAGTAGGATGTAGGGGCAAGTGCAGTCAGTAGCAGCACCTACACACACAGACAAAGGTCCCCCGTGTAGCCTCTAGTAGGATGAAGGGGCAAGTTCTGTCAGTAGCAGCACCTACACAGACAGATAAAGGTCCCCCGTGTAGCCTCTAGTAGGATGTAGGGGCAAGTGCTGTCAGTAGCAGCACCTACACACACACAGACAAAGGTCCCCCGTGTAGCCTCTAGTAGGATGTAGGGTCAAGTGCTGTCAGTAGCAGCACCTACACACACACACAGACAAAGCTCCCCCAGGTAGCCTCTAGTAGGATGTAGGGGCAAGTGCTGTCAGTAGCAGCACCTACACACACAGACAAAGCTCCCCCGTGTAGCCTCTAGTAGGACGTAGGGGCAAGTGCTGTCAGTAGCAGCACCTACACACACAGACAAAGATCCCCCATGTAGCCTCTAACAGGATATAGGGGTTAGTGCTGTGAGTAGCGAGTAGCAGCACCTACGCACACACTCATACACATAATCCCTACACCTCTGCTGTAGCAGATGGACAGAAAATATATGGCATCTGTGCACGACCGCCCTTTCCTGAAACCGCATTGGGGCTCCGCAAGCCTCTCCTCAGCGTGCCTGGCAAGACGATGCTGAATAATCCTTGCCAGGACCTGTCCCTGCACACTTAGGAGTGAGATGCCCCTGTAGTTGTTACAGTCTGTGCGGTCCCCCTTCTTAATGAGGGGGACCACCAGGGCATCCTTCCAATCCTGCGGAACCCGTCCAGTGGCCCAGACTGTTGTTATGATGTCATGTAGGGCAGTCTGTGCACAAACTCCACCCTCCCTCAGCATTTCGCTTGGGAGATCATCTCTGCCCGGTGCCTTTCCTGGTCTCAGACTCTGGATCGCCTTCAGTACTTCCTCAACAGATGGCACCTCAGCCAGCCACTCACAGGGGGTGACTTCTTCCAATATTTGAGGCACCGCAGCCTCAGCAAGGTCATTCTCACTTTGTCCCATGATGTTTTCCTGGCTGAAGGATTTCCCCTCCCCCAGGACCTCACAGAAATGCTCAGCAAATCTACAAACCTGTTCCTGGGGGTCGGAGATTGGATCACCGTTTTTCCCCTAATGATGGTAATAGGTGTGGCGCTGCAGGTTACTTTTTTGGATGGAATTAAAGAGCGATTTGTGATCGCGGGCCACTGAGGCAGACTCCATCTCCTCAGCAACCCGCGACCACCACCCATCCTTGCAGCGCCTCACGGCTCTCCGAACCTCCGAGCGAAGGCTGCGGTAAGCCTCCTCATTCTCCGACGTGGGATTCTGTAGCCGATGACAGTGGGCCTGTCGCTTTTTCTCGGCCAGCCTGAACACCTCCTCTGTCAGCCAGGGTCTCTGGGGAGGTCTGGACCGCGTACCCAAAGCAGCCATTGCAGCTGCATGAGTCACAGTCCTAAACCTCACCCATTTACCCTCGACAGGAGGAGTCGGGGACGGTGCCAATCCCAGCTGCAAGCGATGATGAAATTCTCGCTTGCAACTTTCATCAGATAACTGAGAACAGGCCACTTTATGTTGGAATGGGGTCCTGGGTGTACACCCACCACCGGAGTGGAAGAATGGCAGGCGCATCTTACAGATGACTAGTCGATGGTCAGAGGGCAGATCAGCTCCATGGTAGGTCCTGGTGTCAAGGACATCGGCTCGCATCCGCTAGTCCGTCACTATGTAGTCCAGCAGACGTTCTTGCTTGGACCCGGCATGCATCCATGATGTTGTGTGGATGCGCCGATGCCGGAACAGCGTGTTGGTAATTACAAGCCCATGGGCTGCACAAAAATCTAGCAGCCTCCTACCGTTGTTATTGAACTGATTTGGCCCATGCCCTCCAATCACTCCAAACCAGGTGCCAGCATCATGACCAACTCGGGCATTGAAGTCACCCAACAAGATGACTCTATCCCGAGGGGCCACATTAGCCAGCACCTGTGACAGGAGGTCATAGAAGGCATCTGACTCATCGGCCTTGCCTGCATCCCTCCACGGATGTTTGTCTTCAGTAACCACGGCCACCACTCCTCGCCTCTGCTTGATGGGAAGGCGAGCCCAAAGTAGCCTGGGGCTTACAGCTTCCCACACCTCACCGCCACGCTCCCACGCCCCCTTCATTATTTTGTTCAGAAGAAGAGCCACTCCCTGTTGTTTGGCAGTCTCCTGCCCCGAGAAGAGGACTGTCCACCCCTCATGGTGGCAGGAGCCAGAGCCGTTCCACCGGACCTCCCGAATGCCGCAGAGATCCAGGCGGTACCGGTCCAGCTCCCGACAGAGGAGTGGGCAGCCTCTCCTCCGCGTTGAGCGTTCGAACATTCCACGTGGCCACACGTAGTGGCTTTTTGCTGTTTCTGGAGGAGCCGAGAGGGTAGATATTCAATCTCCTGGCTCGGCCAAATTGGGGTTTAGCCAGGAGACGTCATAGACGCCTGTCCCCCCCGGGGCCTCCGGCACAAGCTTATTAGTTAGATATTTAAGTCGTGGTTTAGTGGTAAATATTTGAAGGTGGAGGGCTTGCCAGCCCTTCGCACCCGTCCAGAGCCCCCGTTTAGCCACTGTGGTGGAGACAGACGCCATGAGGGGAGGAGCCAATCGGAATTGGCTCCTCCCCCCACAGCGCTGTCCACGACAGAGTTGCCCGTCCGGCACCACGCGGAGGTAGGGGGTTGTTTTACAGGACACACACACACAGACACTAACACACACACACTAACACACACTCATACACACACTCACACGTACATACATACAGCCACATATACACACACTCACACACTCATACACACACTCACACACACACTCATCACACACACATACACACTCATCACACACACACACACACTAACACACACACACTAACACACACACTCACACACTCATACACACACTCACACGTACATACATACAGCCACATATACACACACTCACACACTCATACACACACTCACACACACACTCATCACACACACATACACACTCATCACACACACACACACACACTAACACACACACACTAACACACACTCACACACTCACACACTCATACACACACTCACACGTACATACATACAGCCACATATACACACATTCACACACTCATACACACACTCACACACACACTCATCACACAAACTCATCACACACACTCATCACACACACACACTCATCACACACACTCATCACACACACACACTCATCACACACCCTCATCACACCACACACTCACACGTACAGACATACATACAGCCACATATATACACACAACACATACACACACTCATACACACACTCATACACACACTCACACATACACACACTCATACACATACACTCATACACACACTCATCACACACACTCATCACACACACACACCCTCATCACACACACACACACTCATCACACACACACTCATCACACACACTCATCACACACACTCATCACACCACACACTCATACACACACTCACACTCATCACACACACTCATCACACACACACACACTCATCACACACACT
>NW_027422638.1:305000-390000 GCF_048934315.1 Petromyzon marinus | reverse complement strand
TGCAGATCTCAGCTGCTGCCTGTAGGAGGCCATAGGCCTGCGAGAAGGGGCCGAGTTAGTGGACAGCGGAGAGCTCTGAATGCAGACCTCAGCTGCTGCCTGTAGGAGGCCGTAGGCCTGCGAGAAGGGTCCGGGTTAGCGGAGAGAGCAGAGAGCTCTGTCTGCAGATCTCAGCTGCCTGTAAGAGGCCGTAGGCCTGCGAGAAGGGGCTGGGTTAGTGGACAGCAGACAGAGCTCTGCCTGCAGATCTCAGCTGCTGCCTGTAGGAGGCCGTAGGCCCGCGAGAAGGGGCCGAGTTAGTGGACAGCGGAGAGCTCTGAATGCAGATCTCAGCTGCTGCCTGTAGGAGGCCGTAGGCCTGCGAGAAGGGTCCGGGTTAGTGGAGAGAGGAGAGCTCTGCCTGCAGATCTCAGCTGCTGCCTGTAGGAGCCCATAGGCCTGCGAGAAGGGTCCGGGTTAGCGGAGAGCGGTGAACTCTGCATGCAGACCTCAGCTGCCGCCTGTAGGAGGCCGTAGGCCTGCGAGAAGGGTCCGGGTTAGTGGAGAGAGGAGAGTTGTGCGTGCAGATCTCAGCTGCCAGTAGGAGGCCGTAGGCCTGCGAGAAGGGGCTGGGTTAGCGGAGAGAGCAGAGAGCTCTGCCTGCAGATCTCAGCTGCTGCCAGTAGGAGGGTGTAGGCCTGCGAGAAGGGGCTGGGTTAGTGGACAGCGGTGAACTCTGCCTGCAGATCTAAGCTGCTGCCTGTAGGAGGCCGTAGGCCTGCGAGAAGGGGCCGGGTTAGTGGAGAGAGGAGAGCTCTGCATGCAGACCTCAGCTGCTGCCTGTAGAAGGCCGTAGGACTGCGAGAAGGGGCTGGGTTAGTGGAGAGAGGAGAGTTGTGTGTGCAGATCTCAGCTGCCTGTAAGAGGCCGTAGGCCTGCGAGAAGGGGCCAGGTTAGCGGAGAGAGCTCTGCCTGCAGACCTCAGCTGCTGCCTGTAGGAGCCCATAGGCCTGCGAGAAGGGGCTGGGTTAGTGGACAGCGGAGAGCTCTACCTGCAGATCTCAGCTGACGCCCGTAGGAGGCCGTAGGACCACGAGAAGGGGCCGGGTTAGCGGAGAGCGGAGAGAGCTCTGCCTGCAGACCTCAGCTGCTGCCTGTAGGAGCCCGTAGGACCGCGATAAGGGGCCGGGTTAGCGGAGAGAGCAGAGAGCTCTGCCTGCAGACCTCAGCTGCTGCCTGTAGGAGCCCATAGGCCTGCGAGAAGGGGCTGGGTTAGCGGAGAGAACAGAGAGCTCTGCATGCAGATCTCAGCTGCCTGTAGGAGGCCGTATAGGACCGCGATAAGGGGCCGGGTGCAGATGCAGCACTTGTCGTAATTTTTTTTTTTTTAAAAGTAAATGTGTACATATGAAACACAGTGGGGGGCGGGGAGGGGGTGGGACATCGACATAGAGTCGGGAGAGAGTTGATGGAGGTTTAAGTTTTCAGTTTTCAGTTTATTTATTTTGGTATCGAGCCCTGTGAGCCATCCGGGAACCGCGAACAGACACACAAACAGAACTAAATCACGAACGATATATATTTAAAAAAAAACACATCTTTAGGTGACCGCTACTACGCGTTGACCGTGCGGAAATATAAAAATCCAGCGGGGGGGGGGGGGTAAAAAAAACACAGCCAAAAAATATTCCTGGAAATAAGCCACCGTGTACACCACCACCACCACCACCGACACTGCGTGCACAAAATATCCCGGTGTGGGATGCAAAGTCAAACAACAACAACCACAACAACAACCACAACAACAACAACCACCACAACAACAACAACCACCACAACAACAACAACCACAACAACAACCACAACAACAACAACCACCACAACAACAACAACCACAACAACAACCACCACAACAACAACAACCACAACAACAACAACAACCACAACAACCACCACAACAAGAACCACCACAACAACCACCGCAACAACAACAACCACCACAACAACAACCACCAAAACAACAACAACCACCACAACAACAACAACCACAACAACAACAACCACCACAACAACAACCACCACAACAACAACAACCACAACAACAACAACCACAACAACAACCACCACAACAACCACCACAACAACAACAACCACAACAACAACAACCACAACAACAACCACCACAACAACAACCACCACAACAACAACCACCACAACCACAACAATAACCACAACAACAACCACAACAACCACAACAACAACCACAACAACCACCACAACAACAACCACCACAACAACAACAACCACCACAACAACAACAACCACCACAACAACAACAACCACAACAACAACAACCACCACAACAACAACCACCACAACAACAACCACCACAACAACAACAACAACCACAACAACAACAACCACAACAACAACAACCACAACAACAACAACCACAACAACAACCACAACAACAACAACCACAACAACAACAACCACAACAACAACCACAAGACAACTTAGATTAAGGCCGTCAAGTCTAACTCCGTACTACAACAACAACACCAAAACTATGTCCAACCCCCCACCCCCTCCAAAAAAAACACCACGTTTTCGAAATCGCCAAAAAATATATATATAAAAGCCGCCATCGCAACGTAACGGCGATCACTGACCGAATTTGTTCGCGAGAAACTACGTACATAACACACAACACCAAATCCTAGATCCACAGAGGCATCAGTCGGAGATAGAGAGAGAGGGGGGGGGGGGTAGAGAGAGATAGAGAGAGAGAAGAGGGGGGTGATAAGGAGATCAGATCGTGAAATATTTCGGTTAACATGAAGCAGAGCATTGAGGGAACAACAACCCCCCGTGAATGATGAACGGGGCGAAGCGCCGTCAACGCCGGAACGGCTTCCCGTTTCAGTCTGATCGCAGTTAAAACGAGAGGGTGATCGAGAGGTTCCTGAGGATCATCGAAGTCCCCCGCTCGATCTCAGGCTCCTGGGAGACTTGCGAGTGAAGTGGAACTTGGCACCAGGTGTTGAGGAACCGAAGGTTCTAAGGGTGATCAAAGTCCCCGCTCGATCTCAGGTTCCTGGGAGCTTGAGAGTGAAGTGGAACTTGGCTCCAGGTCTTGATGAACCAGAGGATCAAAGGGTGATCAAAGTCTCCGCTCCATCTCAGGCTCCTGGGAGACTTGCGAGTGAAGTGGAACTTGGCTCCAGGTGTTGATGAGCCAAAGGTTCTAAGGATCGTCAAAGTCGGTCCTCCATCTCAGGTTCCTGGGAGCTTGCGAGTGAAGTGGAACTTGGCTCCAGGTGTTGATGAACCGAAGGTTCTAAGGATCATCAAAGTCGGTCCTCCATCTCAGGCTCCTGGGAGACTTGCGAGTGAAGTGGAACTTGGCTCCAGGTGTTGATGAACCAGAGGTTCTAAGGGTGATCAAAGTCCCCGCTCCATCTCAGGCCCCTGGGAGACTTGCGAGTGAAGTGGAACTTGGCTCCAGGTGTTGATGAACCGAAGGTTCTAAGGGTGATCAAAGTCCCCGCTCCATCTCAGGCTCCTGGGAGACTTGCGAGTGAAGTGGGACTTGGCTTCAGGTGTTGATGAACCGAAGGTTCTCAGGATCATCAAAGTCGGTCCTCCATCTCAGGTTCCTGGAGACTTGCGAGTGACGTGGAACTTGGCTGCAGGTGCTGATGGACCAAAGGTTCTTAGGGTGATCAAAGTCCGTCCTCCATCTCAGGATCCTGGAAACTTGCGAGTGAAATGGAACTTGGCTCCAGGTGTTGATGAACCACAGGTTCTAAGGGTCATCAAAGTCCGTCCTCCATCTCAGGCTCCTGGGAGACTTGCGAGTGAAGTGGAACTTGGCTCCAGGTGTTGATGAACCACAGGTTCTAAGGGTAATCAAAGTCCGTCCTCCATCTCAGGTTCCTGGGAGCTTGAGAGTGAAGTGGAACTTGGCTCCAGGTGTTGATGAACCAGAGGTTCTAAGGGTGATCAAAGTCCCCGCTCGATCTCAGGTTCCTGGAAACTTGCGAGTGAAGTGGAACTTGGCTCCAGGTGTTGATGAACCAAAGGTTCTAAGGGTGATCAAAGTCCGTCCTCCATCTCAGGTTCCTGGGAGCTTGCGAGTGAAGTGGAACTTGGCTCCAGGTCTTGATGAACCAGAGGTTCTAAGGGTCATCAAAGTCCTCCGCTCGATCTCAGGTTCCTGGGAGACTTGCGAGTGAAGTGGAACTTGGCTCGAGGTGTTGATGAACCAAAGGTTCTAAGGCTCATCAAAGTCCCTGCTCAATCTCAGGCTCCTAGGAGCTTGCGAGTGAAGTGGAACTTGGCTCCAGGTGTTGATGAACCGAAGGTTCTAAGGGTCATCAAAGTCCGTCCTCCATCTCAGGTTCCTGGAGGTTGTGAGTGATGTGGAACTTGGTTCCAGGTCTTGACGCTCGGTGTTGATGACCCAAAGGTTCTTAGGGTGATCAAAGTCCGTCCTCCATCTCAGGTTCCTGGAAACTTGCGAGTGAAGTGGAACTTGGCTCCAGGTGTTGAGGAACCGAAGGTTCTAAGGAGCATCAAAGTCCGTCCTCCATCTCAGGTTCCTGGAGCTTGCGAGTGAAGTGGAACTTGGCACCAGGTGTTGATGAACCAAAAGTTCTAAGGGTGATCAAAGTCCCCGCTCCATCTCAGGTTCCTGGGAACTTGCGAGTGAAGTGGAACTTGACTCCAGGTGTTGATGAACCAAAAGTTCTAAGGGTGATCAAAGTCCCCGCTCCATCTCAGGTTCCTGGGAAACTTGCGAGTGAAGTGGAACTTGGCTCCAGGTGTTGATGAACCGAAGGTTCTAAGGATCATCAAAGTCCCCGCTCGATCTCAGGCTCCTGGGAGACTTGCGAGTGAAGTGGAACTTGGCTCCAGGTGTTGATGAACCGAAGGTTCTAAGGATCATCAAAGTCCCTGCTCAATCTCAGGCTCCTGGGAAACTTGCGAGTGAAGTGGAACTTGGCTCCAGGTGTTGATGAACCAAAAGTTCTAAGGGTAATCAAAGTCCGTCCTCCATCTCAGGTTCCTGGAACTTGGCTCCAGGTTTTGATGACCCAAAGGTTCTAAGGGTGATCAAAGTCCCCGCTAGATCTCAAGTTCCTGGGAAACTTGAGAGTGAAGTGGAACTTGGCTCCAGGTGTTGATGAACCAGAGGTTCTAAGGGTGATCAAAGTCGGTCCTCCATCTCAGGTTCCTGGAGGTTGCGAGTGAAGTGGAACTTGGCTCCAGGTGTTGATGAACCAGAGGTTCTAAGGGTCATCAAAGTCCCTGCTCGATCTCAGGTTCCTGGAAACTTGCGAGTGAAGTGGAACTTGGCTCCAGGTGTTGATGAACCAAGATTTCTAAGGAACATCAAAGTCCCCGCTCGATCTCAGGTTCCTGGGAACTTGCGAGTGAAGTGGAACTTGGCTCCAGGTGTTGATGAACCAAAGGTTCTAAGGGTCATCAAAGTCCCCGCTCGATCTCAGGTTCCTGGGAGCTTGAGAGTGAAGTAGAACTTGGCTCCAGGTCTTGATGAACCAGAGGTTCTAAGGGTGATCAAAGTCCCCGCTCGATCTCAGGTTCCTGGGAGCTTGAGAGTGAAGTGGAACTTGGCTCCAGGTGTTGATGAACCGAAGGTTCTGAGGGTAATCAAAGTCCGTCCTCCATCTCAGCTTCCTGGAAGCTTGCGAGTGAAGTGGAACTTGGCTCCAGGTGTTGATGAACCAAAGGTTCTAAGGGTGATCAAAGTCCCCGCTCGATCTCAGGTTCCTGGGAACTTGAGAGTGAAGTGGAACTTGGCACCAGGTGTTGATGAACCAAAAGTTCTAAGGGTGATCAAAGTCCCCGCTCCATCTCAGGTTCCTGGGAACTTGCGAGTGAAGTGGAACTTGACTCCAGGTGTTGATGAACCAAAAGTTCTAAGGGTGATCAAAGTCCCCGCTCCATCTCAGGTTCCTGGGAAACTTGCGAGTGAAGTGGAACTTGGCTCCAGGTGTTGATGAACCGAAGGTTCTAAGGATCATCAAAGTCCCCGCTCGATCTCAGGCTCCTGGGAGACTTGCGAGTGAAGTGGAACTTGGCTCCAGGTGTTGATGAACCGAAGGTTCTAAGGATCATCAAAGTCCCTGCTCAATCTCAGGCTCCTGGAAAACTTGCGAGTGAAGTAGAACTTGGCTCCAGGTGTTGATGAACCAAAAGTTCTAAGGGTAATCAAAGTCCGTCCTCCATCTCAGCTTCCTGGAACTTAGCTCCAGGTGTTGATGACCCAAAGGTTCTAAGGGTGATCAAAGTCCCCGCTAGATCTCAGGTTCCTGGGAAACTTGAGAGTGAAGTGGAACTTGGCTCCAGGTGTTGATGAACCAGAGGTTCTAAGGGTGATCAAAGTCGGTCCTCCATCTCAGGTTCCTGGAGGTTGCGAGTGAAGTGGAACTTGGCTCCAGGTGTTGATGAACCACAGGTTCTAAGGGTAATCAAAGTCCGTCCTCCATCTCAGGTTCCTGGGAGCTTGAGAGTGAAGTGGAACTTGGCTCCAGGTGTTGATGAACCGAAGGTTCTAAGGATCATCAAAGTCCCTGCTCAATCTCAGGCTCCTGGGAGACTTGCGAGTGAAGTGGAACTTGGCTCCAGGTGTTGAGGAACCGAAGGATCTAAGGGTGATCAAAGTCCCCCGCTCGATCTCAGGCTCCTGGGAGCTTGCGAGTGAAGTGGAACTTGGCTCCAGGTGTTGATGAACCACAGGTTCTAAGGGTAATCAAAGTCCGTCCTCCATCTCAGGTTCGTGGAGCTTGCGAGTGAAGTGGAACTTGGTTCCAGGTGTTGATGAACCGAAGGTTCTAAAGATCATCAAAGTCCGTCTTCCATCTCAGGTTCCTGGAGCTTGCGAGTGACGTGGAACTTGGCTCCAGGTGTTGATGAACCAAAGTTTCTAAAAGTGATCAAGGTCCCCGCTCGATCTCAGGTTCCTGGGAACTTGAGAGTGAAGTGGAACTGGGTTCCAGGTGTTGATGAACCACAGGTTCTAAGGGTCATCAAAGTCCCTGCTCGATCTCAGGCTCCTGGAAACTTGCGAGTGAAGTGGAACTTGGCTCCAGGTGTTGATGACACAAAGATTCTAAGGGTGATCAAAGTCCGTCCTCCATCTCAGGTTCGTGGAGCTTGCGAGTGAAGTGGAACTTGGCTCCAGGTGTTGATGAACCAAAAGTTCTAAGGGTGATCAAGGTCCCCGCTCGATCTCAGGTTCCTGGGAGCTTGAGAGTGAAGTGGAACTTGGCTCCAGGTGTTGATGAACCAAAGGTTCTAAGGGTGATCAAAGTCCCCGCTCAATCTCAGGCTCCTGGGAGACTTGCGAGTGAAGTGGAACTTGGCTCCAGGTGTTGATGAACCAGAGGTTCTAAGGGTCATCAAAGTCCCTGCTCGATCTCAGGTTCCTGGGAGCTTAAGAGTGAAGTGGAACTTGGCTCCAGGTGTTGATGAACCGAAGGTTCTAAGGGTGATCAAAGTCCCCGCTCGATCTCAGGTTCCTGGAAAACTTGCGAGTGACGTGGAACTTGGCTCCAGGTGTTGATGAACCAAGATTTCTAAGGATCATCAAAGTCCCTGCTCAATCTCAGGTTCCTGAAGCTTGCGAGTGAAGTGGAACTTGGCTCCAGGTGTTGATGACCCAAAGGTTCTAAGGGTGATCAAAGTCCGTCCTCCATCTCAGGTTCCTGGAGGTTGCGAGTGAAGTCGAACTTGGTTCCAAGTGTTGATGAACCACAGGGTCTAAGGGTGATCAAAGTCGGTCCTCCATCTCAGGTTCCTGGGAGCTTGCGAGTGAAGTGGAACTTGGCTCCAGGTGTTGATGAACCAGAGGTTCTAAGGGTCATCAAAGTCCCCGCTCTATCTCAGGCTCCTGGGAAACTTGCGAGTGAAGTGGAACTTGGCTCCAGGTGTTGATGAACCAGAGGTTCTAAGGGTCATCAAAGTCCCCGCTAGATCTCAGGTTCCTGGAAAACTTGAGAGTGACGTAAAACTTGGTTCCAGGTGTTGATGAACCGAAGGTTCTAAGGGTGATCAAAGTCCCTGCTCCATCTCAGGTTCCTGGGAGACTTGCGAGTGACGTGGAACTTGGCTCCAGGTGTTGATGAACCGAAGGTTCTAAGGGTGATCAAAGTCCCCGCTCAATCTCAGGTTCCTGGGAGCTTGCGAGTGAAGTGGAACTTGGCTCCAGGTGTTGATGAACCAGAGGTTCTAAGGATCATCAAAGTCCGTCCTCCATCTCAGGTTCCTGGGAGCTTGAGAGTGAAGTGGAACTTGGCTCCAGGTGTTGATGAACCAGAGGTTCTAAGGGTCATCAAAGTCCCCGCTAGATCTCAGGCTCCTGGGAGACTTGCGAGTGAAGTGGAACTTGGCTCCAGGTGTTGATGGACCAAAACTTCCAAGGGTGATCAAAGTCCCCGCTCCATCTCAGGTTCGTGGAGGTTACGAGTGACGTGGAACTGGTCTCCGAAGGTTCCGAAGCGCCGTCCGGAACCCGCGGACAGATGAAGAGTTCCCGGTGCTGTACGGTGGTCCTGGTCACGGGCTGCCTGATGGCGCTGGTGGGAGGCGTCTTCATCTGGGCCTTCGACGAGATCTTGAGGAGTCAGGTGGTGAAGGTGAGACTGGTGATGGTGGTGGTGGTGATGGTGGTGGTGGTGGTGAGAGTGGTGGTGGTGGTGGTGGTGAGAGTGGTGGTGGTGGTGGTGGTGATGGTGGTGGTGGTGGTGATGGTGGTGATGGTGGTGATGGTGGTGAGAGTGGTGATGGTGGTGAGAGTGGTGGTGGTGGTGAGAGTGGTGGTGGTAGTGGTGGTGGTGGTGATGGTGGTGGTGGTGGTGGTGATGGTGGTGGTGGTGGTGAAAGTGGTGGTGGTGGTGATGGTGAGAGTGGTGGTGAAGGTGAGATTGGTGATGGTGGTGGTGATGGTGGTGGTGAGAGTGGTGATGGTGGTGGTGGTGATGGTGGTGGTGATGGTGGTGGTGGTGATGGTGAAGGTGAGAGTGGTGGTGGTGGTGATGGTGGTGGTGGTGGTGATGGTGAAGGTGAGAGTGGTGATGGTGGTGCTGGTGATGGTGGTGGTGATGGTGAGAGTGGTGTTGGTGGTGGTGGTGCTGGTGATGGTGGTGATGGTGGTGGTGGTGGTGGTGAAGGTGGTGGTGGTGGTGGTGGTGGTGAGAGTGGTGGTGATGGTGGTGAAGGTGAGGCTGGTGGTGGTGGTGGTGGTGATGGTGTTGGTGATGATGGTGGTGATGGTGGTGGTGATGATGATGGTGGTGGTGATGGTGGTGGTGGTGGTGGTGATGGTGGTGGTGATGGTGGTGGTGATGGTAGTGGTGGTGGTGATGGTGGTTGTGGTGGTGATGATGGTGGTGATTGTAGTGGTGATGGTGGTGGTGATGGTGGTGTTGGTGGTGGTATTGGTAGTGGTGGTGGTGGTGATGGTGGTGATGATGGTGGTGGTGATGGTAGTGGTGATTATCGTGGTGATGGTGGTGGTATTGGTAGTGGTGGTGGTGGTGATGATTGTGGTGGTGGTGATGGTGGTGGTGATGGTGGTGGTGATGGTGGTGGTGATGGTGGTGATGATGGTGATGGTGGAGGTGATGGTGGTGGTGGTGGTATTGGTAGTGGTGGTGGTGGTGATGATTGTGGTGGTGGTGATGATGGTGGTGATGGTGGTGATGCTGGGCACTCACACAGCACTTGCCTCTACAGCCCTGTTAGAGGCTACACGGGGGAGCTTTGTCTATGTCTGTGTGTGTGTTGATGCTGATACTCGCTACTAACAGCACTTGCCCCTACAGCTCTGCTAGAGGCTACCTGGGGGACCTTTGTCTATGTCTGTGTGTGTGTTGATGCTGATACTCGCTACTAACAGTACTTGCCCCTACAGCTCTGCTAGAGGCTACCTGGGGGACCTTTGTCTGTGTGCTACTCGCTATTAACAGCACGGTCTGTTAATAGCGCCTGAACAGCTCCACCACCACCACCACCACAACCACAACCACCACAACCACCACCACAACCACAACCACCACCACAACCACCACCACAACCACCACCACAACCACCACCACAACCACCACCACCACAACCACATCCACCACAACCACCACCACAACCACAAGCACCACCACCGCAACCACCACCACCGCAACCACCACCACCACCACCTCAACCACCAACACCACCACCACCACCACCACAACCACAACCACCACAACCACCACCACAACCACAACCACCACCACAACCACCACCACAACCACCACCACAACCACCACCACAACCACCACCACCACAACCACATCCACCACAACCACCACCACAACCACAAGCACCACCACCGCAACCACCACCACCGCAACCACCACCACCACCACCTCAACCACCAACACCACCACCACCACCACCACAACCACAACCACCACAACCACCACCACAACCACAACCACCACCACAACCACCACCACAACCACCACCACAACCACCACCACAACCACCACCACCACAACCACATCCACCACAACCACCACCACAACCACAAGCACCACCACCGCAACCACCACCACCGCAACCACCACCACCACCACCTCAACCACCAACACCACCACAACCACCACCACAACCACTACCTCAACCACCACCACAACCACAACCACCACCACATCAACCACCACCACAACCACCACCACAACCACAACCACCACCACCGCAACCACCACCACAACCACCACCACCACCTCAACCACCACCACCACCTCCACCACAACCACCACCACCACAACCACAACCACCACAACCACCACCACAACCACAACCACCACCACTACCACCACCACCACAACCACCACCACCACAACCACCACCACCACCACAACCACCACAACCACAACCACCACCACAACCACCACCACAACCACCACCACCACAACCACCACCGCCACAACCACAACCACCACAACCACCACAACCACAACCACCACCGCAACCACCACCACAACCACCACCACCACAACCACCACCACCTCAACCACCACCACCACCACAACCACCACCACAACCACTACCTCAACCACCACCACAACCACAACCACCACCACCACCTCAACCACCACCACCACAACCACCACCACAACCACAACCACCACCACCGCAACCACCACCACCACAACCACCACCACCACCTCAACCACCACCACCACCTCCACCACAACCACCACCACAACCACTACCTCAACCACCACCACAACCACCACCACCTCAACCACCACCACCACCACCACAACCACCACCACAACAACCACCGCCACAACCATCACAACCACCGCCAGCACAACCACCACGACCACTACAACAAACTCAAACCACACCACAACCACCACTACAATCACCACCACAATCACCACCACAACCACCACCACAACCACCACCACAACCACCACAACCACCACGACCACAACCACCACCACCACCACGACCACCACAACCACCACCACGACCACCACAACCACCACCACAACCACCACCACGACCACAACCACCACAACCACAACCACCGCCACAACCACCACCACAATCACAATCACTACCACAATCACCACCACAACCACCGCCACAACCACCACCACAACCACCACAACCACCACGACCACAACCACCACCACGACCACCACAACCACCACCACGACCACCACAACCACCACCACGACCACCACCACCACCACCACCACAACCACCACCACAACCACCACCACTACCACCACCACAACCACCACCACAACCACCACCACAACCACCACAACCACCACCACCACAACCATCACCACAACCACCACCACAACCACCACCACCACAACCACCACCACAACCACTTCCACCACCACGACTATAACCACCACAACCACAACCACCACCACAACCACCACGACCACCACAACCACCACAACCACAATCACCACCACCACAACCACCACGACCACCACCTCCACAACCACCACCATCACCACGACTACAACCACCACCACAACCACCACAACCACCACCACCACCACCTCACAGCCCTTGCCCCCAACAGCCTGTAAGAGGCTACCCAGGGTGCTTTGGGTGCAGATTTCATCTCCACGGGCAGCCAATCAGCGAGCGACGCCACTTCCGGCGACGTCACAATGCCCCCTGCGATGATGTCACAATGGCCGGCGACGTCACGGTCAACAACGTGGTGGTGGTGGTGGTGTTGGGTGGCGTCGTTTGAGGGCGGTTGCGTAATCCCCAGACCCACGTTGCCTAGGCGATGTTGACTACCTCGCCTGGTACACAGGAGGTCGTGGGTTCGATCCCAGACCCTGACGATGCCTGCTGCTGCTGTATATGTGGAGTTGGAGTCTCTCTCTCCGTGGTGAGATGTTGACCACCTCGCCTGGTACACAGGAGGTCGTGGGTTCGATCCCGGACCCTGACGATAGCTGACTACCTCGCCAGGTCCACAGGAGGTCGTGGGTTCGATCCCAGACCCTGACGATGCCTGCTGCTGCTGTATATGTGGAGTCTGAGTCTCTCTCTCCGTGGTGAGATGTTGACTACCTCGCCTGGTACACAGGAGGTCGTGGGTTAAATCCCGGATGCTGACGATGGCTGTAGCTGCTGCTGTATATTTGGATTTGTGATGTTAACTACCGTCGCCTGCTACACAGGAGGGCGTGGGTTCGATCCCAGACCCTGGCGATGTTGACTACCTCGCCTGGTACACAGGAGGTCGTGGGTTCGATCCTGGACCCTGACGACAGCTGACTACCTCGCCTGGTACACAGGAGGTCGTGGGTTCGATCCCGGACCGTGACGATAGCTGACTACCTCGCCTGGTACACAGGAGGTCGTGGGTTCGATCCCGGACCCTGACGATGTTGACTACCTCGCCTGGTACACAGGAGGTTCATGGGTTCGATCCCGGACCCTGATGATGGCTGACGGCCTCGCCTGGTACACAGGAGGTCGTGGGTTCGATCCCGGACCCTGACGATGTTAACTACCTCGCCTGGTACACAGGAGGTCGTGGGTTCGATCCCGGACCCTGGCGATGTTGACTACCTCGCCTGGTACACAGGAGGTCGTGGGTTCGATTCCGGACCCTGACGATGTTGACTACCTCGCCTGGTACACAGGAGGTCGTGGGTTCGATCCCGGATGCTGGCGATGGCTGTAGCTGCTGCTGTATATTTGGATTTGTGATGTTAACTACCTCGCCTGGTACACAGGAGGTCGTGGGTTCGATCCCGGACCCTGGCGATAGCTGACTACCTCGCCAGGTATGCAGTATATTTGGAGTCCTGTGTACCAGGCGAGGTAGTCAACATCTCCTACTGGCTGGAGATGGTTGGTGTGGTAGTCATGTGGGAATCTTCTTCTCATCCCTCCTCACACACACACACCACCACCCACACACACCACACACACACACACACCACCACCCACACACACACCACCACCCACACACACCACACACACACACACACCACCACCCACACACACACACACACCACCACCCACACACACACCACTCACACAACACCACCCACACCACACACCACCACCCACTAACACACACCACCACTCACACACCACCACCCACACCACCCACACCACCACCCACCAACACACACCACCACCCACACCACCACCCACACACACACACACCACCACCCACACAAACACACACCACACAACACCACCCACCAACACACACCACCACTCACACACCACTACCACTCACACAACACCACCCACACCACCCACTCACACCACCACCCACACAACACCACCCACCAACACACACCACCACTCACACACCACCACCCACACCACCACCCACACACACACACACACCACACAACACAACACCACCCACACCACCACTCACACACCCACGCACACCACCACTCACACACACACACACCACCACCAACCCACACCACCACCCACACCACCACACACACACACACACACACCACCACTCACACACCACCACCCACACCACCACCCACCCACACCACCACCCACACCACCCACACCACCCACACAACACCACCCACACCACCCACACCACCACCCACCAACACACACCACCACTCACACACCACCACTCACACACCACCACTCACACACCACCACCCACACCACCACCCACACACACACACACCACTCACACCACCCACACCACTCACACACCCACACCACCACCCACACCACCACCCACACACACACACACACCACTCACACACCACCACCCACACACCACCACCCACACCACCACCCACACACACCACCACTCACACACACCACCCACACACACACACACCACCACTCACACCACCACTCACACACCACCACCCACACACACACACACCACCACTCACACCACCACCCACACAACACCACCACTCACACACACACCACACACACACACACACCACTCACACACCACCACCCACACACCACCACCCACACCACCACCCACACACACCACCACTCACACACACCACCCACACACACACACACCACCACTCACACCACCACTCACACACCACCACCCACACACACACACACCACCACTCACACCACCACCCACACAACACCACCACTCACACACACACCATCCACACACACACACACCACCACTCACACCACCACCCACACAACACCACCACTCACACACACACCACACACACATACACACCACTCACACACCACCACCCACACACCACCACCCACACCACCACCCACACACACCACCACTCACACACACCACCCACACACACACACACACCACCACTCACACCACCACTCACACACCACCACCCACACACACACATACCACCACTCACACCACCACCCACACAACACCACCACTCACACACACACCACACACACACACACCACCCACACCACCACCCACCCACACAACACCACCACTCACACACCACCACCCACACCACCACCCACACAACACCACCACCCACACAACACCACCACTCACACACCACCACTCACACCACCACCCACACAACACCACCACTCACACACACACCACCACCCACACACACACACCACCCACACCACCCCCCACCCACACCACCACCCACACACACCACCACCCACAACACCACCACTCACACCACGCACCCACACAACACCACCACCACCACTCACACACCCACACCACCACCCACACCACCACCCACCCACACACACACACCACCCACACCACCAACCACACCACACCACCACCCACACCACACCACCACCCACAACACCACCACTCACACACCCACCCACACCACCACCCACACCACACAACACCACCACTCACACACCCACCCACACCACCACCCACACAACACCACCACTCACACAACACCACCCACACAACACCACCACTCACATAACACTACCACCCACACACCACCACTCACACCACCACCCACACAACACCACCACCCACCCACACCACCACTCACGCCACCACCCACACCACGCACCCACACCACCCACACCACCCACCCACACAACACCACCACCCACACAACACCACCACCCACACAACACCACCACTCACACACCCACACAACCCACACCACCACCCACACCACCACCCACACCACCACCACCCACACCACCACCCACCCACACCACCACCCACACCACCCACCCACACCACCACCCACCTACACCACCACCCACACACCACCACCACCCACACCACCACCCACACCACTCACACACCACCACCCACCCACACAACACCACCACTCACACAACACCACCACCACCCCCACCACCACCCACACAACACCACCACCCACAACACCACCACCACCACTCACCCACACAACACCACCACCCACACACCCACCCACCACCACCACCCCCCACCCACCCACCCACACCACACCCCCCCTTCCCCCCCCCCCAGAACGTGCAACTCCGTGAGGGTGGCTTCACGTACGACATCTGGAAGGAGGTCCCCGTCGCGTTCTACATGTCCGTGTACGTGTGGGAGGTCGCCAACCCCCGACAGGTCGTCAGCGGAAACAAGCCGAGTCTTGTCCAGCGCGGGCCCTTTGTCTATCGGTGGGTGGTGGTGGTGGGTGGGGTGGGTGGGTGTGGGGAGGGTGGGGTGGGTGGGTGTGGGTGGGGAGGGGTGGTGGTGGGTGGGGTGGTAGGTGGGGTGGGTGTGGGTGGGGTCGAGTGGTGGTGGAGTGTGGTGGTGTGGCCTGGGGTGGGTGGTGGTGGTAGGGTCGAGTGGTGGTGGGGTTGGGTGGGTGGGTGTGGGTGGGTGGTGGTGGGTGGGGTGGGTGGTGGTGGGGTGGGTGGTGGTGGGGTTGGGTGGGTGGGTGTGGGTGGGGTGGGGTGGGTGGGTGGTGGTGGTGGGGTCGAGTGGTGGTGGGGTTGGGTGGATGGTTGGTGGGGTGTTGTGGTGGTGGGTGGTGTGGGTGGTGTGGGTGGAGTGGTGGGTGGTGGAGTGGTGGGTGGTGGAGTGGTGGTGGGTGGGGTTGTGTGTGAGTGTGTGTCTGTGTGTCTGTGTGGGGAGTGATAGTGTAGTGGTTAGCGCTACGCTGCGCTATGAACCCGGCGACCCGGGTTCGATTCCCGCTCACGGCCAACACCACCAGTGACGATTATCTGAACCGGTACTGGGCCTCCCCTAGGTCAACTCAGCCTTAAATGAGTACCTGGTGCGGTGGATAAAAACATTGCCACTGGGGAGACAAAGGCGGTCGGGCGTGGTGCTGGCCACCCACCCCCCTCGTGTACCGTTCCGGCCTTCATAGGTGCTGCTCGCTAACAGCACTTACCCCTACAGTCTGTTACAGGCTACACGGGGGATCTTTATCTTTGTGTGGCAAAAACAACCCCCTACTTTTCTCGTTGTTGCCGGACGGCAACGCTGTGGTGGGCAGTGCCGTGGGGAGCGAGGGCCAATTCCGATTGGCCAATCCCCTCATGGCGTCTGTAACCACCACAGGGGCCAAATGGGGGCTCTGGACGGGTGCGAGGGGCTGGTAACCCCTCCACCTTCAATTAACTACCACTAAACCACGAATGAAAAATGTAACTAATAAGCTCGTGCCGGAGGCCCCGGGGGGACAGGCGTCTATGACGTCTCCTGGCCAAACCCCAATTGGCGGAGCCAGGAGATTGAATCTCTACCCTCGGGGCTCCTCCAGAAACAGCAAAAAGCCGCTACGTGTGGCGACGTGGAATGTTCGAACGCTCGCTGCGGAGGAGAGGCTGCCCACTCCTCTGTCGGGAGCTGGACCGGTACCGCCTGGATCTCTGCGGTATTCGGGAGGTCCGGTGGACCGGCTCTGGCTCCTGCCACCATGAGGGGTGGACAGTCCTCTTCTCGGGGCAGCAGACTGCCAAACAACAGGGAGTGGCTCTACTTTTGAACAAAAGAATGAAGGGGGTGTGGGAGCGTGGCGGTGAGGTGTGGGAAGCTGTAAGCCCCAGGCTACTTTGGGCTCGCCTTCCCATCAACCAGAGGCGAGGAGTGGTGGTTGTGGTTACTGAAACCGAATCTCCGTGGAGGGATGCCGGCAAGGCCGATGAGTCAGATGCCTTCTGTGACCTCCTGTCACAGGTGCTTGCTAAAGTGGACCCTCGGGATAGAGTCATCTTGTTGGGTGACTTAAATACCCGAGTTGGTCATGATGCTGGCACCTGGTTTGGAGTGATTGAAAGGCATGGGCCAGATCAGCTCAATAACAACGGTAGGAGGCTGCTAGATTTTTGTGCAGCCCATGGGCTTGTAATTACCAACACGCTGTTCCGGCATAGGCACATCCACACAACATCATGGATGCATGCCGGGTCCAAGCAAGAACATCTGCTGGACTACATAGTGACGGACCAGCGGATGCGAGCCCATGTCCTTGACACCAGGACCTACCGTGGAGCTGATCTGCCCTCTGACCATCGACTTGCCATCTGTAAGATGCGCCTGCCATTCTTCCACTCCGGTGGTGGGTGTACACCCAGGACCCAATTCACACCTAAGGTGGCCTGGTCTCAGCTAGCTGATGAAAGTTGCAAGCGAGAATTTCATCATCGCTTGCGGCTGGAGTTGGCATCGTCCCCCACTCCTCCTGATGTCGAGGGGAAATGGGCGAGGTTTAGGACTGTGGCTCATGCAGCTGCAATGGCTGCTTTGGGTACAAGGTCCAGACCTCCCCAGAGACCCTGGCTGACAGAGGAGGTGTTCAGGATGGTTGACAAAAATCGACAGGCCCACTGTCATCGTCTACAGCATCTCACGTCGGAGAATGAGGAGGCTTTCCGCAGCCTTCGCTCGGAGGTTCGGAGAGCCGTGAGGCGCTGCAAGGATGAATGGTGGTCGCGGGTTGCTGAGGAGATGGAGTCTGCCTCAATGGCCCGCGATCACAAATCGCTCTTTAATTCCATCAAAAAAGTAACCTGCAGCGCCACACTTATTACCATCATTAGGGGGGAGAATGGTGATCCAATCTCCAACCCCCAGGAGCAGGATTTCAGATTTGCTGGACATTTCTGTGAGGTCCTGGGGAAGGGGAAATCCCTCAGCCTGGAAAACAACATGGGACAAAGTGGGGATGACCCTGCTGAGGCTGCGGTGCCTCAAATATTTGAAGAAGTCATCCCCTGTGAGTGGCTGGCTGAGGTGCCATCTGTTGAGGAAGTACTGAAGGCGATCCGGAGTCTGAGACCAGGAAAGGCAGCTTGCAGAGATGATCTTCCAAGCGAAATGCTGAGGGAGGGTGGCGTTTGTGCACAGACTGCCCTACATGACACCATAACAACGGTCTGGACCACTGGACGGGTTCCGCAGGATTGGAATGATGCCGATCAGCCTCCCATTGTATCTGTACCAGATGGAAATTTGTCTGGTACAGCTATTGAAGGCTTCACGAACTACGTGGTCGAAATAGATGTTAAATTTTGTGGCAGCCAGAGGACATCCCTGTCGCACCCCAAGGTGAACAGGGAATGGCTCTGACTCCCGGCCACGTAGTTTTACCCGGGCCCGCTCACCATCATGAAGGTCCTTAATGATCGTGAGCAGAGGGTCAGGGACTCCGAAAGCACGAAGAACAACCCAGAGCCCAGGCCTACTGATGGTATCACAGGTCTTGACCAGGTCAATAAAGCAGAGATGTAGGTCTTGTTGGAGTTCCCTACACCTCTGCTGTAGCAGACGGACAGAAAATATGGCATCTGTGTGCAGGACCGCCCTTTCCTGAAACCGCATTGGGGCTCCGCAAGCCTCTCCTCAGCGTGCCTGGCAAGGCGATGTTGAATAATCCTTGCCAGGACCTTTCCCGGCACACTGAGGAGTGAGATGTCCCTGTAGTTGTTACAGTCTGTGCGGTCCCCCTTCTTAAAGAGGGGGCTAAAAGCTGAGTGGACTTGCCGATGACCGGTACCAGCGGTGTCAAGATCGGCCTCTGTGGAGGAGGCTCGTGAAGGACGCTGCTACTGGGCAGCTGGAGGCAGTCGCCCTCCAACAACAACGGAGGGCGGAGGAGCGACGCTCACAACAACGAACGGAGCGCCGGGTGGCTAAAGCACAGCAGGTTGGCACAGTAGGGGGCACAGGTGGTGCACCAGCCAGTCATCTCAGTCAGTCGACCCGTGGCACCTGCTGGGTCTGCCCCCGTGACCTCCTGCCAGCGGGCGTTCGACACTTCACGTGAAAGCCTCAAGGTGCACGTGGCCTGGCACAAGCGTCGTGGTGACATCACCGCCGCTTAGTGGCGAATGGCGGTTGTTGTCGTCGTCGTCGTCGTTGTTGGTGTTGTATCTGTGTATGAGCGAGCGGGTGTATGCGTCTATTGCTAGATGGTTGGTTCTGTTGGGATATTGTTGGGTGGTATAGCCAGCATCATCATCACTCACCCCCCCGCCACCAACCTCCCCCCACCCCCCCCACCAATTCCCACCCACTTCAGGGAGTACCGCAAGAAAGCCAACATCACCTTCAACGAGAACGGCACTGTGAGCTATCGCGAGTACCGTCACTACCGCTTCAGCCGTGAGCGGTCCATCGCCTCGGACGACTTCATGTTCACCACCATCAACGTCCCTGTTCTGGTACCCACACACACACACAGACACAGACAGACACAGACAAAGGTCCCCCGTGTAGCCTCTAACAGTGGCTGTAGGGGCAAGTGCTGTGTTAGTAGCGAGTAGCAACACCTACACACACACACAGACACGGACAAAGATCCCCCGTGTAGCCTGTAACAGACTGTAGGGGCAAGTGCTGTTACACACACACACAAAGACAAAGGTCCCCCGTGTAGCCTGTTACAGGGCTGCAGGGGCAAGTGCTGTTAGTAGCAGCACCTACACACACACACAGACACGGACAAAGATCCCCCGTGTAGCCTATAACAGACTGTAGGGGCAAGTGCTGTTACACACACACACAAAGACAAAGGTCCCCCGTGTAGCCTGTTACAGGGCTGCAGGGGCAAGTGCTGTGTTAGTAGCGAGTAGCAACACCTACACACACACACAGACACGGACAAAGATCCCCCGTGTAGCCTCTAACAGGGCTGTAGGGGCAAGTGCTGTTACACACACACAAAGACAAAGATCCCCCGTGTAGCCTCTAACAGGGCTGTAGGGGCAAGTGCTGTTACACACACAAAGACAAAGATCCCCCATGTAGCCTCTAACAGGGCTGTAGGGGCAAGTGCTGTGTTAGTAGCGAGTAGCAGCACCTACATACACACACAGACACAGACAAAGGTCCCCCATGTAGCCTCTAACAGGGTTGTAGGGGCAAGTGCTGTGTTAGTAGCGAGTAGCAACACCTACACACACACACAGACACGGACAAAGATCCCCCGTGTAGCCTCTAACAGGGCTGTAGGGGCAAGTGCTGTTACACACACACACACAGACAAAGGTCCCCAGTGTAGCCTCTAACAGGGCTGTAGGGGCAAGTGCTGTTACACACACACACAAAGACAAAGGTCCCCCGTGTAGCCTTTAACAGGGCTGTAGGGGCAAGTGCTGTGTTAGTAGCGAGTAGCAGCACCTACACACACAGACAAAGGTCCCCCGTGTAGCCTCTAACAGGGCTGTAGGGGCAAGTGCTGTTACACACACACACAAAGACAAAGGTCCCCCGTGTAGCCTTTAACAGGGCTGTAGGGGCAAGTGCTGTGTTAGTAGCGAGTAGCAGCACCTACATACACACACAGACACAGACAAAGGTCCCCCATGTAGCCTCTAACAGGGTTGTAGGGGCAAGTGCTGTGTTAGTAGCGAGTAGCAACACCTACACACACACACAGACACGGACAAAGATCCCCCGTGTAGCCTCTAACAGGGCTGTAGGGGCAAGTGCTGTTACACACACACAAAGACAAAGATCCCCCGTGTAGCCTCTAACAGGGCTGTAGGGGCAAGTGCTGTTACACACACAAAGACAAAGATCCCCCATGTAGCCTCTAACAGGGCTGTAGGGGCAAGTGCTGTGTTAGTAGCGAGTAGCAGCACCTACATACACACACAGACACAGACAAAGGTCCCCCATGTAGCCTCTAACAGGGTTGTAGGGGCAAGTGCTGTGTTAGTAGCGAGTAGCAACACCTACACACACACACAGACACGGACAAAGATCCCCCGTGTAGCCTCTAACAGGGCTGTAGGGGCAAGTGCTGTTACACACACACACACAGACAAAGGTCCCCAGTGTAGCCTCTAACAGGGCTGTAGGGGCAAGTGCTGTTACACACACACACAAAGACAAAGGTCCCCCGTGTAGCCTTTAACAGGGCTGTAGGGGCAAGTGCTGTGTTAGTAGCGAGTAGCAGCACCTACACACACAGACAAAGGTCCCCCGTGTAGCCTCTAACAGGGCTGTAGGGGCAAGTGCTGTTACACACACACACAAAGACAAAGGTCCCCCGTGTAGCCTTTAACAGGGCTGTAGGGGCAAGTGCTGTGTTAGTAGCGAGTAGCAGCACCTACATACACACACAGACACAGACAAAGGTCCCCCATGTAGCCTCTAACAGGGTTGTAGGGGCAAGTGCTGTGTTAGTAGCGAGTAGCAACACCTACACACACACACAGACACGGACAAAGATCCCCCGTGTAGCCTCTAACAGGGCTGTAGGGGCAAGTGCTGTTACACACACACACACACAGACAAAGGTCCCCAGTGTAGCCTCTAACAGGGCTGTAGGGGCAAGTGCTGTTACACACACACACAAAGACAAAGGTCCCCCGTGTAGCCTTTAACAGGGCTGTAGGGGCAAGTGCTGTGTTAGTAGCGAGTAGCAGCACCTACACACACAGACAAAGGTCCCCCGTGTAGCCTCTAACAGGGCTGTAGGGGCAAGTGCTGTTACACACACACACAAAGACAAAGGTCCCCCGTGTAGCCTTTAACAGGGCTGTAGGGGCAAGTGCTGTGTTAGTAGCGAGTAGCAGCACCTACATACACACACAGACACAGACAAAGGTCCCCCATGTAGCCTCTAACAGGGTTGTAGGGGCAAGTGCTGTGTTAGTAGCGAGTAGCAACACCTACACACACACACAGACACGGACAAAGATCCCCCGTGTAGCCTCTAACAGGGCTGTAGGGGCAAGTGCTGTTACACACACACACACACAGACAAAGGTCCCCAGTGTAGCCTCTAACAGGGCTGTAGGGGCAAGTGCTGTTACACACACACACAAAGACAAAGGTCCCCCGTGTAGCCTTTAACAGGGCTGTAGGGGCAAGTGCTGTGTTAGTAGCGAGTAGCAGCACCTACACACACAGACAAAGGTCCCCCGTGTAGCCTCTAACAGGGCTGTAGGGGCAAGTGCTGTTACACACACACACACAGACAAAGGTCCCCCGTGTAGCCTGTTACAGGGCTGTAGGGGCAAGTGCTGTGTTAGTAGCGAGTAGCAACACCTACACACACACAGACAAAGCTACCCCGTGTAGCCTCTAACAGGGCTGTAGGGGCAAGTGCTGTTACACACACAAAGACAAAGGTCCCCCGTGTAGCCTCTAACAGGGCTGTAGGGGCAAGTGCTGTGTTAGTAGCGAGTAGCAGCACCTACACACACACATAAAGATCCCCCGTGTAGCCTCTAACAGGGCTGTAGGGGCAAGTGCTGTTAGTAGCGAGTAGCAGCACCTACACACACACACACAGACAAAGATCCCCCGTTTAGCCTCTAACAGGGCTGTAGGGGCAAGTGCTGTGTTAGTAGCGAGTAGCAGCACCTACACACACACACAGACAAAGATCCCCCGTGTAGCCTTAACAGGCTGTAGGGGCAAGTGCTGTTAGCGAGCACCTATGAAGGCCGGAACGGCACACGAGGGGGTGGGTGGCCAGCAACCACGCCCGGCCGCCTTTGTCTCCCCCAGTGGCGATGTTTACTACACACCGCTACACCAGGTACTCATTTGAGGCCGAGTCGACCTAGGGGAGGCCCGGGACCGGTGCAGATAATCGTCGCCGGCGGTGTTGGCCGTGAGCGGGGAATCGAACCCGGGTCGCCGGGTTCATAGCGCAGCGTAGCGCTAACCGCTACTACACTATCACTCCGCACACACACACTCACTCCACTCACCACACCCACACCACTCACCACACCCCTCACACACACTCACACCAACACCCACACACACACCAACACCAAGAGCAACACCCACCCACACCCACACCAACACCCACACCAACACCCACCCACCCACACACTCACACCAACACCCACACACACACCCACACCAACACCCACCCACCGACACCAACACCCACCCCCACACCAACACCAACACCCACACCAACACCAACACCCACACCAACACCCACACCAACACCCACCCACACCAACACCAACACCAACACCCACACCAACACCAACACCCACCAACACCCACACCAACACCCACACCAACACCCACACCAACACCCACACCAACACCCACACCAACACCCACACCCACACCAACACCCACACCAACACCCACACCCACACCCACACCGACACCAACACCCACACCAACATCCACACCCAACACCCACACCAACACCCACACCAACACCAACACCAACACCCACACCAACACCAACACCCACACCAACACCCACACCAACACCAACACCCACCAACACCCACCAACACCCACCAACACCAACACCCATACCAACACCAACACCCACACCAACACCCACACCCACACCAACTTTGGGTGACGACTGCTATCGCTGATTTCATGGAAGCCATTCATGTCTAGACTTAGAAAATGTGAGCGAGCTAGGGCCTTGTGGTAGTTTTGTTCATGGCGGTGTGTTTGTGTGTGTGTGGTGGTGGTGGTGGTACCGTAATCTCAGTTTTCACCCTCGCCCTCCACCCCGCGAATGAATGGAACTTGGTACCGAAGGGGGTGGCAAAAGCTGCAGGTGATTTCGTGGGGGGGTCTTCGACGTCCCCATGCGATAGCAAGGGCTGTGAGCCGTAGCTTTCGTTTTTATTGAAGGCGTTCGTGACCGGCCGGGGAGATTCAAGAACTCGGTTCTGTCGGTAAAGTCGCCACCACGTAGATGGGGAAATAAAAAAGTAATAAAAATATAAAACAATAAAATTATTGTAAAACAATAAAATTATTATTCTTGGTTCTTTGGGTAAAGTCACCACCACGTAGACAGGGAAATAATAAAATAATAAAAATATTAAACAATAAAATAATAAAAATATAAAACAATAAAATTATTATTCTTGGCTCTTTCGGTAAAGTCACCACCACGTAGACAGGGAAATAATAAAATAATAAAAATATTAAACATTAAAATAATAAAAATATAAAACAATAAAATTATTATTCTTGGCTCTTTCGGTAAAGTCACCACCACGTAGACAGGGAAAAGATAAAATAATAAAAATATAAAACAATAAAATTATTATTCTTGGTTCTTTCGGTAAAGTCACCACCACGTAGACAGGGAAACAATAAAATAATAAAAATATAAAACAATAAAATTATTATTCTTGGCTCTTTCGGTAAAGTCACCACCACGTAGACAGGGAAACAATAAAATAATAAAAATATAAAACAATAAAATTATTGTAAAACAATAAAATTATTATTGTTGGTTCTTTCGGCAAAGTCACCACCACGTAGAAGGGGAAACAATAAAATAATAAAAATATAAAACAATAAAATTATTGTAAAACAATAAAATTATTATTCTTGGCTCTTTCGGTAAAGTCACCACCACGTAGACAGGGAAAACAATAAAATAATAAAAATATAAAACAATAAAATTATTATTCTTGGTTCTTTCGGTAAAGTCACCACCACGTAGACAGGGAAAAGATAAAATAATACCGACTGCGTCAGCGCGAGCTGTCGATGATGACTCGGAAAGCGTTAACGTCTGCATCGTGAGACTGTCGCGATAGCGAGAGTCACGTCGTGAGCGTCCGCTGGCGAAACGCCATCCGCTGATGGTGCGAGCGTAGGTAACCCTCTGCGGGTGGCAAAAGCGATGAAATGAATTCACGGGGCGACCTGACGCCCGAGATCGTGGAAATGTGTGGCAGCAATGGCCCCCGGTGGCAGCTTTCAATGTTTAAAAAATGCCGTTGAAGCGTACCATGGCGTTTGCATGTCGGTCACCGAATCGTTGAAGCCCGCCACCATGACAACGATTCGCGTCGTTGGTACCGGCTGCGGTGGCAGAAGCTATCAATGATTTTGTGGAGCGGGGTGATGTCTAGATCGTGAGAACGTATGATAGCAATAGCTCCGTCGTAGCTTTCAGTGGGGAAATGTAATCAAAGGGTGCTGTGTTATTTTAAATATTGTTGGCCTTTTAATTGTGAGTCGTCGTCCCACCCCCCAAAAAAATGTACGTTGCTGGTACCAGCTGTGGTGGCAGAAGCTATCAATGATTTTATGGAGCGGGTTGATGGCTAGATCGTGAAAACGTGTGATAGCAATAGCTGCGTCGTAGCTTTCCATAGGGAAATGCAATTGAAGGGTGCGATGGTGTCCGTAACGTCGCTCCTCTCAAACCATTAAAGCCACCATAACAAAAATTCGCGTCGTTGGTACCAGCTGTGGTGGCAGAAGCTATCAATGATTTTGTGGAGCGGGGTGATGTCTAGATCGTGAAAACGTGTGATAGCAATAGCTGCGTCGTAGCTTTCCGTGGGGAAATGCAATTGAAGGGTGCGATGGTGTCCGTAACGTCGCTCCTCTCAAACCATTAAAGCCACCATAACAAAAATTCGCGTCGTTGGTACCAGCTGCGGTGGCAGAAGCTATCAATGATTTTGTGGAGCGGGTTGATGTCTAGATCGTGAAAACGTGTGATAGCAATAGCTCCGTCGTAGCTTTCAGTGGGGAAATGTAATTAAAGGGTGCTGTGTTATTTAAAATAGGTACCGTCTGCGGGTGGCAAAAGCAATGAAATGAATTCACGGGGCGATTTGACGCCCGAGATCGTGGAAATGTGTGACAGCAATGGCCCGGTGGCAGCTTTCAATGTTTAAAAAATGCCGTTGAAGCGTACCATGGCGTTTGCATGTTGGTCACCGAATCGTTGAAGCCCGCCACCATGACAACGATTCGCGTCGTTGGTACCGGCTGTGGTGGCAGAAGCTATCAATGATTTTGTGGAGCGGGGTGATGTCTAGATCGTGAAAACGTGTGATAGCAATAGCTCCGTTGTAGCTTTCAGTGGGGAAATGTAATCGAAGGGTGCTGTGTTATTTAAAATATTGTTGGCCTTTTTAATTGTGAGTCGTCGTCCCACCCCCCCAAAAAAATATACGTTGCTGGTACCAGCTGTGGTGGCAGAAGCTATCAATGATTTTGTGGAGCGGGTTGATGGCTAGATCGTGAAAACGTGTGATAGCAATAGCTGCGTCGTAGCTTTCAGTGGGGAAATGTAATCGAAGGGTGCTGCGTTATTTAAAATATTGTTGGCCTTTGAATTGTGAGTCGTCGTCCCACCCCCCCAAAAAAATGTACGTTGCTGGTACCAGCTGCGGTGGCAGAAGCTATCAATGATTTTGTGGAGCGGGGTGATGTCTAGATCGTGAAAACGTGTGATAGCAATAGCTCCGTCGTAGCTTTCAGTGGGGAAATGTAATCGAAGGGTGCTGCGTTATTTAAAAATATTGTTGGCCTTTGAATTGTGAGTCGTCGTCCCACCCCCCAAAAAAATGTACGTTGCTGGTACCAGCTGTGGTGGCAGAAGCTATCAATGATTTTGTGGAGCGGGTTGATGTCTAGATCGTGAAAACGTGTGATAGCAATCGCTCCGTCGTAGCTTTCAGTGGGGAAATGTAATTAAAGGGTGCTGTGTTATTTAAAATAGGTACCGTCTGCGGGTGGCAAAAGCAATGAAATGAATTCACGGGGCGATTTGACGCCCGAGATCGTGGAAATGTGTGGCAGCAATGGCCCCGTGGCAGCTTTCAATGTTTAAAAAATGCCGTTGGAGCGTACCATGGCGTTTGCATGTTGGTCACCGAATCGTTGAAGCCCGCCACCATGACAACGATTCGCGTCGTTGGTACCAGCTGCGGTGGCAGAAGCTATCAATGATTTTGTGGAGCGGGGTGATGTCTAGATCGTGAAAACGTGTGATAGCAATAGCTCCGTCGTAGCTTTCCGTAGGGAAATGCAATTGAAGGGTGCGATGGTGTCCGTAACGTCGCTCCTCTCAAACCATTAAAGCCACCATAACAGAAATTCGCGTCGTTGGTACCGGCTGTGGTGGCAGAAGCTATCAGTGATTTTGTGGAGCGGGGTGATGTCTAGATCGTGAAAACGCATGGCGACTAGGCGATGCCTGGTAGCCATCTACAGAAAATGCCACCCCCGGACTGTGACCCCACAAACACGGGGGGAGTGTGCAAGTGAGCGAGCAATTTTTTTTTGGGGGGGGGGCGGGGCGAGAGGAGTGGTGGTGCAGCGGTTAGCGCTGATGCTGCGCTACGAACCCGGCGACCCCAACACCACCAGTGACGATTATCTGATCCGGTCCAGGGGCCTCCCCTAGGTCGACTCGGCCTCAAATTAGTACCTGGTGTAGCGGTGTGTAGTAAACATCGCCACTGGTGGGGAGACAAAGGCGGTCGGGCGTGGTGCTGGCCACCCACCCCCTCGTGTACCGTTCCGGCCTTCATAGGTGCTCGCTAACAGCACTTGCCCCTACAGTCTGTTACAGGCTACACGGGGGATCTTTGTCTTTGTGTGAGTGTCTGTGTGTGTCTGTCTGTGTGTGTGTCTGTGTGTGCGTGAGTGAGTTTGTGTGAGTGTGTGTGTGAGTGTCTGTGTGTGTGTCTGTGTGTGTGTCTGTGTGTGCGTGAGTGAGTTTGTGTGAGTGAGTTAGTGTGAGTTTCTACGTGAGTGTCTCTGTGTGTGTGAGTGTCTGTGTGTGTGTGTGAGTTAGTGTGAGTGTGTGTGTGAGTGTCTGTGTGTGGGTGAGTGTCTCTGTGTGTGAGTGTGTGTGTGAGTGTCTGTGTGTGGGTGAGTGTCTCTGTGTGTGTGTGATTGAGTTGGTATGAGTGTGTGTGAGTGTCTGTGTGAGTGTCTATGTGAGTGTGAGTGTCTGTGTGTGTGTGTGAGTGAGTTAGTGTGAGTGTGTGTGTGTGAGTTAGTGTGAGTGTGTGTGTGTCTGTGTGTGTGTGTGTGTCTCTGTGTGTGTGATTGAGTTGGTATGAGTGTGTGTGAGTGTCTGTGTGAGTGTCTATGTGAGTGTCTGTGTGTGTGTGAGTGAGTTAGTGTGAGTGTGTGTGTGTGAGTGTCTGTGTGTGAGTGAGTGAGTTCGTGTGAGTGTCTATGTGAGTGTTTCTCTGTGTGTGTGAGTGTCTGTGTGTGAGTGTGTGTGTGAGTGTCTGTGTGTGAGTGTCTGTGTGTGAGTGAGTTAGTGTGAGTTTCTACGTGAGTGTCTCTGTGTGTGTGAGTGTCTGTGTGTGTGTGAGTTAGTGTGAGTGTGTGTGTGAGTGTCTGTGTGTGTGTGAGTGAGTTAGTGTGAGTGTGTGTGTGAGTGTCTGTGTGTGTGTGAGTGAGTTAGTGTGAGTGTGTGTGAGTTAGTGTGAGTGTGTGTATGAGTGTCTGTGTGTGTGTGAGTGAGTTAGTGTGAGTGTGTGTGTGAGTGTCTGTGTTTGTGTGAGTGAGTTAGTGTGAGTGTGTGTGTGAGTGTCTGTGTGTGCGTGAGTGAGTTTGTGTGAGTGTGTGTGTGAGTGTCTGTGTGTGTGTCTGTGTGTGTGTCTGTGTGTGCGTGAGTGAGTTTGTGTGAGTGAGTTAGTGTGAGTTTCTACGTGAGTGTCTCTGTGTGTGTGAGTGTCTGTGTGTGTGTGTGTGAGTTAGTGTGAGTGTGTGTGTGTGAGTGTCTGTGTGTGGGTGAGTGTCTCTGTGTGTGTGTGATTGAGTTGGTATGAGTGTGTGTGAGTGTCTGTGTGAGTGTCTATGTGAGTGTGAGTGTCTGTGTGTGTGTGTGAGTGAGTTAGTGTGAGTGTGTGTGTGTGAGTTAGTGTGAGTGTGTGTGTGTCTCTGTGTGTGTGATTGAGTTGGTATGAGTGTGTGTGAGTGTCTGTGTGAGTGTCCATGTGAGTGTCTGTGTGTGTGTGAGTGAGTTAGTGTGAGTGTGTGTGTGTGAGTGTCTGTGTGTGAGTGAGTGAGTTCGTGTGAGTGTCTATGTGAGTGTTTCTCTGTGTGTGTGAGTGTCTGTGTGTGAGTGTGTGTGTGAGTGTCTGTGTGTGAGTGTCTGTGTGTGAGTGAGTTAGTGTGAGTTTCTACGTGAGTGTCTCTGTGTGTGTGAGTGTCTGTGTGTGTGAGTTAGTGTGAGTGTGTGTGTGAGTGTCTGTGTGTGTGTGAGTGAGTTAGTGTGAGTGTGTGTGTGAGTGTCTGTGTGTGTGTGAGTGAGTTAGTGTGAGTGTGTGTGAGTTAGTGTGAGTGTGTGTATGAGTGTCTGTGTGTGTGTGAGTGAGTTAGTGTGAGTGTGTGTGTGAGTGTCTGTGTGTGAGTGAGTGAGTTAGTGTGTGTGAGTGTCTCTCTGTGTGTGTGATTGAGTTGGTATGAGTGTGTGTGAGTGTCTGTGTGTGAGTGAGTGAGTTAGTGTGAGTGTGTGTGTGAGTGTCTCTCTGTGTGTGTGAGTGTCTGTGTGTGTGAGAGTGAGTTAGTGTGAGTGTGTGTGTGAGTGTCTGTGTGTGTGAGTTAGTGTGAGTGTGTGTGTGAGTGTCTGTGTGTGAGTGAGTGAGTTAGTGTGTGTGAGTGTCTATGTGAGTGTCTCTGTGTGTGTGAGTGTCTGTGTGTGTGTGAGTGAGTTAGTGTGAGTGTGTGTGTGAGTGTCTGTGTGTGTGTGAGTTAGTTAGTGTGAGTGTGTGTGAGTGTCTGTGTGTCTTGGCCTTCATAGGTGCTCGCTAACAGCACTTGCCCCTACAGTCTGTTAAGGCTATACGGGGGATCTTTGTCTTTGTGTGAGTGTCTGTGTGTGTGAGTGTCTGTGTGTGTGTGAGTGTCTCTGTGTGTGTGTGAGTGTCTGTGTGTGTGAGTGTCTGTGTGTGTGTCTCTGTATGTGTGAGTGTCTCTGTGTGAGTGTCTCTCTGTGTGTGTGTGTCTCTGTGTGTGTGTGAGTGTCTGTGTGTGTGAGTGTCTGTGTCTCTGTGTGTGTGCGAGTGTCTGTGTGTGTGAATGTCCGTGTGTGTGTGTGTGAGTCTCTGTGTGTTTGAGTGTCTGTGTGTGTGAGTGTCTGTGTGTGTGAGTGTCTGTGTGTGTGTGTGAGTGTCTCTGTGTGTGTGCGAGTGTCTGTGTGAGTGTGTGTGTGTGTCTCTGTGTGTGTGCGAGTGTCTGTGTGAGTGTGTGTGTGTGTCTCTGTGTGTGTGTGTCTGTGTGAGTGTCTCTGTGTGTATGTGTGTGTGTCTGTGTGTGTGAGTGTCTGTATGTATGTGTGAGTGAGTGTCTGTGTGTGAGTGTGTGAGTGTCTGTGTGTGTGTGAGTGTCTATGTGAGTGTGTGTCTCTGTGTGTGTGTGAGTGTCTCTGTGTGTGTGAGTGTCTGTGTGTGAGTGTGTGTGTCTGTGTGTGTGTGTGAGTGTCTGTGTGTGTGAGTGTCTATGTGAGTGTCTCTGTGTGTGAGTGTCTGTGTGTGTGTGTGTGTGAGTCTCTGTGTGTGTGAGTCTCTGTGTGAGTGTGAGTGTCTCTATGTGTGTGTGAGTCTCTGTGTGTGAGTGTCTCTGTGTGTGTGAGTGTCTGTGTGTGTGAGTGTGTATGTGTGTGTGTGAGTCTCTGTGCGTGAGTGTCTCTGTGTGTGTGAGTCTCTGTGTGTGTGTGAGTGTCTGTGTGAGTGTGAGTGTCTCTATGTGTGTGTGAGTCTCTGTGTGTGAGGGTCTGTGTGTGTGTGAGTGTCTTTGTGTGTGAGTCTCTGTGTGTGAGTGTCTATGTGTGTGAGTGTCTCTGTGTGTGAGTGTCTCTGTGTGTGTGAGTGTCTGTGTGTGTGTGAGTTAGTGTGAGTGTGTGTGTGAGTGTCTGTGTGTGTGTGAGTGAGTTAGTGTGAGTGTGTGTGTGAGTGTCTGTGTGTGTGTGAGTGAGTTAGTGTGAGTGTGTGTGAGTTAGTGTGAGTGTGTGTATGAGTGTCTGTGTGTGTGTGAGTGAGTTAGTGTGAGTGTGTGTGTGAGTGTCTGTGTTTGTGTGAGTGAGTTAGTGTGAGTGTGTGTGTGAGTGTCTGTGTGTGAGTGAGTGAGTTAGTGTGTGTGAGTGTCTCTCTGTGTGTGTGATTGAGTTGGTATGAGTGTGTGTGAGTGTCTGTGTGTGAGTGAGTGAGTTAGTGTGAGTGTCTATGTGAGTGTCTCTCTGTGTGTGTGAGTGTCTGTGTGTGTGAGAGTGAGTTAGTGTGAGTGTGTGTGTGAGTGTCTGTGTGTGTGAGTTAGTGTGAGTGTGTGTGTGAGTGTCTGTGTGTGAGTGAGTGAGTTAGTGTGTGTGAGTGTCTATGTGAGTGTCTCTGTGTGTGTGAGTGTCTGTGTGTGTGTGAGTGAGTTAGTGTGAGTGTGTGTGTGAGTGTCTGTGTGTGTGTGAGTTAGTTAGTGTGAGTGTGTGTGAGTGTCTGTGTGTCTTGGCCTTCATAGGTGCTCGCTAACAGCACTTGCCCCTACAGTCTGTTAAGGCTATACGGGGGATCTTTGTCTTTGTGTGAGTGTCTGTGTGTGTGAGTGTCTGTGTGTGTGTGAGTGTCTCTGTGTGTGTGTGAGTGTCTCTGTGTGTGTGTGAGTGTCTGTGTGTGTGAGTGTCTGTGTGTGTGTCTCTGTGTGTGTGAGTGTCTCTGTGTGTGTGTGAGTGTCTCTCTGTGTGTGTGTGTCTCTGTGTGTGTGTGAGTGTCTGTGTGTGTGAGTGTCTGTGTCTCTGTGTGTGTGCGAGTGTCTGTGTGTGTGAATGTCCGTGTGTGTGTGTGTGTGAGTCTCTGTGTGTTTGAGTGTCTGTGTGTGTGAGTGTCTGTGTGTGTGAGTGTCTGTGTGTGTGTGTGAGTGTCTCTGTGTGTGTGCGAGTGTCTGTGTGAGTGTGTGTGTGTCTCTGTGTGTGTGCGAGTGTCTGTGTGAGTGTGTGTGTGTATGTGTGTGTGTCTGTGTGTGTGAGTGTCTGTATGTATGTGTGAGTGAGTGTCTGTGTGTGAGTGTGTGTGTGTGAGTGTCTGTGTGTGTGTGAGTGTCTATGTGAGTGTGTGTCTCTGTGTGTGTGTGAGTGTCTCTGTGTGTGTGAGTGTCTGTGTGTGAGTGTGTGTGTCTGTGTGTGTGTGTGAGTGTCTGTGTGTGTGAGTGTCTATGTGAGTGTCTCTGTGTGTGAGTGTCTGTGTGTGTGTGTGTGAGTCTCTGTGTGTGTGAGTCTCTGTGTGAGTGTGAGTGTCTCTATGTGTGTGTGAGTCTCTGTGTGTGAGTGTCTCTGTGTGTGTGAGTGTCTGTGTGTGTGAGTGTGTATGTGTGTGTGTGAGTCTCTGTGCGTGAGTGTCTCTGTGTGTGTGAGTCTCTGTGTGTGTGTGAGTGTCTGTGTGAGTGTGAGTGTCTCTATGTGTGTGTGAGTCTCTGTGTGTGAGGGTCTGTGTGTGTGTGAGTGTCTTTGTGTGTGAGTCTCTGTGTGTGAGTGTCTCTGTGTGTGAGTGTCTCTGTGTGTGTGAGTGTCTGTGTGTGTGAGTGTGTCTGTGTGTGAGTGTCTGTGTGTGTGTGAGTGTCTGTGTGTGTGAGTGTCTGTGTGTGAGTGTCTGTGTCTCTATGTGTGTGAGTCTCTGTGTGAGTGTGAGTGTCTCTATGTGTGTGTGAGTCTCTGTGTGTGAGTGTCTCTGTGTGTGTGAGTGTCTTTGTGAGTGAGTCTCTGTGTGTGAGTGTCTCTGTGTGTGTGAGTGTCTGTGTGTGTGAGTGTGTCTGTGTGTGAGTGTCTGTGTGTGTGTGAGTGTCTGTGTGTGTGAGTGTCTGTGTGTGAGTGTGTGTGTCTGTGTGTGTGTGAGTCTCTGTGTGAGTGTGAGTGTCTCTATGTGTGTGTGAGTCTCTGTGTGTGAGTGTCTCTGTGTGTGAGTGTCTCTGTGTTTGTGAGTGTCTGTGTGTGTGAGTGTGTCTGTGTGTGTGTGAGTCTCTGTGCGTGAGTGTCTCTGTGTGTGTGAGTCTCTGTGTGTGAGTGTCTCTGTGTGTGAGTGTCTCTGTGTGTGTGAGTGTCTGTGTGTGTGAGTGTGTCTGTGTGTGTGAGTGTCTGTGTGTGTGAGTGTCTGTGTGTGAGTGTGTGTGTCTGTGTGTGTGAGTGTCTGTGTGTGTGAGTGTCTATGTGTGTGTCTCTGTGTCTGTGTGAGTGTAACTTGCAGCACCAGACCTATCACCATAATTAGGGGAAAGAACGGTAATCCGATCTCCGCCCTCCCAGGAACAGGTTTGCAGATTTGCTGAGCATTTCTGTGAGGTCCTGGGGGAGGGGAATTCCCTCAGCCTGGAAAACATCGTGGCACAAAGTGGGGATGACCCTGCTGAGGCTGCGGTGCCTCAAATATTGGAGGAGGAAGTCACCCCCTGCGAGTGGCTGGCTGAGGTGCCATCTGTTGAGGAAGTACTGAAGGCGATCCGGAGTCTGAGACCAGGAAAGGCAGCGGGCAGAGATGATCTCCCAAGCGAAATGCTGAGGGAGGGTGGCGTTTGTGCACAGACTGCCCTATTTGACATCATAACAACAGACTGGACCACTGGACGGGTTCCGCAGGATTGGAAGGATGCCCTGGTGGTCCCCCTCTTTAAGAAGGGGGACCGCACAGACTGTAACAACTACAGGGGCATCTCACTCCTCAGTGTGCCGGGAAAGGTCCTGGCAAGGATTATTCAGCATCGCCTTGCCAGGCACGCTGAGGAGAGGCTTGCGGAGCCCCAATGCGGTTTCAGGAAAGGGCGGTCCTGCACAGATGCCATATTTTCCGTCCGTCTGCTACAGCAGAGGTGTAGGGAATTCCAACAAGACCTACATCTCTGCTTTATTGACCTGGTCAAGGCCTATGATACCATCAGTAGGCCTGGGCTCTGGGTTGTTCCTCGTGCTTTTGGAGTACCTGACCCTCTGCTCACGATCATTAAGGACCTTCATGATGGTGAGCGGGGCCGGGTAAAACTACGTGGCCGGGAGTCAGAGCCATTCCCTGTACACCTTGGGGTGCGACAGGGATGTCCTCTGGCTCCCACATTATTTAACATCTATTTTGACCACGTAGTTCGTTAAGCTTTCAATAGCTGTACCGGAGGAATTTCTATCTGGTACAGATATAATGGGAGGCTGATCGATGCCCGGGTGCGGTCAAGGGATGGCTCCCTATTGCTCAACCACGTTATGTATGCCGATGATTTGGTAATAGCTGCTCATTCAGAGGAGGAGTTGGAGGCGCTGCTGCTGAGACTGGAGCGTGCCACTAAGAGATGGGGCCTTACCATCAGCCCCACCAAAACTAAACACCTGCCTGGGTATTTTGTACCATCGGACACTCCACCCCCACAACTCCCAATCGGTGATGGGGCAGTTGTGGAGAGAGTGTAGAGTTTCCCATACCTGGGCAGTGTGCTTATGACCGGCTCCAGTTTAACAGCAGAAGTCTCACTCCGAATCAGTCGAGCGGCAATATCTTTTCATCGGTTGCGTAACGCTGTGTGGAAGCTACCTGGTCTGTCGCTCCGCACTAAGCTTCAGGTCTTCTCGGCCACGGTCATTCCCTCCCTTCTCTACGCTTGCGAAACGTGGACCCCCCTAATGGAACATCTTTGCCGGTTAGAAACATTTAGGCTGGCCTGCCTACGATCCATCCTGGGTTTAACCAGACTGGATTGTGTGAGGAGCTCACAAATCCTTGAAAGATCTGGGCAGGGTCCCATCGGTGAGCTCCTCCGGCAGGCAAGGCTGCGATGGCTGGGTCATGTTGCCCGCATGCCCAGCCACCGCATGCCGAAACAGCTTTTGTTTGGTCGGATTGAGGGGGTTAAGCGGGCGCGGCACGGGCTAGAGAAGAGATGGAGTGATGTGGTACAGGAGGACGTGGAGCTGAGTGGACTTGCCGATGACTGGTACCAGCGGTGTCAAGATCGACCTCTGTGGAGGAGGCTCGTGAAGGATGCTACTGGGCAGTTGGAGGCAGTCGCCCTCCAACAACAACGGAGGGCGGAGGAGCGACGCTCAGAACAACGAGCGGAGCGCCGGGTGGCTAAAGCACAGCAGGTTGGCACAGTAGGGGGCACAGGTGGTGCATCAGCCAGTCATCTCAGTCAGTCGACCCGTGGCACCTGGGTCTGCCCCGTGACCTCCTGCCAGCGGGCGTTCGACACTTCACGTGGCCTCAGGGTGCACATAGCCTGGCACAAGCGTCGTGGTGACGTCACCGCCACTTAGTGACGAATGGCGGTTGTTGTTGTTGTTGTGTGTGAGTCTCTCTATGTGTGTGAGTCTCTGTGTGTGTGAGAGTCTCTGTGTGTGTGTGTGTGAGTCTCTGTGTGTGTGTGAGTCTCTGTGTGTGAGTCTCTCTGTGTGTGTGTGAGTCTCTCTCTGTGTGTGTGAGTCTCTGTGTGTGTGAGTCTCTCTGTGTGTGCGTGTGTGAGTCTCTCTCTGTGTGTGTCTCTCTCTCTATCTGTGTGAGTCTCTCTCTGTGTGTGTGAGTCTTTCTCTGTGTGTGTGAGTCTCTCTGTGTGTGTGTGAGTCTCTCTCTCTCTCTGTGTGAGTCTCTCTGTGTGTGTGTGAGTCTCTCTCTGTGTGAGTGAGTCTCTCTCTGTGTGTGTGAGTCTCTGTGTGTGTGAGTCCCTCTCTCTGTGTGAGTTTCTCTCTCTGTCTCTGTGTGTGTGAGTCTCTCTCTCTGTGTGAGTCTCTCTCTCTGTCTCTGTGTGTGTGAGTCTGTGTGTGTGTGAGTCTCTCTGTGTGTGTGTGAGTCTCTGTGTGTGTGTGTGTGAGTCTCTGTGTGTGTGTGTGAGTCTCTGTGTGTGTGTGTGAGTCTCTGTGTGTGTGTGTGACTATCTGTGTGTGTGTGTGAGTCTCTGTGTGTGTGAGTCTCTCTGTGTGTGTGAGTCTCTCGGTGTGTGTGAGACTCTCTCTCTCTGTGTGTGAGTCTGTGTGTGTGTGTGTGTGAGTCTCTGTGTGTGTGTGTGAGTCTCTGTGTGTGTGTGTGAGTCTCTGTGTGTGTGTGTGACTATCTGTGTGTGTGTGTGAGTCTCTGTGTGTGTGAGTCTCTCTGTGTGTGTGAGTCTCTCGGTGTGTGTGAGACTCTCTCTCTCTGTGTGTGAGTCTGTGTGTGTGTGAGTCTCTCTCTTTCTCTGTGTGTGAGTCTCTGTGTGTGTGTGAGTCTCTCTCCCTCTGTGTGAGTCTCTCTCTGTCTGTGTGTGTGAGTGAGTCTCTCTCTCTCTCTGTGTGAGTCTCTGTGTGTGTGTGTGAGCCTCTCTCCCTCTCTCTGTGAGTCTCTCTCTGTCTGTGTGTGTGTGAGTCTCTCTCTCTGTGAGTCTCTCTCTGTGTGTGAGTCTCTCTGTGTTTGTGAGTCTCTCTGTGTGTGTGAGTCTCTCTCTCTCTCTGTGTGTGTGTGAGTCTCTGTGTGTGTGAGTCTCTCTGTGTGTGTGAGTCTCTCTCTCTCTCTGTGAGTGAGTCACTCTCTCTCTGTGTGAGTCTCTCTCTCTGTGTGAGTCTCTCTCTCTGTGTGTGTGAGTCTCTGTGTGTGTGAGTCTCTCTGTGTGTGTGAGTCTCTCCCTCTCTGTGAGTGAGTCTCTCTCTCTCTGTGTGAGTCTCTCTCTCTGTGTGAGTCTCTCTCTCTCTCTCTCTGTGAGTGAGTCACTCTCTCTCTGTGTGAGTCTCTCTCTCTCTCTGTGAGTGAGTCACTCTCTCTGTGTGTGAGTCTCTCTCTCTGTGTGAGTCTCTGTGTGTGTGTGTGAGACTCTCTGTGTGAGTCTCTCTCTCTCTGTGAGTTTCTCTCTCTCTGTGTGAGTCTCTCTGTGTGAGTCTCTCTCTCTCTCTGTGTGTGTGAGTCTCTGTGTGTGTGAGTCTCTCTGTGTGTGTGTGAGTCTCTCTCTCTCTCTGTGTGAGTCTCTCTGTGTGTGTGTGAGTCTCTCTCTGTGTGAGTGAGTCTCTCTCTGTGTGTGTGAGTCTCTGTGTGTGTGAGTCCCTCTCTCTGTGTGAGTTTCTCTCTCTGTCTCTGTGTGTGTGAGTCTCTCTCTCTGTGTGAGTCTCTCTCTCTGTCTCTGTGTGTGTGAGTCTGTGTGTGTGTGAGTCTCTCTGTGTGTGTGTGAGTCTCTGTGTGTGTGTGTGTGAGTCTCTGTGTGTGTGTGTGAGTCTCTGTGTGTGTGTGTGAGTCTCTGTGTGTGTGTGTGACTATCTGTGTGTGTGTGTGAGTCTCTGTGTGTGTGAGTCTCTCTGTGTGTGTGAGTCTCTCGGTGTGTGTGAGACTCTCTCTCTCTGTGTGTGAGTCTGTGTGTGTGTGTGTGTGAGTCTCTGTGTGTGTGTGTGAGTCTCTGTGTGTGTGTGTGAGTCTCTGTGTGTGTGTGTGACTATCTGTGTGTGTGTGTGAGTCTCTGTGTGTGTGAGTCTCTCTGTGTGTGTGAGTCTCTCGGTGTGTGTGAGACTCTCTCTCTCTGTGTGTGAGTCTGTGTGTGTGTGAGTCTCTCTCTTTCTCTGTGTGTGAGTCTCTGTGTGTGTGTGAGTCTCTCTCCCTCTGTGTGAGTCTCTCTCTGTCTGTGTGTGTGAGTGAGTCTCTCTCTCTCTCTGTGTGAGTCTCTGTGTGTGTGTGTGAGCCTCTCTCCCTCTCTCTGTGAGTCTCTCTCTGTCTGTGTGTGTGTGAGTCTCTCTCTCTGTGAGTCTCTCTCTGTGTGTGAGTCTCTCTGTGTTTGTGAGTCTCTCTGTGTGTGTGAGTCTCTCTCTCTCTCTGTGTGTGTGTGAGTCTCTGTGTGTGTGAGTCTCTCTGTGTGTGTGAGTCTCTCTCTCTCTCTGTGAGTGAGTCACTCTCTCTCTGTGTGAGTCTCTCTCTCTGTGTGAGTCTCTCTCTCTGTGTGTGTGAGTCTCTGTGTGTGTGAGTCTCTCTGTGTGTGTGAGTCTCTCCCTCTCTGTGAGTGAGTCTCTCTCTCTCTGTGTGAGTCTCTCTCTCTGTGTGAGTCTCTCTCTCTCTCTCTCTGTGAGTGAGTCACTCTCTCTCTGTGTGAGTCTCTCTCTCTCTCTGTGAGTGAGTCACTCTCTCTGTGTGTGAGTCTCTCTCTCTGTGTGAGTCTCTGTGTGTGTGTGTGAGACTCTCTGTGTGAGTCTCTCTCTCTCTGTGAGTTTCTCTCTCTCTGTGTGAGTCTCTCTGTGTGAGTCTCTCTCTCTCTCTGTGTGTGTGAGTCTCTGTGTGTGTGAGTCTCTCTGTGTGTGTGAGTCTCTCTGTGTGTGTGAGTCTCTCCCTCTCTGTGAGTGAGTCACTCTCTCTCTGTGTGAGTCTCTCTCTCTGTGTGAGTCTCTCTCTCTCTCTCTCCCTCTCCGTGTGTGTGAGTCTCCTCGCTCTACCATCACCACCACCACCACACCCGGTCAGCACCTCACCGGCGCCCCGTTGGTTCACCCACCCGTCCTCCTTCCCTGTGTAGGGAGCCGCATTGGCTGTGGAGAACGCTCCGGCATTCGTCAAGTTCATGATGGACACCGCTTTCACATTGCTGGGCGCCGAGCCGCTGATTCGTCTGCGTGTCCGTGACCTCCTATGGGGATACTCTGACCCATTCATCGACTTCGTGCACAATAACTTTCCATCCATCCTGCCCAACAGCAAGTTCGGGTTCTTCATGGACGTGAGTGGCGTGAGTGAGTGGGTGGGTGAGTGGGTGAGTGGCGTGGTGAGTGGGTGGGTGAGTGAGTGGGTGGGTGAGTGAGTGGGTGAGTGGGTGAGTGAGTGGGTGGGTGAGTGGGTGAGTGAGTGGGTGAGTGGGTGGGTGGGTGGGTGAGTGGGTTGGTGAGTGGGTGGTTGGGTGGGTGAGTGGGTGAGTGGGTGAGTGAATGGGTGAGTGAGTGAGTGAGTGGGTGGGTGAGTGAGTGGGTGGGTGGGTGGGTGAGTGGGTGAGTGGCGTGGTGGGTGAGTGGATGAGTGAGTGGGTGGGTGGGTGAGTGGGTGAGTGGGTGAGTGGGTGAGTGAGTGGGTGGATGAGTGAGTGAGTGAGTGGGTGGGTGAGTGGGTGAGTGAGTGGGTGGGTGGGTGAGTGGGTGGGTGAGTGGGTGAGTGGGTGGGTGGGTGAGTGAGTGGGTGAGTGGGTGAGTGGGTGGCGTGGTGAGTGAGTGGGTGGGTGAGTGGGTGAGTTAGTGAGTGGGTAGGTTAGTGAGTGGGTGGGTGGGTGGGTGAGTTAGTGAGTTGGTGGGTGGGTGGGTGAGTGGGTGAGTGAGTGAGTGGGTGGGTGGGTGAGTGGGTGGGTGAGTGAGTGGGTGGGTGGGTGAGTGGGTGAGTGGGTGGGTGGGTGAGTGGGTGGCGTGGTGAGTGAGTGGGTGGGTGAGTGGGTGAGTTAGTGAGTGGGTGGGTTAGTGAGTGGGTGGGTGAGTGGGTGAGTTAGTGAGTTGGTGGGTGGGTGGGTGAGTGGGTGAGTGAGTGAGTGGGTGGGTGGGTGGGTGAGTGGGTGGGTGAGTGAGTGGGTGGGTGGGTGAGTGAGTGAATGGGTGAGTGAGTGGGTGAGTGAGCGGGTGGGTGGGTGAGTGGGTGGGTGAGTGAGTGAGTGGGTGGGTGGGTGGGTGAGTGAGTGAGTGGGTGGGTGAGTGGGTGGGTGGGTGGGTGAGTGGGTGGGTGAGTGCGTGGGTGGGTGAGTGGGTGGGTGAGTGGGTGGCGTGGTGGGTGAGTGGGTGGGTGAGTGAGTAAGTGAGTGGGTGGGTGAGTGGGTGGGTGGGTGGGTGAGTGGGTGAGTGGGTGGGTGAGTGGGTGGGTGGGTGGGTGAGTGAGTGGGTGGGTGGGTGAGTGGGTGAGTGAGTGGGTGAGTGGGTGGGTGAGTAGGTGAGTTGGTGGGTGAGTGAGTGGGTGAGTGAGTGAGTGAGTGGGTGGGTGAGTGGGTGGGTGGGTGGGTGAGTGGGTGGGTGAGTGAGTGGGTGGGTGGGTGAGTGAGTGAATGGGTGAGTGAGTGGGTGAGTGAGCGGGTGGGTGGGTGAGTGGGTGGGTGAGTGAGTGAGTGGGTGGGTGGGTGGGTGAGTGAGTGAGTGGGTGGGTGAGTGGGTGGGTGGGTGGGTGAGTGGGTGGGTGAGTGCGTGGGTGGGTGAGTGGGTGGGTGGGTGAGTGGGTGGCGTGGTGGGTGAGTGGGTGGGTGAGTGAGTAAGTGAGTGGGTGGGTGAGTGGGTGGGTGGGTGGGTGAGTGGGTGAGTGGGTGGGTGAGTGGGTGGGTGGGTGGGTGAGTGAGTGGGTGAGTGGGTGGGTGAGTTAGTGAATGGGTGAGTGAGTGGGTGAGTGGGTGGGTGGGTGGGTGAGTGAGTGAGTGGGTGGGTGGATGGGTGAGTAGGTGAGTGAGTGGGTGAGTGGGTGGGTGAGTGAGTGAATGGGTGAGTGAGTGGGTGAGTGAGTGGGTGGGTGAGTGAGTGGGTGGGTGGGTGGGTGGGTGAGTGGGTGGGTGAGTGGGTGGGTGGGTGAGTGGGTGGGTGGGTGAGTGGGTGAGTGGGTGGGTGAGTGAGTGGGTGAGTGAGTGAGTGAGTGGGTGGGTGAGTGAGTGAGTGAGTGGGTGGGTGAGTGAGTGGGTGAGTGAGTGAGTGGGTGGGTGAGTGAGTGAGTGGGTGGGTGAGTGAGTGGGTGAGTGGGTGGGTGAGTTAGTGAATGGGTGAGTGAGTGGGTGAGTGGGTGGGTGGGTGGGTGAGTGAGTGAGTGGGTGGGTGGATGGGTGAGTAGGTGAGTGAGTGGGTGAGTGGGTGGGTGAGTGAGTGAATGGGTGAGTGAGTGGGTGAGTGAGTGGGTGGGTGAGTGAGTGGGTGGGTGGGTGGGTGGGTGGGTGGGTGAGTGGGTGGGTGAGTGGGTGGGTGGGTGAGTGGGTGGGTGGGTGAGTGGGTGAGTGGGTGGGTGAGTGAGTGGGTGAGTGAGTGAGTGAGTGGGTGGGTGAGTGAGTGAGTGAGTGGGTGGGTGGGTGGGTGAGTGAGTGGGTGAGTGGGTGGGTGAGTGAGTGAATGGGTGAGTGAGTGGGTGAGTGAGTGAATGGGTGAGTGAGTGGGTGAGTGAGTGGGTGGGTGGGTGGGTGAGTGAGTGGGTGGGTGGGTGAGTGGGTGGGTGAGTGGGTGAGTGGGTGGGTGAGTGGGTGGGTGGGTGAGTGAGTGGGTGGGTGGGTGGGTGGGTTGGTGGGTGGGTGGGTGAGTGGGTGAGTGGGTGGGTGGGTGAGTGGGTGGGTGAGCGAGTGGGTGGGTGGGTGGGTGAGTGAGTGGGTGGGTGGGTGGGTGAGTGGGTGAGTGGGTGGATGAGTGAATGAATGGGTGAGTGAGTGGGTGAGTGAGTGGGTGGGTGGGTGAGTGAGTGGGTGAGTGAGTGAGTGGGTGGGTGGGTGAGTGGGTGGGTGGGTGGGTGAGTGAGTGGGTGGGTGAGTGAGTGGGTGGGTGGGTGAGTGGGTGGGTGGGTGGGTGAGTGAGTTAGTGAGTTGGTGAGTGGGTGGGTGAGTGGGTGAGTTAGTGAGTTGGTGGGTGGGTGGGTGGATGAGTGAGTGGGTGGGTGAGTGGGTGAGTGGGTGGGTGGGTGGGTGAGTGAGGGAGTGAGTGGGTGGGTGAGTGGGTGAGTGGGTGAGTGGGTGGGTGGGTGGGTGAGTGAGTGAGTGGGTGGGTGGGTGAGTGGGTGAGTGGGTGGGTGAGTGAGTGGGTGGGTGGGTGAGTGGGTGAGTGAGTGGGTGAGTGGGTGGGTGGGTGAGTGGGTGGGTGAGTGAGTGGGTGGGTGGGTGGGTGAGTGAGTGGGTGGGTGGGTGGGTGAGTGGGTGAGTGGGTGGGTGAGTGAGTGGGTGAGTGGGTGGGTGAGTGAGTGGGTTGGTGAGTGGGTGGGTGAATGAGTGGGTGGGTGGGTGGGTGAGTGAGTGAGTGGGTGGCTGGGTGGGTGAGTGGGTGAGTGGGTGGGTGAGTGAGTGGGTGAGTGGGTGGGTGAGTGAGTGGGTGGGTGGGTGAGTGGGTGAGTGGGTGAGTGGGTGGGTGGGTGAGTGGGTGGGTGAGTGAGTGGGTGGGTGGGTGAGTGAGTGAGTGGGTGGGTGGGTGGGTGAGTGGGTGAGTGAGTGGGTGAGTGGGTGGGTGGGTGAGTGGGTGGGTGAGTGAGTGGGTGGGTGGGTGGGTGAGTGAGTGAGTGGGTGGGTGGGTGGGTGAGTGGGTGAGTGAGTGGGTGAGTGGGTGGGTGAGTGAGTGAATGGGTGAGTGAGTGGGTGAGTGAGTGGGTGAGTGAGTGAGTGGGTGGCTGGGTGGGTGAGTGGGTGAGTGGGTGGGTGAGTGAGTGGGTGAGTGGGTGGGTGAGTGAGTGGGTTGGTGAGTGGGTGGGTGAGTGAGTGGGTGGGTGGGTGGGTGAGTGGGTGGCGTGGTGGGTGAGTGAGTGGGTGGGTGAGTGGGTGAGTGGGTGGGTGAGTGAGTGAATGGGTGAGTGAGTGGGTGAGTGAGTGGGTGGGTGGGTGAGTGGGTGGGTGAGTGAGTGGGTGGGTGGGTGAGTGAGTGGGTGGGTGGGTGAGTGGGTGGGTGGGTGAGTGAGTGGGTGGGTGAGTGGGTGAGTGGGTGAGTGGGTGGGTGGGTGAGTGGGTGGGTGGGTGGGTGAGTGGGTGGGTGGGTGGGTGAGTGAGTGGCTGGGTGGTTGGGTGGGTGAGTGAGTGGGTGAGTGGGTGGGTGGGTGAGTCAGTGAGTGGGTGGGTGGGTGAGTGGGTGAGTGAGTGAGTGAGTGGGTGAGTGAGTGAGTGAGTGGGTGAGTGAGTGAGTTGGTGGGTGAGTGAGTGAGTGGGTGGGTGGGTGAGTGAGTGAGTTGGTGAGTGGGTGAGTGGGTGGCTGGGTGAGTGAGTGGCTGGGTGAGTGAGTGGCTGGGTGAGTGAGTGGTTGAGTGAGTGGCTGGGTGAGTGAGTGGCTGGGTGAGTGAGTGAGTGGGTGAGTGGGTGAGTGGCTGGGTGAGTGGCTGGGTGGGTGGGTGAGTGGGTGAGTGGGTGGGTGAGTGAGTGAGTGGCTGGGTGAGTGAGTGGCTAAGTGGGTGAGTGGCTGGGTGAGTGGCTGGGTGCGTGAGTGGCTGGGTGAGTGGCTGGGTGCGTGAGTGGCTGGGTGAGTGAGTGGCTGAGTGGGTGAGTGGCTGGGTGGGTGAGTGGGTGAGTGGGTGGGCGAGTGAGTGGGTGAGTGGGTGGGTGAGTGAGTGGGTTGGTGAGTGGGTGGGTGAGTGAGTGGGTGGGTGGGTGGGTGAGTGGGTGGCGTGGTGGGTGAGTGAGTGGGTGGGTGAGTGGGTGAGTGGGTGGGTGAGTGAGTGAATGGGTGAGTGAGTGGGTGAGTGAGTGGGTGGGTGGGTGAGTGGGTGGGTGAGTGAGTGGGTGGGTGGGTGAGTGAGTGGGTGGGTGGGTGGGTGGGTGAGTGGGTGGGTGGGTGAGTGAGTGGGTGGGTGAGTGGGTGAGTGGGTGAGTGGGTGGGTGGGTGAGTGGGTGGGTGGGTGGGTGAGTGAGTGAGTGGGTGGGTGAGTGGGTGAGTGGGTGGGTGGGTGGGTGAGTGGGTGGGTGGGTGGGTGAGTGAGTGGCTGGGTGGGTGGGTGGGTGAGTGAGTGAGTGAGTGGGTGGGTGAGTGAGTGAGTGAGTGGGTGAGTGAGTGAGTGGGTGGGTGAGTGAGTGAGTGGGTGGGTGGGTGAGTGAGTGAGTTGGTGAGTGGGTGAGTGGGTGGCTGGGTGAGTGAGTGGCTGGGTGAGTGAGTGGCTGGGTGAGTGAGTGAGTGGGTGAGTGGCTGGGTGAGTGGCTGGGTGAGTGGCTGAGTGAGTGAGTGAGTGGCTGGGTGAGTGGGTGAGTGGGTGGGTGGGTGAGTGAGTGAGTGGCTGGGTGAGTGAGTGGCTGGGTGAGTGGCTGGGTGCGTGAGTGGCTGGGTGAGTGAGTGGCTGGGTGAGTGAGTGGCTGGGTGGGTGAGTGGGTGGGTGAGCCGGTGGGTGAGTGAGTGAGTGGCTGGGTGAGTGAGTGGCTGTGTGAGTGAGTGGCGGGGTGGGTGAGTGGCTGGGTGAGTGAGTGGCTGGGTGAGTGAGTGGCTGGGTGGGTGAGTGGGTGGGTGAGTGAGTGGCTGGGTGAGTGAGTGGCTGGGTGAGTGAGTGGGTGAGTGGGTGGTTGAGTGAGTGAGTGAGTGGCTGGGTGGGTGAGTGGGTGAGTGAGTGGCTGGGTGGGTGAGTGATTGGGTGAGTGAGTGGCTGGGTGGGTGAGTGGGTGGGTGAGTGAGTGGCTGGGTGGGTGAGTGGGTGGGTGGATGAATGAGTGAGTGAGTGTATAAGTGAGTGGGTGTAACAGTGAGTGGGTGTAACAGTGAGTGGATGTAACAGTGAGTGGGTATAACAGTGAGTGGATGTAACAGTGAGTGTAACAGTGAGTGAACTCCTTGTTCTCTGTCCTCTCAGTACAACAACTCCAACAATGGCCTCTTCACAGCCTACACCGGCGTCTCCGACATCAGCCAGGCCCACGTCCTCGTCAACTGGAACGGCATGGAGGAGGTGAGACACACAGAGACCCACAGACTCACTCACACAGAGACCCACAGACTCACTCACACAGAGACCCACAGACTCACTCACACAGAGACCCACAGACTCACTCACACAGAGACCCACAGACTCACTCACACAGAGACCCACAGACTCACTCACACAGAGAGCCACAGACTCACTCACACAGAGACCCACAGACTCACTCACACAGAGAGCCACAGACTCACCACTCACACAGAGACCCACAGACTCACTCACACAGAGACCCACAGACTCACTCACTCAGAGACCCACACACTCACACAGAGACCCATAGACTCACTCACACAGAGACCCACAGACTCACTCACACAGAGACCCACAGACTCACTCACACAGAGACCCACAGACTCACTCACACAGAGACCCACAGACTCACTCACACAGAGACCCACAGACTCACTCACACAGAGACCCACAGACTCACTCACACAGAGACCCACAGACTCACTCACACAGAGACCCACAGACTCACTCACACAGAGACCCACAGACTCACTCACACAGAGACCCACAGACTCACTCACACAGAGACCCACAGACTCACTCACACAGAGACCCACAGACTCACTCACTCAGAGACCCACACACTCACACAGAGACCCATAGACTCACTCACACAGAGACCCACAGACTCACTCACACAGAGACCCACAGACTCACTCACACAGAGACCCACAGACTCACTCACACAGAGACCCACAGACTCACTCACACAGAGACCCACAGACTCACTCACACAGAGACCCACAGACTCACTCACACAGAAACCCACAGACTCACTCACACAGAGACCCACAGACTCACTCACACAGAGACCCACAGACTCACTCACACAGAGACCCACAGACTCACTCACACAGAGACCCACAGACTCACTCACAGAGAGACCCACAGACTCACTCACACAGAAACCCACAGACTCACTCACACAGAGCCCCACAGACTCACTCACACAGAGACCCACAGACTCACTCACACAGAGACCCACAGACTCACTCACACAAAGACCCACAGACTCACTCACTCAGAGACCCACACACTCACACAGAGACCCATAGACTCACTCACACAGAGACCCACAGACTCACTAACTCAGAGACCCACACACTCACACAGAGACCCACAGACTCACTCACACAGAGACCCACAGACTCACTCACACAGAGACCCACAGACTCACTCACACAGAGACCCACAGACTCACTCACTCAGAGACCCACACACTCACACAGAGACCCACAGACTCACTCACACAGAGACCCACAGACTCACTCACACAGAGACCCACAGACTCACTAACTCAGAGACCCACACACTCACACAGAGACCCATAGACTCACTCACACAGAGACCCACAGACTCACTCACACAGAGACCCACAGACTCACTCACACAGAGACCCACAGACTCACTCACTCAGAGACCCACACACTCACACAGAGACCCACAGACTCACTCACACAGAGACCCACAGACTCACTCACACAGAGACCCACAGACTCACTAACTCAGAGACCCACACACTCACACAGAGACCCATAGACTCACTCACACAGAGACCCACAGACTCACTCACACAGAGAGCCACAGACTCACTCACACAGAGAGCCACAGACTCACACAGAGACCCACAGACTCACTCACACAGAGACCCACAGACTCACTCACACAGAGACCCACAGACTCACTCACACAGAGACCCACAGACTCACTCACACAGAGACCCACACACTCACACAGAGACCCACAGACTCACTCAAACAGAGACCCACAGACTCACTCACTCAGAGACCTACACACTCACACAGAGACCCACAGACTCACTCACTCAGAGACCCACACACTCACACAGAGACCCACAGACTCACTCACACAGAGACCCACAGACTCACTCACACAGAGACCCACAGACTCACTAATTCAGAGACCCACAGACTCACTCACACAGAGACCCACAGACTCACTCACACAGAGACCCACAGACTCACTCACTCAGAGACCCACACACTCACACAGAGACCCACAGACTCACTCACACAGAGACCCACAGACTCACTCACACAGAGACCCACAGACTCACTAACTCAGAGACCCACACACTCACACAGAGACCCATAGACTCACTCACACAGAGACCCACAGACTCACTCACACAGAGACCCACAGACTCACTCACACAGAGACCCACAGACTCACTCACTCAGAGACCCACACACTCACACAGAGACCCACAGACTCACTCACACAGAGACCCACAGACTCACTCACACAGAGACCCACAGACTCACTAACTCAGAGACCCACACACTCACACAGAGACCCATAGACTCACTCACACAGAGACCCACAGACTCACTCACACAGAGAGCCACAGACTCACTCACACAGAGAGCCACAGACTCACACAGAGACCCACAGACTCACTCACACAGAGACCCACAGACTCACTCACACAGAGACCCACAGACTCACTCACACAGAGACCCACAGACTCACTCACACAGAGACCCACAGACTCACTCACACAGAGACCCACACACTCACACAGAGACCCACAGACTCACTCAAACAGAGACCCACAGACTCACTCACTCAGAGACCCACACACTCACACAGAGACCCACAGACTCACTCACTCAGAGACCCACACACTCACACAGAGACCCACAGACTCACTCACACAGAGACCCACAGACTCACTCACACAGAGACCCACAGACTCACTAATTCAGAGACCCACAGACTCACTCACACAGAGACCCACAGACTCACTCACACAGAGACCCACAGACTCACTCACTCAGAGACCCACACACTCACACAGAGACCCACAGACTCACTCACACAGAGACCCACAGACTCACTCACACAGAGACCCACAGACTCACTAACTCAGAGACCCACACACTCACACAGAGACCCATAGACTCACTCACACAGAGACCCACAGACTCACTCACACAGAGACCCACAGACTCACTCACACAGAGACCCACAGACTCACTCACTCAGAGACCCACACACTCACACAGAGACCCACAGACTCACTCACACAGAGACCCACAGACTCACTCACACAGAGACCCACAGACTCACTAACTCAGAGACCCACACACTCACACAGAGACCCATAGACTCACTCACACAGAGACCCACAGACTCACTCACACAGAGAGCCACAGACTCACTCACACAGAGAGCCACAGACTCACACAGAGACCCACAGACTCACTCACACAGAGACCCACAGACTCACTCACACAGAGACCCACAGACTCACTCACACAGAGACCCACAGACTCACTCACACAGAGACCCACACACTCACACAGAGACCCACAGACTCACTCAAACAGAGACCCACAGACTCACTCACTCAGAGACCCACACACTCACACAGAGACCCACAGACTCACTCACTCAGAGACCCACACACTCACACAGAGACCCACAGACTCACTCACACAGAGACCCACAGACTCACTCACACAGAGACCCACAGACTCACTAATTCAGAGACCCACACACTCACACAGAGACCCATAGACTCACTCACACAGAGACCCACAGACTCACTCACTCAGAGACCCACACACTCACACAGAGACCCACAGACTCACTCACACAGAGACCCACAGACTCACTCACACAGAGACCCACAGACTCACTAACTCAGAGACCCACACACTCACACAGAGACCCATAGACTCACTCACACAGAGACCCACAGACTCACTCACACAGAGAGCCACAGACTCACTCACACAGAGAGCCACAGACTCACACAGAGACCCACAGACTCACTCACACAGAGACCCACAGACTCACTCACACAGAGACCCACAGACTCACTCACACAGAGACCCACACACTCACACAGAGACCCACAGACTCACTCAAACAGAGACCCACAGACTCACTCACACAGAGACCCACAGACTCACCACACAGAGACCCACAGACTCACACAGAGACCCACAGACTCACTCAAACAGAGACCCACAGACTCACTCACACAGAGACCCACAGACTCACTCACACAGAGACCCACAGACTCACCACACAGAGACCCACAGACTCACACAGAGACCCACAGACTCACTCACACAGACACCCACAGACTCACTCACACAGAGACCCACAGACTCACACACACAGAGACCCACAGACTCACTCACAGCGACACCCACAGACTCACACAGACACACACAGACTCACTCACACAGACACCCACACACTCACTCACACAGAGAGCCACAGACTCACACAGAGACCCACAGACTTACTCACACAGAGACCCACAGACTCACTCACACAGACACCCACACACAGACTCACACAAACACACACAGACTCACTCACACAGACACCCACACACTCACTCACACAGAGACTCACAGACTCACTCACACAGATACTCACAGACTCACTCACACAGATACTCACAGACTCACTCACACAGAGACCCACAGACTCACTCACACAGAGACCCACAGACACCCACAGACTCACTCATGTTTGGGATGGGGACGGGTAGAATCCCATTGTCTAGGAGGTTACTGGATCAGGGTTCACGGCCATGATTTGCTCGCGGCGATCAGAAGTTCGCTCCACTCAATGAGAGCAAATCCAGATGCATGGCTGTGCCAAAGTCCAGCGTTTGGCCCTCTGAGTCTGTACATAGTGCGCGCGCGTGCGTGTGCGTGTGTATGTGTGTACGTGTACGTGTGTGTGTGTACGTGTGTGTGTGTACGTGTGTGTGTGTGTACGTGTGTGTGTGTACGTGTGTGTGTGTGTACGTGTGTGTGTATGTGTACGTGTGTGTGTGTGTGTGTTTCTACGTGTGCATGTGTATGAGTGTGTGTACGTGTGTGTGTATGTATAAGCGTATGTGTGTGTACGTGTGTGTGTATGTATGAGTCTATGTATGAGTATGTGTACGTGTGCGTGTGTGTGTATGTATGAGTGTGTGTGTATGTGTGTGTGTATGTGTGTGTGTACGTGTGTGTGTGTATGTGTGTGTTTGTGTGTGTACGTGTGTGTGTGTACGTGTGTGTGTGTGTGTACGTGTGTGTGTGTGTACGTGTGTGTGTACGTGTGTGTGTGTGTGTACGTGTGTGTGTGTGTACGTGTGTGTGTGTGTACGTGTGTGTGTGTACGTGTGCGTGTGTGTGTTTGTATGAGTGTGTGTATGTACGTGTGTGTTTGTACGTGTGTGTGTATGTGTGCGTGTGTGTGTATGTATGAGTGTGTGTGTACGTGTGTGTATGTGTATGTACGTGTGTGTGTACGTGTGTGTGTGTTTGTACGTGAAGTGTACGTGTACGTGTGTGTGTATGTGTACGTGTGTGTGTGTACGTGTGTGTGTGTGTACGTGTGTGTGTATTTGTGTGTGTGTACGTGTGTGTGTATTTGTGTGTGTGTACGTGTGTGTGTGTACGTGTGTGTGTACGTGTGTGTGTGTACCTGTGCGTGTGTACGTGTGTGTGTACGTGTGTGTGTACGTGTGTGTGTGTGTACGTGTGCGTGTGTGTGTACGTGTGTGTGTACGTGTGTGTGTGTTTGTACGTGTGTGTGTACGTGTACGTGTGTGTATGTGTACGTGTGTGTGTGTGTGTACGTGTGTGTGTATGTGTGTGTGTGTACGTGGGTGTGTGTGTGTACGTGTGTGTGTGTACGTGTGTGTATGTGTGTGTACGTGTGTGTGTGTGTACGTGTGTGTGTGTACGTGTGTGTGTGTGTACGTGTGTGTGTGTACGTGTGTGTGTGTGTACGTGTGTGTGTACGTGTGTGTGTGCGTGTGTGTGTATGTATGAGTGTGTGTGTACGTGTGTGTTTGTACGTGTGTGTACGTGTGTGTACGTGTGTGTGTACGTGTGTGCGTGTATGTGTGCGTGTTTGTGTATGTATGAGTGTGTGTGTGTGTGCGTGTGTGTGTATGTGTGTGTGTGTTTGTACGTGTTTGTGTGTACGTGTGTGTGTGTACGTGTGCGTGTGTGTGTCGTGTGTGTGTGTACGTGTGTGTGTACGTGTGTGTGTGTGTACGTGTGCGTGTGTGTGTACGTGTGTGTGTACGTGTGTGTGTGTTTGTACGTGTGTGTGTACGTGTACGTGTGTGTATGTGTACGTGTGTGTGTGTGTACGTGTGTGTGTATGTGTGTGTGTGTACGTGTGTGTGTGTGTACGTGTGTGTGTACATGTGTGTATGTGTGTGTACGTGTGTGTATGTGTGTGTACGTGTGTGTGTACGTGTGTGTGTGTGTACGTGTGTGTGTGTACGTGTGTGTGTACGTGTGTGTGTGCGTGTGTGTGTATGTATGAGTGTGTGTGTACGTGTGTGTTTGTACGTGTGTGTACGTGTGTGTGTTTGTACGTGTGTGTGTGTACGTGTGTGTGTGTACGTGTGTGTGTGTACGTGTGTGTGTACGTGTGTGTGTGTGTGTATGTGTGTGTGTACGTGTGTGTGTACGTGTGTGTGTGTACGTGTGTGTGTGTACGTGTGTATGTGTGCGTGTGTGTGTGTACGTGTACGTATGTGTGCGTGTGTGTATGTATGAGTGTGTGTACGTGTGTGTGTGTGTACGTGTGTGTGTGTACGTGTGTGTGTGTACGTGTGTGTGTACGTGTGTGTATGTATGAGTGTGTGTACGTGTGTGTGTATGTACGTGTGTGTGTGTATGTGTGCGCGTGTGTGTATGTATGAGTGTTTGTACGTGTGTGTGTGTGTACGTGTGTGTGTGTGTGCGTACGTGGGTGTGTATGTGTGCGTGTGTGTGTATGTATGAGTGTGTGTATGTGTGTGTGTTAGTGCTGAGCGATAGTGTAGTGGTTAGCGCTACGCTGCGCTATGAACCCGGCGACCCGGGTTCGATTCCCCGCTCACGGCCAACACCACCGGTGACGATTATCTGAACCGGTCCCGGGCTTCCCCTAGGTCGACTCAGCCTCAAATGAGTACCTGGTGTAGCGGTGTGTAGTAAACATCGCCACTGGGGGAGACAAAGGCGGTCGGGCGTGGTTGCTGGCCACCCACCCCCTCGTGTACCGTTCCGGCCTTCATAGGTGCTCGCTAACAGCACTTGCCCCAACAGTCTGTTAAGGCTACACGGGGGATCTTTGTGTGTATGTGTGTGTAGGTACTACTCGCTACTGACAGCACTTGCCCCTACAGCCCTGCTAGAGGCTACCTGGGGGATCTGTGTGTGTGTAGGTACTGCTACTCGCTACTGACAGCACTTGCCCCTACAGCCCTGCTAGAGGCTACCTGGGGGATCTGTGTGTGTGTGTGTAGGTGCTGCTACTCGCTACTGACAGCACTTGCCCCTACAGCCCTGCTAGAGGCTACCTGGGGGATCTTTGTCTGTGTGTGTGTGTAGGTACTACTCTCTACTAACAGCACTTGCCCCTACAGTCTGTTAAGGCTACACGGGGGATCTTTGTGTGTATGTAACAGCACTTGCCCCTACAGTCTGTTGCAGGCTACACGGGGCACCTTTGTCTGTGTGTGTAGGTGCTGCTACTGACAGCACTTGCCCCTACAGCCCTGCTAGAGGCTACCTGGGGGATCTTTGTCTTTGTGTGTGTGTGTAGGTGGGTGCTTTGATCTTTGTTTACGTGTCCACACACAGGAAAAACAACCCCCTACCTCCTTGTGGTACCATACGGGCAACGCTGTGGTGGGCAGTGCCCTGTGGTGGGAGGGCCAATTCCGATTGGCCATTCGCCTGACCACCGCAGGGGATAAACGGGGCCCTCTGGACGGGTGCAAGCGGCTGGTAACCGCCTCCACCTTCAATTAATTACCACTAAACCACGTGTGAAATATCTAACTAATAAGCTTGTGCCGGAGGCCCTGGGGGTGGGCCAGGCGTCTATGAAGTCTCCTGGCCAAACCCCCCAATTTGGCGGAGGCAGGAGATTGAATATCTACCACCTTCAATTAATTACCACTAAACCACGTCTGAAATATCTAACTAATAAGCTTGTGCCGGAGGCCCTGGGGGTGGGCCAGGCGTCTATGAAGTCTCCTGGCCAAACCCCCCAATTTGGCGGAGCCAGGAGATTGAATATCTACCACCTTCAATTAATTACCACTAAACCACGTCTGAAATATCTAACTAATAAGCTTGTGCCGGAGACCCCGGGTTGGGCCAGGCGTCTATGAAGTCTCCTGGCCAAACCCCCCAATTTGGCGGAGCCAGGAGATTGAATGTCTACCACCTTCAATTAATTACCACTAAACCACGTCTGAAATATCTAACTAATAAGCTTGTGCCAGAGGCCCCGGTGGGGCCAGGCGTCTATGAAGTCTCCTGGCCAAACCCCCCAATTTGGCGGAGGCAGGAGATTGAATATCTACCCTCGGGGGCTCCTCCAGAAACAACAAAAAGCCGCTTCGTGTGGCCACGTGGAATGTTCGAACCCCTCAGTGCGGAGGAGAGGCTGCCCACTCCTCTGTCGGGAGCTGGACCGGTACCGCCTGGATCTCTGTGGCATTCAGGAGGTCCGGTGGACCGGCACACACACACAGACAAAGATCCCCCATATAGCCTTAACAGACTGTAGGGGCAAGTGCTGTTAGCGAGCACCTATGAAGGCCGGAACGGTACACGAGGGGGTGGGTGGCCAGCACCACGCCCGACCGCCTTTGTCTCCCTAGTGGCGATGTTTACTACAACACCGCACCAGGTACTCATTTGAGGCTGAGTCGACCTAGGGGAGGCCCGGGACCGGTTCAGATAATCGTCACTGGTGTTGGCCGTGAGCGGGAATCGAACCCGGGTCGCCAGGTTCATAGCGCAGCGTAGCGCTAACCGCTACACAATCGCACACACAGACACCCACACAGACACACACACAGACTCACACACACACACAGACACCCACACAGACACCCACACAGACACACACACAGACACACACACACAACAACAACAACAACCGCCATTCGCCACTAAGTGGCGGTGATGTCACCACGACGCTTGTGCCAGGCTATGTGCACCCTGAGGCCACGTGAAGTGTCGAACGCCCGCTGGCAGGAGGTCACGGGGCAGACCCAGCAGGTGCCACGGGTCGACTGACTGAGATGACTGGCTGATGCACCACCTGTGCCCCCTACTGTGCCAACCTGCTGTGCTTTAGCCACCCGGCGCTCCGCTCGTTGTTGTGAGCGTCGCTCCTCCGCCCTCCGTTGTTGTTGGAGGGCGACTGCCTCCAACTGCCCAGTAGCCTCAAGGTGCACCTAGCCTGGCACTAGCCCAGTAGCCTCCTTCACGAGCCTCCTCCACAGAGGCCGATCTTGACACCGCTGGTACCGGTCATCGGCAAGTCCACTCAGCTCCACGTCCTCCTGTACCACATCACTCCACACACACACACACATAAATACACACACACTCACACACGAATGCACACCCACACACCCACACACACATACCTCCACAAAGACAAAGATCTCCCGTTCATAGCGCAGCGTAGCGCTACCCACTATACAAAGACAAAGATCCCCCGTGTAGCCTGTAACAGACTGTAGGGGCAAGTGCTGTTAGCGAGCACCTATGAAGGCCGGTAACGGTACACGAGGGGGTGGGTGGCCAGCACCACGCCCGACCGCCTTTGTCTCCCTAGTGACGATGTTTACTACACACCGCTACACCAGGTACTCATTTGAGGCTGAGTCGACCTAGGGGAGGCCCGGGACCGGTTCAGATAATCGTCACTGGTGGTGTTGGCCGTGAGCGGGGAATCGAACCCGGGTCGCCGGGTTCATAGCGGAGCGTAGCGCTAACCGCTACTACACTATCACTCCCCACACACACACTCATACACACACACACTCATACACACACACATACACTAACTCACACACACACTCATATACACACATACACTAACTCACACTCATACACACACACACACTCATACACACTCATACACACACACACACTCATACACACACACACACTCATACACACACATACTAACTCTCACACGCACACACAGACACACACACACACAGACACACACACCCCCACACACACACCCCCCCACACACACACACACACGTGTACACACACACGCACGCACACGTGTACCGGCTTACCGGTGTGACCGGGTACCGGTGTGGCCATCTCTGGTGTGACCGGCTTACCGGTGTGGCCGACTAACCTGTGTGGCCGACTAACCTGTGTGACCGACTAACCTGTGTGACCGACTAACCTGTGTGGCCGGATAACCTGTGGTTTACACCACTTAAGATGGGTCTTTTTTAGTCTCTCTCGGTCCTGTTTTTGTGTTTATTATTTCCTGCCTTGCACAGCCAACACACACAAGTGATGGTAACCACTTAAGATGGGTCTTTTTTAGTCTCTCTCGGTCCTGTTCTTGTGTTTATTATTTCCTGCCTTGCACAGCCAACACACACAAGTGATGGTAACCACTTAAGATGGGTCTTTTTTAGTCTCTCTCGGTCCTGTTTTTGTGTTTATTATTTCCTGCCTTGCACAGCCAACACACACAAGTGATGGTAACCACTTAAGATGGGTCTTTTTTAGTCTCTCTCGGTCCTGTTTTTGTGTTTATTATTTCCTGCCTTGCACAGCCAACACACACAAGTGATGGTAACCACTTAAGATGGGTCTTTTTTAGTCTCTCTCGGTCCTGTTTTTGTGTTTATTATTTCCTGCCTTGCACAGCTAACACACACAAGTGATGGTAACCACTTAAGATGGGTCTTTTTTAGTCTCTCTCGGTAGCGTTTTTGTGTTTATTATTTCCTGCCTTGCACAGCCAACGTACACAAGTGATGGTAACCTCTTAAGATGGGTCTTTTTTAGTCTCTCTCGGTCCTGTTTTTGTGTTTATTATTTCCTGCCTTGCACAGCCAACACACACAAGTGATGGTAACCACTTAAGATGGGTCTTTTTTAGTCTATCTCGGTCCTGTTTTTGTGTTTATTATTTCCTGCCTTGCACAGCCAACACACACAAGTGATGGTAACCACTGAAGATGGGTCTTTTTTAGTCTCTCTCGGTCCTGTTTTTGTGTTTATTATTTCCTGCCTTGCACAGCCAATACACACAAGTGATGGTAACCACTTAAGATGGGTCTTTTTTAGTCTCTCTCGGTCCTGTTTTTGTGTTTATTATTTCCTGCCTTGCACAGCCAACACACACAAGTGATGGTAACCACTTAAGATGTGTCTTTTTTAGTCTCTCTCGGTCCTGTTTTTGTGTTTATTATTTCCTGCCTTGCACAGCCAACACACACAAGTGATGGTAACCGCTTAAGATGGGTCTTTTTTAGTCTCTCTCGGTCCTGTTTTTGTGTTTATTATTTCCTGCCTTGCACAGCCAACACACACAAGTGATGGTAACCACTTAAGATGGGTCTTTTTTAGTCTCTCTCGGTCCTGTTTTTCTGTTTTTTTTATTTCCTGCCTTGCACAGCCAACACACACAAGTGATGGTAACCACTTAAGATGGGTCTTTTTTAGTCTCTCTCGGTCCTGTTTTTGTGTTTATTATTTCCTGCCTTGCACAGCCAACACACACAAGTGATGGTAACCACTTAAGATGGGTCTTTTTTAGTCTCTCTCGGTCCTGTTTTTGTATTTATTATTTCCTGCCTTGCACAGCCAACGTACACGAGTGATGGTAACCACTTAAGATGGTCTTTTTTAGTCTCTCTCGGTCCTGTTTTTGTGTTTATTATTTCCTGCCTTGCACAGCCAACACACACAAGTGATGGTAACCACTTAAGGTGGGTCTTTTTTAGTCTCTCTCGGTCCTGTTTTTGTGTTTATTATTTCCTGCCTTGCACAGCCAACACACACAAGTGATGGTAACCACTTAAGATGTGTCTTTTTTAGTCTCTCTCGGTCCTGTTTTTGTGTTTATTATTTCCTGCCTTGCACAGCCAACACACACAAGTGATGGTAACCACTTAAGATGGGTCTTTTTTAGTCTCTCTCGGTCCTGTTTTTGTGTTTATTATTTCTCTGCCTTGCACAGCCAACACACACAAGTGATGGTAACCACTTAAGATGTGTCTTTTTTAGTCTCTCTCGGTCCTGTTTTTGTGTTTATTATTTCCTGCCTTGCACAGCCAACACACACAAGTGATGGTAACCACTTAAGATGGGTCTTTTTTAGTCTCTCTCGGTCCTGTTTTTGTGTTTATTATTTCCTGCCTTGCACAGCCAACACACACAAGTGATGGTAACCACTTAAGATGGGTCTTTTTTAGTCTCTCTCGGTCCTGTTTTTGTGTTTATTATTTCCTGCCTTGCACAGCCAACACACACAAGTGATGGTAACCACTTAAGATGGGTCTTTTGTAGTCTCTCTCGGTCGTGTTTTTGTGTTTATTATTTCCTGCCTTCCATAGCCAACGTACACAAGTGATGGTAACCACTTAAGATGGGTCTTTTTTAGTCTCTCTCGGTCCTGTTTTTGTGTTTATTATTTCCTGCCTTGCACAGCCAACACACACCAGTGATGGTATCCACTTAAGATGGGTCTTTTTTAGTCTCTCTCGGTCCTGTTTTTGTGTTTATTATTTCCTGCCTTGCACAGCCAACACACACAAGTGATGGTAACCACTTAAGATGGTCTTTTTTAGTCTCTCTCGGTCCTGTTTTTTGTGTTTATTATTTCCTGCCATGCACAGCCAACACACACAAGTGATGGTAACCACTTAAGATGGTCTTTTTTTGTCTCTCTCGGTCCTGTTTTTGTGTTTATTATTTCCTGCCTTGCACAGCCAACACACACAAGTGATGGTAACCACTTAAGATGGGTCTTTTTTAGTCTCTCTCGGTCCTGTTTTTGTGTTTATTATTTCCTGCCTTGCACAGCCAACACACACAAGTGATGGTAACCACTTAAGATGGGTATTTTTTAGTCTCTCTCGGTCCTGTTTTTGTGTTTATTATTTCCTGCCTTGCACAGCCAACACACACAAGTGATGGTAACCACTTAAGATGGGTCTTGTTTAGTCTCTCTCGGTCCTGTTTTTGTGTTTATTATTTCCTGCCTTGCACAGCCAACACACACAAGTGATGGTAACCACTTAAGATGGGTCTTTTTTAGCCTCTCTCGGTCCTGTTTTTGTGTTTATTATTTCCTGCCCTGCACAGCCAACACACACAAGAGATGGTAACCACTTAAGATGCGTCTTTTTTAGTCTCTCTCGGTCCTGTTTTTGTGTTTATTATTTCCTGCCTTGCACAGCCAACACACACAAGTGATGGTAACCACTTAAGATGTGTCTTTTTTAGTCTCTCTCGGTCCTGTTTTTGTGTTTATTATTTCCTGCCTTGCACAACCAACGTACACAAGTGATGGTAACCACTTAAGATGGGTCTTTTTTAGTCTCTCTCGGTCCTGTTTTTGTGTTTATTATTTCCTGCCTTGCACAACCAACGTACACAAGTGATGGTAACCACTTAAGATGGTCTTTTTTAGTCTCTCTCGGTCCTGTTTTTGTGTTTATTATTTCCTGCCTTGCACAGCCAACACACACAAGTGATGGTAACCACTTACGATGGGTCTTTTTTAGTCTCTCTCGGTCCTGTTTTTGTGTTTATTATTTCCTGCCTTGCACAGCCAACGCACACAAGTGATGGCAACCACTTAAGATGGTCTTTTTTTGTCTCTCTCGGTCGTGTTTTTTGTATTTATTTTTTTTAAAGAAGGTTTAGCACTCCTACACCTACACACCCACACCACCCACACCACCCACACCACCCACACACCACCTAATTAATCGAACATCTAGCGCCGGTTATAAACATTGAGGCTGAGCCTTGCCCACGATCTGGCGTGGGTTTATTTTGCCGGCAAGGTCTGGCGGGTTGAGAGGAGGTCACGGGTCCTCGATGAGATCTGGGCGCGAAGGTCTCCATCGGTGAGCTCCTCTGGCAGGAGAGGCTGCGTTGGCTGGGTGGTAGTGTAGTGTGTAGTGTAGTGTAGTGTGTAGTGTATAGTGTAGTGTAGTGTGTAGTGTAGTGTGTATAGTGTATAGTGTAGTGTGTATAGTGTATAGTGTAGTGTATAGTGTAGTGTATAGTGTAGTGTAGTGTATAGTGTAGTGTGTAGGGTAGTGTGTAGTAGTGTAGTGTGTAGTGTAGTGTATAGTATAGTGTAGTGTGTAGTGTAGTGTATAGTATAGTGTAGTGTATAGTGTAGTGTATAGTGTAGTGTCTGGAGGGTTGAGAGGAGGTCACGGGTCCTCGATGAGATCTGGGAGCGAAGGTCTCCATCGGTGAGCTCCTCCGGCAGGAGAGGCTGCGTTGGCTGGGTCGTAGTGTAGTGTGTAGTGTAGTGTGTAGTGTAGTGTGTAGTGTAGTGTGTAGTGTAGTGTGTAGTGTAGTGTGTAGTGTAGCGTATAGTGTGGTAGTGTAGTAGTGTAGTGTGTAGTGTATAGTGTAGTGTATTGTGTAGTGTGTAGTGTATAGTGTAGTGTATAGTGTAGTGTAGTGTGTAGTAGTGTATAGTGTAGTGTGTAGTGTAGTGTGTAGTGTAGTGTGTAGGGTAGTGTGTAGTGTATAGTGTAGTGTGTAGTGTAGTGTGTAGTATATCGTGTAGTAGTGTAGTGTGTAGTGTATGGTGTAGTGTGTATAGTGTATAGTGTAGTGTATAGTGTAGTGTGTTGTGTAGTGTATAGTGTGTAGTGTATAGTGTGTAGTGTATAGTGTAGTGTATAGTGTAGTGTATAGTGTAGTGTGTAGTGTAGTGTGTAGTGTATAGTAGTAGTGTATAGTGTAGTGTGTAGTGTATAGTGTAGTGTGTAGTGTAGTGTATAGTGTGTAGTGTAGTGTATAGTGTAGTGTAGTGTATAGTGTGGTGTGTAGTGTAGTGTGTAGTGTAGTAATAATAGTGTGTATTGTAGTGTGTAGTGTATAGTGTAGTGTAATGTGTAGTGTAATGTGTAGTGTATATTGTAGTGTGTAGTGTAGTAATAATAGTGTGTAGTGTAATGTGGAGTGTAATGTGTAGTATAGTGTAGTGTAGTAGTGTAGTGTGTAGTGTAGTGTGTAGTGTAGTGTGTAGTGTAGTAGTGTAGTGTGTAGTGTAGTGTGTAGTAGTCTAGTGTGTAGTGTATAGTGTAGTGTAGTAATAATAGTTTGTAGTGTAATGTGGAGTGTAATGTGTATTGTAACGTGTAGTATAGTGTAATGTGTAGTGTAGTGTGTAGTGTATTATATTGTGTAATGTATAGTGTAGTGTATAGTGTAGTAGTATAGTGTAGTGTGTAGTGTAGTAGTAGTGTAGTGTAGTGTGTAGTGTAATGTGTAGTGTAGTATATAGTAGTATATAGTGTAGTGTGTAGTGTAGCATATAGTGTAGTGTATAGTGTAGTGTGTAGTAGTATAGTGTAGAGTATAGTGTAATGTGTAGTGTAGTGTAGTATATTGTGTAGTGTGTAGTGTATAGTGTGTAGTGTAGTGTATAGTGTAATGTGTATTGTAACGTGTAGTATAGTGTGTAGTAGTGTAGTGTGTAGTGTAGTATATTGTGTATTGTGTAGTGTATAGTGTAGTGGTAGTGTAGTGTGTAGTGTAATGTGTAGTGTAGTATATAGTGTAGTGTATAGTGTGTAGTGTAGTAGTATAGTGTAGTGTATAGTGTAATGTGAGTGTAGTATATTGTGTAGTGTGTAGTGTAGTGTATAGTGTAGTAGTATAGTGTAGTGTGTAGTAGTGTAGTGTGTAGTGTAGTATATTGTGTAGTGTGTAGTGTAGTGTATAGTGTAGTAGTATAGTATAGTGTGTAGTAGTGTAGTGTGTAGTGTAGTATATTGTGTAGTGTGTAGTGTAGTAGTGGTAGTGTAGTGTGTAGTATAGTGTGTAGTGTAGTGTATAGTAGTGTAGTGTATAGTATAGTGTGTAGTGTGTAGTGTAGTATATTGTGTAGTGTGTAGTGTATAGTGTAGTAGTATAGTATAGTGTGTAGTAGTGTAGTGTGTAGTGTAGTATATTGTGTAGTGTGTAGTGTAGTAGTGGTAGTGTAGTGTGTAGTATAGTGTGTAGTGTAGTGTATAGTAGTGTAGTGTATAGTATAGTGTGTAGTGTAGTATATTGTGTAGTGTGTAGTGTAGTAGTAGTGTAGTGTGTAGTGTAGTATATTGTGTAGTGTGTAGTGTATAGTGTAGTGTAGTGTGTAGTGTAGTATATTGTGTAGTGTGTTGGCTGGGTCACGTAGCCCGCGTGCCCAGCCCGAGACACGGGCTGGAGAAGAGATGGAGCTGATGAATTAGTGCGTGGGAGAGTGAGTGGCTGGGTGGGTGAGTGGGTGGGTGAGTGGGTGGGTGGGTGAGTGTGTAGGTGAGCGAGTGGGTGGGTGAGTGTGTGGGTGGGTGGGTTAGTGGGTGGGTGAGTGGGTGGGTGAGTGTGCGGGTGAGCGAGTGGGTGGGTGAGTGTGTGGGTGGGTGGGTGGGAGATTGGACGGGTGGGTGGGTGAGCGAGTGGGTGGGTGAGTGTGTGGGTGGGTGGGTGGGAGATTGGACGGGTGGGTGGGTGGGTGAGTGGGTGGGTGGGTGAGTGTGTGGGTGGGTGGGTGGGAGATTGGACGGGTGGGTGGGTGGGTGAGTGGGTGGGTGGGTGAGTGTGTGGGTGGGTGGGTGGGAGAGTGGACGGGTGGGTGGGTGGGTGAGTGGGTGGGTGGGTGAGTGTGTGGGTGGGTGGGTTGGAGAGTGGACGGGTGGGTGGGTGAGCGAGTGGGTGGGTGAGTGTTTGGGTGGGTGGGTGGGAGAGTGGACGGGTGGGTGGTGGGTGAGTGGGTGGGTGAGTGAGTGTGTGGGTGGGTGGGTGGGAGATTGGACGGGTGGGTGGGTAAGTGGGTGGGTGGGTGTGTGGGTTGGTACAGAACCTGCCAACATGATCAACGGCACCCAGGGTCAGATGTGGCCTCGCCGTGACCTTGACCCTGACCTTGTGACCTCTCCCCTCCCCCCTTAGCTCTCCTACTGGGGTACAGAATCTGCCAACATGATCAACGGCACCCAGGGTCAGATGTGGCCTCCGTTTCACGACCCCAAATTGCCCCTCAAGTTCTTCAGCCCAGAGGCATGCAGGTGAGAGAGGGGGTCACGTGCACACCTACACACACACACACACCTACACACACCTACACACACACCTACAAACACACACCTACACACACACCTACACACACACCTACACACACACACACACACCTACACACACCTACACACACACCTACAAACACACACCTACACACACACCTACACACACACCTACACACACACACACACACCTACACACCTACACACACACCTACACACACCTACACAGACCTACACACACCTACAACAACAATAACAACCGCCATTCGCCACTAAGTGGCGGTGACGTCACCACGACGCGTGTGCCAGGCTATGTGCACCCTGAGGCCACGTGAAGTGTCGAACGCCCTCTGGCAGGAGGTCACTGGGCAGACCCAGCAGGTGCCACGGGTCGACTGACTGAGATGACTGGCTGATGCACCACCTGTGCCCCCTACTATGCCAACCTGCTGTGCTTCAGCCACCCGGCGCTCCGCTCGTTGTTGTGAGCGTCGCTCCTCCACCCTCCGTTGTTGTTGGAGGGCGACTGCCTCCAACTGCCCATTAGCATCCTTCACGAGCCTCCTCCACAGAGGCCGATCTTGACACCGCTGGTACCAGTCATTGGCAAGTCCACTCAGCTCCACGTCCTCCTGTACCACATCACTCCATCTCTTCTCTAGCCCATGCCGCGCCCGTTTAGCCCCCTCTATCCGGCCGAACAAAAGCTGTTTCGGCATGCGGTGGCTGGGCATGCGGGCTACATAACCCAGCCAACGCAGCCTTGCCTGCCGGAGGAGCTCACCGATGGGACCTTGCCCAGATATTTCAAGGATTTGTGAGCTCCTCACGCAATCCAGCCTGGTTAAACCCAGGATGGATCGTAGGCAGGCTAGCCTAAATGTTTCTAACCGGCGAAGATGTTCCATTAGTAGAGAAGGGAGGGAATGACCGTGGCCGAGAAGACCTGAAGCTTAGTGCGGAGCGACAGACCAGGTAGCTTCCACACAGCGTTACGCAACCGACGAAAAGATATTGCCGCTCGACTGATTCGGAGTGAGACCTCTGCTGTTAAACTGGAGCCGGTCATAAGCACACTGCCCAGGTATGGGAAACTCTCCACTCTCTCCACAACTGCCCCATCACCGATTGGGAGTTGTGGGGGTGGAGTGTCCGATGGTACAAAATACCCAGGCAGGTGCTTAGTTTTGGTGGGGCTGATGGTAAGGCCCCACCTCTTAGTGGCACGCTCCAGTCTCAGCAGCAGCGCCTCCAACTCCTCCTCTGAGTGAGCAGCTATTACCAAATAATCGGCATACATAACGTGGTTGAGCAATAGGGAGCCATCCCTTGACTGCACCCGGGCATCGATCAGCCTCCCATTGTATCTGTACCAGATGGAAATTCCTCTGGTACATCCATCAAATGCTTCACGGACTACGTGGTCAAAAAATATGTTAAATAATGTGGGAGCCAGAGGACATCCCTGTCGCACCCCAAGGTGTACAGGGAATGGCTCTGACTCCCGGCCACGTAGTTTTACCCGGGCCCGCTCACCATCATGAAGGTCCTTAATGATCGTGAGCAGAGGGTCAGGTACTCCAAAAGCACGAAGAACAACCCAGAGCCCAGGCCTACTGATGGTATCATAGGCCTTGACCAGGTCAATAAAGCAGAGATGTAGGTCTTGTTGGAATTCCCTACACCTCTGCTGTAGCAGACGGACGGAAAATATGGCATCTGTGCAGGACCACCCTTTCCTGAAACCGCATTGGGGCTCCGCAAGCCTCTCCTCAGCGTGCCTGGCGAGGCGATGTTCAATAATCCTTGCCAGGACCTTTCCCGGCACACTGAGGAGTGAGATACCCCTGTAGTTGTTACAGTCTGTGCGGTCCCCCTTCTTAAAGAGGGGGACCACCAGGGCATCCTTCCAATCCTGTGGAACCCGTCCAGTGGTCCAGACTGTTGTTATGATGTCATGTAGGGCAGTCTGTGCACAAACGCCACCCTCCCTCAGCATTTAGCTTGGGAGATCATCTCTGCCCGCTGCCTTTCCTGGTCTCAGACTCCGGATCGCCTTCAATACTTCCTTAACAGATGGCACTTCAGCCAGTCACTCACAGGGGGTGACTTCTTCTTCCAATATTTGAGGCACCGCAGCCTCAGCAGGGTCATCCCCACTTTGTGCCACGATGTTTTCCTGGCTGAGGGATTTTCCCTCCCCCAGGACCTCACAGAAATGCTCAGCAAATCTGCGAACCTGTTCCTGGGGGTCGGAGATTGGATCACCGTTTTTTCCCCTAATGATGGTAATTGGTGTGGCGCTGCAGGTTACTTTTTTGATGGAGTTAAATAGAGATTTGTGATCACGGGCCACTGAGGCAGACTCCATCTCCTCAGCAACCCGCGACCACCACCCATCCTTGCAGCGCCTCACGGCTCTCCGAACCTCCGAGCGAAAGGCTGCGGTAAACCTCCTCATTCTCTGACATGGGATTCTGTAGCCGATGACAGTGGGCCTGTCGCTTTTTCTCAACCATCCTGAACACCTCCTCTGTCAGCCGGGGTCTCTTGGGAGGTCTGGACCGCGTACCCAAAGCAGCCATTGCAGCTGCATGAGCCACAGTCCTAAACCTCGCCCATTCACCCTCGACATCAGGAGGAGTCGGGGACGATGCCAATCCCAGCCGCAAGCGACGATGAAATTCTCGCTTGCAACTTTCATCAGATAACTGAGACCAGGCCACTTTATGTTGGAATGGGGTCCTGGGTGTACACCCACCAACCGGAGTGGAAGAATGGCAAAGGCGCATCTTACAGATGACTAGTCGATGGTCAGAGGGCAGATCAGCTCCACGGTAGGTCCTGGTGTCAAGGACATGGGCTCGCATCCGCTGGTCCGTCACTATGTAGTGTCCAGCAGATGTTCTTGCTTGGACCCGGCATGCATCCATGATGTCGTGTGGATGCGCCGATGTCGGCGGGGGAGAGGGGGGACGATGCCAACCCCGGCCGCAGGCGATGATGAAATTCTCGCTTGCGAAATTCGTCAGCGAGCCGATGAATTTATCGACGTCGGAAAGGGGGTCACCAGCCCCTCGCACCCCTTCCAGAGCCCCCATTTAGCCCCTGTGGTGGTCACAGACGCCCCGAGGGGAATGGCCAATCGGAACTTGGCCCTCGCTCCCCACGGTACTGCCCACCACAGCGTTGTCCATCAGGCACCACGCAACGAGGAGCTAGGGGGTTGTTTTGCCGCCTACACACACACACACACAGAGACAGACAAAGGTGCCCCAGGTAGCCTCTAGCAGGGCTGTAGGGGCAAGTGCTGTGTCAGTAGCAGCACCTACACACACACAGAGACAGACAAAGGTGCCCCAGGTAGCCTCTAGCAGGGCTGTAGGGGCAAGTGCTGTTAGTAGCGAGTAGCAGCACCTACACACAAAGACACAGACAAAGGTCCCCCAGGTAGCCTCTAGTAGGGCTGTAGGGGCAAGTGCTGTGTCAGTAGCAGCACCTACACGCACACGGACAAAGGTCCCCCAGGTAGCCTCTAGCAGGGCTGTAGGGGCAAGTGCTGTGTCAGTAGCGAGTAGCAGCACCTACACACACACAGACAAAGGTACTGTGACTACACAAACACAGGTGCTGGACTACCCCCTCTCTTACCCCCCTCACCCGCTCGCACTACCCCCTCTCTCTACCCCCTCTCTCTACCCCCTCTCTCTACCCCTCTCTCTCTACCACCTCACTCTCTACCCCCCTCTCTACCCCCTCTCTCTACCCCCTCTCTCTACCCCCTCTCTCTACCACCTCTCTCTCTACCCCCTCTCTCTCTACCCCCCTCTCTACCCCCTCTCTCTCTACCCCCCTCTCTCTCTACCCCCTCTCTCTCTACCCCCTCTCTCTCTACCCCCTCTCTCTCTACCCCCTCTCTCTCTCTACCCCCTCTCTCTCTACCCCCCTCTCTCTCTCTCTACCCCCTCTCTCTCGACCCCTCTCTCTCTACCCCTCTCTCTCTACCCCCCCTCTCTCTACCCCCTCTCTCTCTCTACCCCCTCTCTCTCTACCCCCCTCTCTCCTACCTCTCTCTCTCATACCCCCTCTCTCTCTACCCCATCTCTCTCTACCCCCTCTCTCTCTACCCCCTCTCTCTCTACCCCCCTCTCTCTCTACCTCCTCTCTCTCTACCCCCTCTCTCTCTACTCCCCTCTCTCTCTACCCCCTCTCTCTCTACCCCATCTCTCTCTACCCCCTCTCTCTCTACCCCCTCTCTCTCTACCCCCTCTCTCTCTACCCCCTCTCTCTCTACCCCATCTCTCTCTACCCCCCTCTCTCTCTACCTCCTCTCTCTCTACCCCCTCTCTTCTTAACCCCCTCTCTCTCTACCCCCTCTCTCTCTCTACCCCCTCTCTCTCTACCCCCTCTCTACCCCCTCTCTCTCTATCCCCTCTCTCTCTACCCCCCTCTCTCTCTACCCCCTCTCTGTCTACCCCCTCTCTCGCTACCCCTCTCTACCTCCTCTCTCTCTACCCCCCCTCTCTCTCTCTCTACCGCCTCTCTCTCTACCTCCTCTCTCTCTAACCCCCTCTCTCTCTACCCCCTCTCTCTCTACCCCCTCTCTACCCCCTCTCTCTACCCCCTCTCTCTCTACCCCCTCTCTCTCTACCCCCTCTCTCTCTACCCCCTCTCTCTACCCCCTCTCTACCCTCTCTCTCTACCCCCTCTCTCTCTCTACCCCTCTCTCTCTACCCCCCTCTCTCTCTACCTCCCTCTCTCTCTACCCCATCTCTCTCTACCCCCTCTCTCTCTACCCCCTCTCTCTCTCTCTCTCTACCCCTCTCTCTCTACCCCCTCTCTCTCTACCCCCCCTCTCTCTCTACCCCCTCTCTCTCTACCCCCTCTCTACCCCCTCTCTCTATCCCCTCTCTCTCTCTCTACCCCCCTCTCTCTCTACCCCCCTCTCTCGCTACCCCTCTCTACCTCCTCTCTCTCTACCCCCTCTCTCTCTCTACCCCCTCTCTCTCTACCTCCTCTCTCTCTACCCCCTCTCTCTCTACCCCCTCTCTACCCCCTCTCTCTACCCCCTCTCTCTCTACCCCCTCTCTCTCTACCCCCTCTCTCTCTACCCCCTCTCTCTCTGCCCCCCTCTCTCTACCCCCTCTCTCTCTACCCCCCTCTCTCTCTACCCCCCTCTCTCTCTACCCCTCTCTCTCTACCCCCTCTCTCGCTACCCCTCTCACCTCCTCTCTCTCTACCCCTCTCTCTCTCTCTTCCGCCTCTCTCTCTACCTCCTCTCTCTCTACCCCCTCTCTCTCTACCCCCTCTCTCTCTACCCCCTCTCTACCCCCTCTCTCTACCCCTCTCTCTCTACCCCCTCTCTCTCTACCCCTCTCTCTCTACCCCCTCTCTCTACCCCCTCTCTACCCTCTCTCTCTACCCCCTCTCTCTCTCTCTACCCCCTCTCTCTCTACCCCCCTCTCTCTCTACCTCCTCTCTCTCTACCCCATCTCTCTCTACCCCCTCTCTCTCTACCCCCTCTCTCTCTCTCTACCCCTCTCTCTCTACCCCCTCTCTCTCTACCCCCCTCTCTCTCTACCCCCTCTCTCCTACCCCCTCTCTACCCCCTCTCTCTATCCCCCTCTCTCTCTCTCTACCCCCCTCTCTCTCTACCCCCCTCTCTCGCTACCCCTCTCTACCTCCTCTCTCTCTACCCCCTCTCTCTCTCTACCCCCTCTCTCTCTACCTCCTCTCTCTCTACCCCCTCTCTCTCTACCCCCTCTCTACCCCCTCTCTCTACCCCCTCTCTCTCTACCCCCTCTCTCTCTACCCCCTCTCTCTCTACCCCCTCTCTCTGCCCCCCTCTCTCTACCCCCTCTCTACCCCCCTCTCTCTCTACCCCCTCTCTCTCTACCCCCTCTCTACCCCCTCTCTCTACCCCCTTCTCTACCCCCTCTCTACCCCCTCTCTCTCTACCCCCCTCTCTCTCTACCCCCTCTCTATCCCTCTCTCTACCCCCTCTCTACCCCCTCTCTCTACCCCCTCTCTACCCCCCTCTCTCTCTCTACCCCCTCTCTCTCTACCCCCTCTCTCTGTACCCCCTCTCTCTACCCCCTCTCTCTCTACCCGCTCTCTCTCAACCCCCTCTCTCTCTACCCCCTCTTTCTCTACCCCCTCTCTACCCCCTCCCTCTCTACCCCCTCTCTCTCTACCCCCTCTCTACCCCCTCTCTCTCTACCCCCTCTCTACCCCTCTCTCTCCACCCCTTCTCTACCCCCTCTCTCTCTACCCCCTCTCTCTCTACCCCCTCTCTCTCTACCCCCTCTCTCTCTACCCCCCTCTCTCTACCCCCCTCTCTCTCTACCCCCTCTCTCTCTACCCCCTCTCTCTCTCTACCCCCTCTCTCTCTCTCTACCCCCCTCTCTCTCTACCCCCTCTTTCTCTACCCCTCTCTCTCTCTCTACCCCCCTCTCTCTCTACCCCCCTCTCTCTCTACCCCCTCTCTCTCTACCCCCTCTCTAACCCCCCTCTCTCTACCCCCCTCTCTCTCTACCCCCTCTCTCTCTACCCCCTCTCTCTGCCCCCCTCTCTCTACCCCCTCGCTACCCCCCCTCTCTCTCTACCCCCTCTCTCTCTACCCCCTCTCTACCCCCTCTCTCTACCCCCTTCTCTACCCCCTCTCTACCCCCTCTCTCTCTACCCCCTCTCTCTCTACCCTCTATCTACCCCTCTCTCTACCCCCTCTCTACCCCCTCTCTCTACCCCCTCTCTACCCCCCTCTCTCTCTCTACCCCCTCTCTCTCTACCCCCTCTCTCTACCCCCTCTCTCTGTACCCCCTCTCTCTACCCCCTCTCTCTCTACCCGCTCTCTCTCAACCCCCTCTCTCTCTACCCCCTCTTTCTCTACCCCCTCTCTACCCCCTCCCTCTCTACCCCCTCTCTCTCTACCCCCCTCTCTACCCCCTCTCTCTCTACCCCCTCTCTACCCCTCTCTCTCTACCCCTTCTCTACCCCCTCTCTCTCTACCCCCTCTCTCTCTACCCCCTCTCTCTCTACCCCCTCTCTCTCTACCCCCCTCTCTCTACCCCCCTCTCTCTCTACCCCCTCTCTCTCTACCCCCTCTCTCTCTCTACCCCCTCTCTCTCTCTCTACCCCCCTCTCTCTCTACCCCCTCTTTCTCTACCCCTCTCTCTCTCTCTACCCCCCTCTCTCTCTACCCCCCTCTCTCTCTACCCCCTCTCTCTCTACCCCCCTCTCTACCCCCCTCTCTCTCTACCCCTCCTCTCCCTCTCTACCCCTCCCCCCCCCATCCCTACCCCCTCTCTACCCCCTCTCTACCCCCTCTCTACCCCCTCTCTCTCTCTCTACCCCCTCTCTACCCTCTGTAACCCCTCTCTACCCCCTCTCTCTCTACCCCCTCTCTACCCTCTCTAACCCCTCTCTACCCCCTCTCTCTCTACCCCCTCTCTACCCCCTCTCTCTCTACCCCCTCTCTCTCTACCCCTCTCTACCCCCTCTCTACCCCCTCTCTACCCCCACCCTCTCTCTCTCTCTCTACCCCTCTCTACCCCCCCTCTCTCTCTACCCCCTCTCTACCCCCTCTCTACCCCCCTCTCTACCCCCACCCTCTCTCTCTACCCCCTCTCTACCCTCTCTCTACCCCCCCCTCTCTCTCTCCCTACCCCCTCTCTACCCCCTATCTACCCCTTCCTCTCTCCCTCCAGGTCCCTGCAGATGGACCCGGTGCACAGGGGCTGGAGTCTCGGGATCCCGGTGGTCCGCTTCATGGCGCCTGCCTGGCTCTTTGCCAACTCTACTGATCACGTGGGCAACGCCGGATTCTGTCCCTGTGGCCCATCGGGCGTACTCAACGTCAGTCGCTGTAGATACGGTGTGTGTACAAGTGTCTAAGTGTGTGTGTCTAAGTGTCTAAGTGTGTGTCTAAGTGTGTGTCTAAGTGTCTCTGTGTGGGTCTACGTGTGTCTCTGTGTGTCTGTGAGTCTCTGTGTGTCTCTGTGTGTGTCTAAGTGTGTGTCTAAGTGTCTAAGTGTGTGTCTAAGTGTGTGTCTAAGTGTGTGTCTAAGTGTGTGTCTCTGTGTGCGCCTGCCTGGCTCTTTGCCAACTCCACTGATCACGTGGGCAACGCCGGGTTCTGTCCCTGTGGCCCATCGGGCGTACTCAACGTCAGTCGCTGTAGATACGGTGTGTGTCTAACTGTGTGTGTCTAAGTGTGTGTCTAAGTGTCTAAGTGTCTAAGTGTGTGTCTAAGTGTCTAAGTGTGTGTGTCTAAGTGTGAGTCTAAGTGTGTGTCTAAGTGTGTGTCTAAGTGTCTAAGTGTGTGTACAAGTGTTTAAGTGTGAGTCTAAATGTCTAAGTGTGAGTCTAAGTGTGTGTCTAAGTGTCTAAGTGTGTGTCTAAGTGTCTAAGTGTGTGTCTAAGTGTCTAAGTGTGTGTCTAAGTGTGTCTAAGTGTAGCGGGGTTCTGTCCCTGTGGCCCATCGGGCGTACTCAACGTCAGTCGCTGTAGATACGGTGTGTGTACAAGTGTCTAAGTGTGTGTGTCTAAGTGTGTGTCTAACTGTCTAAGTGTGTGTCTTAGTGTCTAAGTGTGTGTACAAGTGTTTAAGTGTGAGTCTAAATGTCTAAGTGTGAGTCTAAGTGTGTGTCTAAGTGTCTAAGTGTGTGTCTAAGTGTCTAAGTGTGTCTAAGTGTAGCGGGGTTCTGTCCCTGTGGCCCATCGGGCGTACTCAACGTCAGTCGCTGTAGATACGGTGTGTGTCTAACTGTGTGTGTCTAAGTGTCTAAGTGTCTAAGTGTGTGTGTACAAGTGTCTAAGTGTGTGTCTAAGTGTCTAAGTGTGTGTCTAAGTGTGTGTCTAAGTGTGTGTCTAAGTGTCTAAGTGTGTGTCTCTGTGTGTGTCTCTGTGTGTGTCTAAGTGTGTGTACAAGTGTCTAAGTGTCTAAGTGTGTGTCTAAGTGTGTGTCTAAGTGTGTGTCTCTGTGTGTGTCTAAGTGTGTGTCTAAGTGTCTAAGTGTGTGTCTAAGTGTGTGTCTAAGTGTGTGTCTAAGTGTGTGTCTCTGTGTGTGTCTAAGTGTGTGTACAAGTGTCTAAGTGTGTGTCTAAGTGTGTGTGTACAAGTGTCTAAGTGTGTGTCTAAGTGTGTGTGTCTAACTGTCTAAGTGTGTGTCTAAGTGTGTGTCTAAGTGTGTGTCTAAGTGTGTGTCTCTGTGTGTGTCTAAGTGTGTGTACAAGTGTCTAAGTGTGTGTCTAAGTGTGTGTGTACAAGTGTCTAAGTGTGTGTCTAATTGTGTGTGTGTCTAACTGTCTAAGTATGTGTCTAAGTGTGTGTCTAAGTGTGTGTCTAAGTGTGTGTCTAAGTGTCTAAGTGTGTGTCTAACTGTGTGTGTCTAAGTGTCTAAGTGTCTAAGTGTGTGTGTACAAGTGTCTAAGTGTGTGTCTAAGTGTCTAAGTGTGTGTCTAAGTGTGTGTCTAAGTGTGTGTCTAAGTGTCTAAGTGTGTGTCTCTGTGTGTGTCTCTGTGTGTGTCTAAGTGTGTGTACAAGTGTCTAAGTGTCTAAATGTGTGTCTAAGTGTGTGTCTAAGTGTGTGTCTCTGTGTGTGTCTAAGTGTGTGTCTAAGTGTCTAAGTGTGTGTCTAAGTGTGTGTCTAAGTGTGTGTCTAAGTGTGTGTCTCTGTGTGTGTCTAAGTGTGTGTACAAGTGTCTAAGTGTGTGTCTAAGTGTGTGTGTACAAGTGTCTAAGTGTGTGTCTAAGTGTGTGTGTCTAACTGTCTAAGTGTGTGTCTAAGTGTGTGTCTAAGTGTGTGTCTAAGTGTGTGTCTAAGTGTCTAAGTGTGTGTCTAACTGTGTGTGTCTAAGTGTCTAAGTGTCTAAGTGTGTGTGTACAAGTGTCTAAGTGTGTGTCTAAGTGTCTAAGTGTGTGTCTAAGTGTGTGTCTAAGTGTCTAAGTGTGTGTCTCTGTGTGTGTCTCTGTGTGTGTCTAAGTGTGTGTACAAGTGTCTAAGTGTCTAAGTGTGTGTCTAAGTGTGTGTCTAAGTGTGTGTCTCTGTGTGTGTCTAAGTGTGTGTCTAAGTGTCTAAGTGTGTGTCTAAGTGTGTGTCTAAGTGTGTGTCTCTGTGTGTGTCTAAGTGTGTGTACAAGTGTCTAAGTGTGTGTCTAAGTGTGTGTGTACAAGTGTCTAAGTGTGTGTCTAAGTGTGTGTGTCTAACTGTCTAAGTGTGTGTCTAAGTGTGTGTCTAAGTGTGTGTCTAAGTGTCTAAGTGTGTGTCTAAGTGTGTGTCTAAGTGTCTAAGTGTGTGTCTAAGTGTGTGTCTAAGTGTCTCTGTGTGTGTCTTAGTGTCTAAGTGTGTGTCTCTGTGTGTGTCTAACTGTGTGTGTCTAAGTGTCTAAGTGTGTGTGTCTAAGTGTGTGTCTAAGTGTCTAAAGTGTGTGTCTAAGTGTGTGTCTAAGTGTGTGTCTAAGTGTCTAAGTGTGTGTCTAAGTGTGTGTCTAAGTGTCTAAGTGTGTGTCTAAGTGTGTGTCTAAGTGTCTCTGTGTGTGTCTTAGTGTCTAAGTGTGTGTCTAACTGTGTGTGTCTAAGTGTCTAAGTGTGTGTCTAAGTGTGTGTGTACAAGTGTCTAAGTGTCTAAGTGTGTGTCTAAGTGTGTGTCTAACTGTCTAAGTGTGTGTCTAAGTGTGTGTGTACAAGTGTCTAAGTGTGTGTCTAAGTGTGTGTGTACAAGTGTCTAAGTGTGTGTCTAAGTGTGTGTGTGTCTAACTGTCTAAGTGTGTGTCTAAGTGTGTGTCTAAGTGTGTGTCTAAGTGTGTGTCTAAGTGTCTAAGTGTGTGTCTAAGTGTGTGTCTAAGTGTCTAAGTGTGTGTCTAAGTATGTGTCTAAGTGTCTCTGTGTGTGTCTTAGTGTCTAAGTGTGTGTCTCTGTGTGTGTCTAACTGTGTGTGTCTAAGTGTCTAAGTGTGTGTGTCTAAGTGTGTGTCTAAGTGTCTAAAGTGTGTGTCTAAGTGTGTGTCTAAGTGTGTGTCTAAGTGTCTAAGTGTGTGTCTAAGTGTGTGTCTAAGTGTCTAAGTGTGTGTCTAAGTGTGTGTGTCTAAGTGTCTCTGTGTGTGTCTTAGTGTCTAAGTGTGTGTCTAACTGTGTGTGTCTAAGTGTCTAAGTGTGTGTCTAAGTGTGTGTGTACAAGTGTCTAAGTGTCTAAGTGTGTGTCTAAGTGTGTGTCTAACTGTCTAAGTGTATGTCTAAGTGTGTGTGTACAAGTGTCTAAGTGTGTGTCTAAGTGTGTGTGTACAAGTGTCTAAGTGTGTGTCTAAGTGTGTGTGTCTAACTGTCTAAGTGTGTGTCTAAGTGTGTGTCTAAGTGTGTGTCTAAGTGTGTGTCTAAGTGTCTAAGTGTGTGTCTAAGTGTGTGTCTAAGTGTCTAAGTGTGTGTCTAAGTGTGTGTCTAAGTGTCTCTGTGTGTGTCTTAGTGTCTAAGTGTGTGTCTCTGTGTGTGTCTAACTGTGTGTGTCTAAGTGTCTAAGTGTGTGTGTCTAAGTGTGTGTCTAAGTGTCTAAAGTGTGTGTCTAAGTGTGTGTCTAAGTGTGTGTCTAAGTGTCTAAGTGTGTGTCTAAGTGTGTGTCTAAGTGTCTAAGTGTGTGTCTAAGTGTGTGTCTAAGTGTCTCTGTGTGTGTCTTAGTGTCTAAGTGTGTGTCTAACTGTGTGTGTCTAAGTGTCTAAGTGTGTGTCTAAGTGTGTGTGTACAAGTGTCTAAGTGTCTAAGTGTGTGTCTAAGTGTGTGTCTAACTGTCTAAGTGTGTGTCTAAGTGTGTGTGTACAAGTGTCTAAGTGTGTGTCTAAGTGTGTGTGTACAAGTGTCTAAGTGTGTGTCTAAGTGTGTGTGTCTAACTGTCTAAGTGTGTGTCTAAGTGTGTGTCTAAGTGTGTGTCTAAGTGTGTGTCTAAGTGTCTAAGTGTGTGTCTAAGTGTGTGTCTAAGTGTCTAAGTGTGTGTCTAAGTGTGTGTCTAAGTGTCTCTGTGTGTGTCTTAGTGTCTAAGTGTGTGTCTGTGTGTGTGTCTAACTGTGTGTGTCTAAGTGTCTAAGTGTGTGTGTCTAAGTGTGTGTCTAAGTGTCTAAAGTGTGTGTCTAAGTGTGTGTCTAAGTGTGTGTCTAAGTGTCTAAGTGTGTGTCTAAGTGTGTGTCTAAGTGTCTAAGTGTGTGTCTAAGTGTGTGTCTAAGTGTCTCTGTGTGTGTCTTAGTGTCTAAGTGTGTGTCTAACTGTGTGTGTCTAAGTGTCTAAGTGTGTGTCTAAGTGTGTGTGTACAAGTGTCTAAGTGTCTAAGTGTGTGTCTAAGTGTGTGTCTAACTGTCTAAGTGTATGTCTAAGTGTGTGTGTACAAGTGTCTAAGTGTGTGTCTAAGTGTGTGTGTACAAGTGTCTAAGTGTGTGTCTAAGTGTGTGTGTCTAACTGTCTAAGTGTGTGTCTAAGTGTGTGTGTCTAAGTGTGTGTCTAAGTGTCTAAGTGTGTGTCTAAGTGTGTGTCTAAGTGTCTAAGTGTGTGTCTAAGTGTGTGTCTAAGTGTCTCTGTGTGTGTCTTAGTGTCTTAGTGTGTGTCTCTGTGTGTGTCTAACTGTGTGTGTCTAAGTGTCTAAGTGTGTGTGTCTAAGTGTGTGTCTAAGTGTCTAAAGTGTGTGTCTAAGTGTGTGTCTAAGTGTGTGTCTAAGTGTCTAAGTGTGTGTCTAAGTGTGTGTCTAAGTGTGTGTCTAAGTGTGTGTCTAAGTGTGTGTCTAAGTGTCTCTGTGTGTGTCTTAGTGTCTAAGTGTGTGTCTCTGTGTGTGTCTACCTGTGTGTGTCTAAGTGTCTAAGTGTGTGTGTCTAAGTGTGTGTCTAAGTGTCTAAGTGTGTGTCTAAGTGTGTGTCTAAGTGTGTGTCTAAGTGTCTAAGTGTGTGTCTAAGTGTGTGTCTAAGTGTCTAAGTGTGTGTCTAAGTGTGTGTCTAAGTGTCTCTGTGTGTGTCTTAGTGTCTAAGTGTGTGTCTCTGTGTGTGTCTAACTGTGTGTGTCTAAGTGTCTAAGTGTGTGTCTAAGTGTGTGTCTAAGTGTCTAAGTGTGTGTCTAAGTGTGTGTCTAAGTGTCTCTGTGTGTGTCTTAGTGTCTAAGTGTGTGTCTCTGTGTGTGTCTAACTGTGTGTGTCTAAGTGTCTAAGTGTGTGTGTCTAAGTGTGTGTCTAAATGTGTGTCTAAGTGTGTGTCTAAGTGTCTAAGTGTGTGTCTAAGTGTCTAAGTGTGTGTACAAGTGTGTGTGTCTAAGTGTGTGTGTCTAAGTGTCTAAGTGTGTGTACAAGTGTGTGTGTCTAAGTGTGTGTGTACAAGTGTCTAAGTGTGTGTCTAAGTGTGTGTACAAGTGTCTAAGTGTCTAAGTGTGTGTCTAAGTGTCTAAGTGTGTGTCTAAGTGTGTGTCTAAGTGTCTAAGTGTCTAAGTGTGTGTACAAGTGTCTAAGTGTCTAAGTGTCTAAGTGTGTGTACAAGTGTCTAAGTGTGTGTCTAACTGTGTGTGTCTAAGTGTCTAAGTGTGTGTCTAAGTGTGTGTCTAAGTGTGTGTGTCTAAGTATGTGTGTCTAAGTGTGTGTACAAGTGTCTAAGTGTCTAAGTGTCTAAGTGTGTGTACAAGTGTCTAAGTGTCTAAGTGTCTAAGTGTGTGTACAAGTGTCTAAGTGTGTGTCTAACTGTGTGTGTCTAAGTGTCTAATTGTGTGTCTAAGTGTGTGTCTAAGTGTGTGTCTAAGTGTGTGTCTAAGTGTGTGTACAAGTGTCTAAGTGTGTGTCTTAGTGTCTAAGTGTGTGTCTAAGTGTCTAAGTGTGTGTGTCTAAGTGTGTCTAAGTGTAGCGGGGTTCTGTCCCTGTGGGCCATCGGGGGTACTCAACGTCAGTCGCTGTAGATACGGTGTGTGTACAAGTGTCTAAGTGTGTGTGTCTAAGTGTGTGTCTAACTGTCTAAGTGTGTGTCTTAGTGTCTAAGTGTGTGTCTAATTGTGTGTGTCTAAGTGCCTAAGTGTGTGTCTAAGTGTGTGTATAAGTGTGTGTCTAAGTGTGTGTGTGTGTCTAAGTGTGTGTCTAAGTGTGTGTCTAAGTGTGTGTCTAAGTGTGTGGCTAAGTGTGTGTCTAAGTGTGTGTCTAAGTGTGTGTCTAAGTGTCTAAGTGTGTGTCTAAGTGTCTAAGTGTGTGTCTAAGTGTGTGTCTAAGTGTGTGTTTAAGTGTGTGTCTAAGTGTGTGTCTAAGTGTCTAAGTGTCTAAGTGTGTGTCTAAGTGTCTAAGTGTGTGTCTAAGTGTGTGTCTAAGTGTGTGTCTAAGTGTCTAAGTGTCTAAGTGTGTGTCTCTGTGTGTGTCTCTGTGTGTGTCTAAGTGTGTGTCTAAGTGTCTAAGTGTCTAAGTGTGTGTCTAAGTGTCTCTGTGTGGGTCTAAGTGTGTGTACAAGTGTCTAAGTGTGTGTCTAAATGTCTAAGTGTGTGTCTCTGTGTGTGTCTAAGTGTGTGTCTAAGTGTCTAATTGTGTGTCTAAGTGTGTGTCTAAGTGTCTAAGTGTCTAAGTGTGTCTCTAAGTGTCTACGTGTGTGTCTAAGTGTGTGTCTAAGTGTGTGTCTAAGTGTGTGTCTAAGTGTCTCTGTGTGGGTCTAAGTGTGTGTCTAAGTGTGTGTCTAAGTGTCTAAGTGTCTAAGTGTGTGTCTAAGTGTGTGTGTCTAAGTGTGTGTCTAAGTGTGTGTCTAAGTGTGTGTCTAAGTGTGTGTCTAAGTGTCTAAGTGTCTAAGTGTGTGTCTAAGTGTCTAAGTGTGTGTCTAAGTGTGTGTCTAAGTGTGTGTGTCTAAGTGTGTGTCTAAGTGTGTGTCTAAGTGTGTGTCTAAGTGTCTAAGTGTCTAAGTGTGTGTCTAAGTGTGTGTCTAAGTGTGTGTCTAAGTGTGTAAGTGTGTGTCTAAGTGTGTGTCTAAGTGTGTGTCTAAGTGTCTAAGTGTGTGTCTAAGTGTGTGTCTAAGTGTATAAGTGTGTGTCTAAGTGTCTAAGTGTCTAAGTGTGTGTCTAAGTGTGTGTCTAAGTGTGTGTCTAAGTGTCTAAGTGTGTGTCTAAGTGTGTGTCTAAGTGTGTGTCTAAGTGTCTAAGTGTGTGTCTAAGTGTCTAAGTGTGTGTCTAAGTGTGTGTCTAAGTGTGTCTAACTGTGTGTCTAAGTGTCTACAAGTGTCTAAGTTTGTGTCTAAGTGTGTGTCTAAGTGTCTAAGTGTGTGTCTAAGTGTGTGTCTAAGTGTCTCTGTGTGGGTCTAAGTGTGTCTCTGTGTGTCTGTGAGTCTCTGTGTGTCTCTGTGTGTCTCTGTGTGTGTCTAAGTGTGTGTCTAAGTGTCTAAGTGTCTCTGTGTGTGTCTCTGTGTGTCTAAGTGTATCTCTGTGTGTCTCTGTGTGTCTCTGTGTGTGTCTAAGTGTGTGTCTAAGTGTCTAAGTGTCTCTGTGTGTGTCTCTGTGTGTCTAAGTGTCTCTCTGTGAGGTCTCTGTGTGTCTCTGTGTGTGTCTCTGTGTGTGTCTCTGTGTGTGTCTCTGTGTGTGTCTCTGTGTGTGTCTAAGTGTCTAAATGTAGCGGGGTTCTGTCCCTGTGGGCCTTCGGGGGTACTCAACGTCAGTCGCTGTAGATACGGTGTGTGTACAAGTGTCTAAGTGTCTAAGTGTGTGTCTAAGTGTGTGTCTAAGTGTGTGTCTAAGTGTCTCTGTGTGGGTCTACGTGTGTCTATGTGTGTCTGTGAGTCTCTGTGTGTCTCTGTGTGGGTTTAAGTGTGTGTCTAAGTGTCTAAGTGTGTGTCTAAGTGTCTAAGTGTGTGTCTAATTGTGTGTCTAAGTGTCTAAGTGTGTGTCTAAGTGTGTGTCTAAGTGTGTGTCTAAGTGTTTGTCTAAGTGTCTAAGTGTGTGTCTAAGTGTCTAAGTGTGTGTCTAAGTGTGTGTCTAAGTGTGTGTCTAAGTGTCTCTGTGTGTCTAAGTGTCTCTGTGTGAGTCTAAGTGTGTCTAAGTGTGTCTCTGTGTGTCTCTGTGTGTCTAAGTGTCTCTGTGTGAGTCTAAGTGTGTCTAAGTGTGTCTCTGTGTGTCTAAGTGTGTCTAAGTGTGTCTCTGTGTGTGTCTAAGTGTGTCTAAGTGTGTGTCTGTGTGTATCTGTGTGTGTCTAAGTGTGTCTCTGTGTGTGTCTCTATGTGTCTATGTGTGTCTAAGTGTGTCTCTATATGTGTCTCACTGTCTCTGTGTGTGTCTCTCTGTGTGTCTCTGTGTGTGTCCCTGTGTGTCTGTGTGTCTCTGTGTGTGTCTCTGTGTGTCTCTCTGCGTGTGTGTCTGTGTGTCTAAGTGTGTCTCTATGTGCCTCTGTGTCTAAGTGTGTCTCTCTGTGTCTCTCTCCCTGTATCTGTCTCACTCTCTCTGTCTCTCTGTCTGTCTCCCTGTCTCTCTCCCTGTCTCTCTGTCTCTCTGTCTCTCTCCCTGTCTCTCTTTCTCTCTGTCTCTCTCTGTCTCTCTCTCTGTCTCTCTCCCTGTCTCTCTCACTCTCTGTCTCTCTGTCCCTCTCCCTGTCTCTCTCTCTGTCTCTCTGTCTCTCTGTCTCTCTCCCTGTCTCTCTTTCTCTCTGTCTCTCTCACTCTCTGTCTCTCTGTCTCTCTCCCTGTCTCTCTCTCTGTCTCTCTCTGTCTCCCTGTCTGTCACTCTGTCTCTCTGTCTCTCTGTCTCTCTCACTCTCTCTCTGTCTCCCTGTCTGTCTCCCTGTCTGTCTCCCTCTCTGTCTCTCTCTCTCTGTCTCCCTGTCTGTCTCCCTGTCTGTCTCTCTCTGTCTCTCTCCCTGTCTCTCTCCCTGTCTCTCTCCCTGTCTCTCTGTCTCTCTCCCTGTCTGTCTCTCCGTCTCTCTGTCTCTCTCACTCTCTCTGTCTCTCTTTGTCTCTCTGTCTCTCTCCCTGTCTCACTCCCTCTGTCTCCATGTCTATCTCCCTGTCTCTTTCTCTGTCTCTCTCTTTCTCTCTGTCTCTCTGTCTCCCTGTCTCTCTCACTCTCTCTCTGTCTCCCTGTCTCTCTCTGTCTCTCTCCCTGTCTCCCTGTCTGTCTCTCTGTCTCCCTGTCTCTCTGTCTCCCTGTCTCTCTGTCTCTCTCACTCTCTCTCTCTCCCTGTCTGTCTCTCTGTCTCCCTGTCTCTCTCTTTCTCCCTGTCTCTCTGTCTCTCTGTCTCTCTCCCTGTCTCTCTCTCCCTGTCTCACTCTCTCTGTCTCCCTGTCTCTTTGTCTCTCTGTCTCCCTGTCTCTCTCACTCTCTCTCCCTGTCTCCCTGTCTCTCTCTGTCTCTCTCTGTCTCTTTCTCCCTGTCTCTCTGTCTCCCTGTCTCTCTCCCTGTCTCTCTCCCTGTCTGTCTCTCTCTCTCCCTGTCTCTCTCCCTCTCTGTCTCCCCGTCTCTCTGTCTCTCTCTCTCTCTCTCTGTCTCCCTGTCTCTCTCCCTGTCTCTCTCCCTGTCTTTCTCTCACTCTCCCTGTCTCTCTCCCTCTCTGTCTCCCCGTCTCTCTGTCTCTCTCTCTGTCTCCCTGTCTCTCTCCCTGTCTCTCTCCCTGTCTGTCTCTCTCTCTCTCCCTGTCTCTCTCCCTCTCTGTCTCCCCGTCTCTCTGTCTCTCTCTCTGTCTCCCTGTCTCTCTCCCTGTCTCTCTCCCTGTCTGTCTCTCTCTCTCCCTGTCTCTCTCCCTCTCTGTCTCCCCGTCTCTCTGTCTCTCTCTCCCTGTCTGTCTCTCTGTCTCCCTGTCTCTCTCACTCTCTCTCTCTGTCTGTCTCTCTCTGTCTCCCTGTCTCTCTCTCTGTCTCCACGTCTCCCACAGACTCGTCAGCCTTCATTTCCCATCCCCACTTCTACAACGGAGACGCGAGTCTCAGAGACGCTGTGACGGGGTTGGAACCCCGCGCTGACCTGCACGAAATGTTTATTGACCTTCACCCGGTATGACCTCCCCCCACGCACACAAAGACACAGACAAAGGTGGCCCCAGGTAGCCTCTAGCAGGGCTGTGGGGGCAGGCTCGGAACGTAGCGATAACCACTACACCACCGTTCCCCACACATACAGGCGCTCACTCACTCACTCAGCCACTCACTCACTCAGCAACACAGCCACTCACTCACTCAGCCACTCACTCAGCCACTCACTCAGCAACACACTCACTCAGCAACACAGTCACTCACTCATCCACTCACTCACTCAGCCACTCACTCACTCAGCAACACACTCACTCACTCAGCCACTCACTCACTCAGCCACTCACTCACTCAGCCACTCACTCAGCCACTCACTCACTCAGTCACTCACTCACTCAGCCACTCACTCACTCAGCCACTCACTCAGCCACTCACTCACTCAGTCACTCACTCACTCAGCCACTCACTCACTCAGCCACTCACTCACTCACTCAGCCACTCACTCACTCAGCCACTCACTCACTCACTCAGCCACTCATTCACTCACTCAGCCACTCACTCACTCAGCCACTCACTCACTCAGCCACTCACTCAGCCACTCACTCACTCAGTCACTCACTCACTCAGCCACTCACTCACTCAGCCACTCACTCACTCACTCAGCCACTCACTCACTCACTCAGCCACTCACTCACTCACTCAGCCACTCACTCACTCGCTCAACCACTCATTCACTCAGCCACTCACTCATTCAGCCACTCACTCAACTACTCAGCAACTCACTCACTCAGCCACTTATTCACTCAGCCACTCACTCACCCACTCACTCAACCACTCACTCACTCAGCCACTCATTCACTCACTCAGCCACTCACTCAGCCACTCACTCACTCAGCAACACACTCACTCAGCCACTCACTCACTCAGCCACTCACTCACTCACTCAGCCACTCACTCACTCACTCAGCCACTCACTCACTCGCTCAACCACTCATTCACTCAGCCACTCACTCATTCAGCCACTCACTCAACTACTCAGCCACTCACTCACTCAGCCACTCACTCACCCACTCACTCAACCACTCACTCACTCAGCCACTCATTCACTCACTCACTCAGCCACTCACTCAGCCACTCACTCAGCCACTCACTCACTCAGCCACTCACTCAACTACTCAGCCACTCACTCACTCAGCCACTCATTCACTCAGCCACTCATTCACTCAGCCACTCACTCACCCACTCACTCAACCACTCACTCACTCACTCAGCCACTCATTCACTCAGCCACTCACTCACCCACTCACTCAACCACTCACTCACTCACTCAACCACTCACTCACTCAGCCACTCACTCACTCACTCAGCCACTCACTCACTCAGCCACTCACTCACTCAGCCACTCACTCACCCACCCACTCACCCTCCCACCCACATGCGCACGCATTAGCGGGCGGTCACCAATCATAAACTCATTAGCGGCTTTGTGGTGTGTGTGGTGTGTGTGTGGTGTGTGTGTGGTGTGTGTGGTGTGTGGTGTATGTGTGGTGTGTGTGTGTGTGGTGTGTGTGGTGTGTGTGTGTGTGGTGTGTGTGTAGTGTGTGGTGTGTGTGGTGTGTGTGTGTGGTGTGTGTGTGGTGTGTGTGTGTGATGTGTGTGTGTGGTGTGTGTGTGGTGTGTGTGGTGTGTGTGTGGTGTGTGTGTTGTGTGGTGTGTGTGATGTGTGGTGTGTGATGTGTGTGTGTGGTGTGTGTGGTGTGTGTGTGGTGTGGTGTGTGTGGTGTGTGTGATGTGTGTGTGTGGTGTGTGTGGTGTGTGTGATGTGTGTGTGGTGTGTGTGGTGTGTGTGTGTGTGGTGTGTGTGTGGTGTGTGGTGTGTGTGTGTGGTTTGTGTGGTGTGTGTGGTGTGTGTGGTGTGTGTGGTGTGTAGTGTGGTGTGTGGTGGTGTGTAGTGTGGTGGTGTGTGTGGTGTGTGTGTGTGGTGTGTGTGGTGTGTGTGGTGTGTGTGGTGTGTGTGGTGTGTGTGTGTGGTGTGTGTGGTGTGTGTGGTGTGTGTGGTGTGTGTGTGGTGTGTGTGGTGTGTGTGTGTGGTGTGTGTGGTGTGTGTGGTGTGTGTGTGGTGTGTGTGTGGTGTGTGTGTGTGGTGTGTGGTGTGTGTGTGTGGTTTGTGTGTGTGTGGTGTGTGTGGTGTGTGTGTGGTGTGTGTGTGGTGTGTGTGTGGTGTGTGTGGTGTGTGTGGTGTGTGGTGTGTGTGTGTGGTGTGTGTGGTGTGTGGGTGGTGTGTGTGGTGTGTGTGGTGTGTGTGTGTGTGGTGTGTGTGGTGTGTGTGGTGTGTGGTGTGTGTGTGTGGTGTGTGTGTGTGGTGTGTGTGTGGTGTGTGTGTGGTGTGTGTGTGGTGTGTGTGTGGTGTGTGTGTGTGTGGTGTGTGTGGTGTGTGTGGTGTGTGTGGTGTGTGGTGTGTGTGTGGTGTGTGTGTGGTGTGTGTGTGGTGTGTGTGTGGTGTGTGTGTGGTGTGTGTGGTGTGTGTTGTGTGTGGTGTGTGTGTGGTGTGTGTGTGGTGTGTGTGTGGTGTGTGTGGTGTGTGTGTGTGGTGTGTGTGGTGTGTGTGGTGTGTGTGGTGTGTGTGTGTGTGGTGTGTGTGGTGTGTGTGGTGTGTGGTGTGTGTGTGGTGTGTGTGGTGTGTGTGGTGTGTGTGTGTGGTGTGTGTGTGGTGTGTATGGTGTGTGTGGTGTGTGTGTGTGGTGTGTGTGGTGTGTGTGGTGTGTGTGGTGTGTGTGTGTGGTGTGTGTGTGGTGTGTGTGGTGTGTGTGTGTGGTGTGTGTGGTGTGTGTGTGGTGTGTGTGGTGTGTATGGTGTGTGTGGTGTGTGTGTGGTGTGTGTGGTGTGTGTGTGGTGTGTGGTGTGTGTGGTGTGTGGTGTGTGTGTGTGGTGTGTGTGGTGTGTGTGTGTGGTGTGTGTGGTGTGTGTGGTGTGTATGTGGTGTGTGTGTGGTGTGTGTGTGTGTGGTGTGTATGTGGTGTGTGTGTGTGGTGTGTGTGGTGTGTGTGGTGTGTGTGTGGTGTGTGGTGTGTGTGTGTGGTGTGTGTGTGGTGTGTATAGTGTGTGTGTGTGGTGTGTGTGTGGTGTGTGTGTGGTGTGTCCCCGCGTTTTTGTTGAGTTCAAAGCCTTCTCCGCTGTTGTCTAACAAGAAGGGAGTGGGGATGGCCAGAGAGAGAGAGATAACACTTCTATTGATTGTAACGGCTTGCACAACTTGTCTGTGAGCGTGTGTGTGTCTGTGCATCTATACATTTTGCACCGAGTTAAAATTGGCCAACGATTGCCTGACATTGCATTTCCCATTGATCTGCACGCGCGCCGATGCCAAAAAGTGGGTTAAATAATGAGTAAAACCACGCACACACACACACAGAAACAGACTTTTGACTCTGAACGCTGATGTCCCTCGAGGGAGGCGGAACGTCGTGATTAACACTGAGCCCTGTGGGAGCCTTAGTCTGGCTCTGTGAGTCTCAGTGATTAACACTGAACCCAGTGGGAGCCTTAGTCTGGCTCTGTGAGCCTCAGTGATTAACACTGAACCCTGTGGGAGCCTTAGTCTGGCTCTGTGAGTCTCAGTGATTAACACTGAACCCTGTGGGAGCCTTAGTCTGGCTCTGTGAGCCTCAGTGATTAACACTGAACCCTACGTGAGGGAGCCTTAGTGTGGCTCTGTGAGCCTTAGTGATTAACACTGAACCCTGTGGGAGTCTCAGTGATTAACACTGAACCCTGTGGGAGTCTCAGGGATTAACACTGAACCCTGTGGGAGCCTCAGTGATTAACACTGAACCCTATGGGAGTCTCAGTGATTAACACTGAACCCTGTGGGAGTCTCAGTGATTAACACTGAACCCTGTGGGAGTCTCAGTGATTAACACTGAACGCTGTGGGAGTCTCAGTGATTAACACTGAACCCTGTGGGAGTCTCAGTGATTAACACTGAACCCTGTGGGAGTCTCAGTGATTAACACTGAACCCTGTGGGAGTCTCAGTGGCTAACACTGAACCCTGTGGGAGTCTCAGTGATTAACACTGAACGCTGTGGGAGCCTCAGTGATTAACACTGAACCCTATGGGAGTCTCAGTGATTAACACTGAACCCTGTGGGAGTCTCAGTGATTAACACTGAACCCTGTGGGAGTCTCAGAGATTAACACTGAACCCTGTGGGAGTCTCAGAGATTAACACTTAACCCTGTGGAAGTCTCAGTGATTAACACTGAACCCTGTGGGAGTCTCAGTGATTAACACTGAACCCTGTGGGAGTCTCAGTGATTAACAATGAACCCTGTGGGAGTCTCAGTGATTAACACTGAACCCTGTGGGAGTCTCAGTGATTAACACTGAACCCTGTGGGAGCCTCAGTGATTAACACTGAACCCTGTGGGAGCCTCAGTGATTAACACTGAACCCTGTGGGAGCCTCAGTGATTAACACTGAGCCATGTGGGAGTCTCAGTGATTAACACTGAACCCTGTGGGAGCCTCAGTGATTAACACTAAGCCCTGTGGGAGCCTCAGTCTGGCTCTGTGAGCCTCAGTGATTAACACTGAACCCTAAGTGAGAGAGCCTTAGTCTGGCTCTGTGAGTTTCAGTGATTAACACTGAACCCTGTGGGAGCCTTAGTCTGGCTCTGTGAGTCTCAGTGATTAACACTGAACCCTATGGGAGCCTTAGTCTGGCTCTGTGAGTCTCAGTGATTAACACTGAACCCTATGGGAGCCTTAGTCTGGCTCTGTGAGCCTCAGTGATTAACACTGAACC
>NW_027422638.1:217500-302500 GCF_048934315.1 Petromyzon marinus | reverse complement strand
ACCATCACCATCATCACCACCACCACCATCACCACCATCACCACCACCACCATCATCACCATCACCTCCACCATCACCACCACCATCAACACCACCATCACCACCATCACCACCACCATCACCACCACCACCATCATCACCATCACCACCATCAACACCATCATCACCATCACCACCAGCACCACCATGACCACCATCACCACCACCATCATCACCACCACCATCATCACCACCATCACCACCACCACCACCATCACCACCACCATTATCAACCTTCACCACCACCATCACCACCACCATCACCATCACCACCACCACCATCAACACCACCACCATCACCACCATCATCACCATCATCACCACCATCATCGGTACCGGTCATCGGCAAGTCTCACTCAGCTCCACGTCCTCCTGTACCACGTCACTCCATCCCTTCTCTAGCCCGCTGGTACCGGTCATCGGCAAGTCCACTCAGCTCCACGTCCTCCCGTACCACGTCACTCCATCTCTTCTCTAGCCCGCTGGTACCGGTCATCGGCAAGTCCACTCAGCTCCACGTCCTCCCGTACCACGTCACTCCATCCCTTCTCTAGCCCGCTGGTACCGGTCATGGGCAAGTCCACTCAGCTCCACGTCCTCCCGTACCACGTCACTCCATCCCTTCTCTAGCCCGTGCCGCGCCCCGTTTAGCCCCCTCTCGGCACGCATCAAAACACCTGACGGTCTTCACACCTGATGGTGACTGCTTGTGTTGCAATCGTAAACTTCGCGATAATTTTTATTGCTTCATATATATGTATATATTTTTTTGTTTATTATTATTATTATTATTCCGCTGTTTCCCTTCTACGTGGTGACTTTACCGAAGCAACCAAGGACGTACCTTCGAGTGACCGCGTGAGTCGATGGAGGAGGCCAGACGCCGCCCACCGAGGTCGAATGTCCCTTCGGCGGTGTCCCTTCGAAGGCCGCGCGAATTCTCTCGGGAGGAAGCCCCCCGGGACCGCGTGTGTGGGTTCGTCTTCGCCGTGGCCGAAGGAAACTTCCCCGGCCGCCCGTGTAGGTGCTGGTGTTGAGGCCCCGATGAGCGGCGGCGAACTGCGGTTTGTCCTTGCGGGCGAGGGCTACGGCTGGAGCTTCTGTCGTCGTGGAGGATGGCGTGCAGGCGAGGTGTTAATCGCCCGAGGCTCGCAGAGCCAGGCTGAGGACTCCCTCACGTAGGGTTCAGTGTCAATCGCTGAGGCTCGCAGAGGCAGGCTGAGGACTCTCACAGGGTTCAGTGTTAATCACTGAGACTCACAGAGCCAGATTAAGGCTCCCACAGGGTTCAGTGTTAATCACTGATGCTCACAGAGCCAGACTAAGGCTCCCACAGGGCTCATTGTTAATCACTGAGACTCCCACAGGGTTCAGTGTTAGCCACTGAGACTCCCATAGGGTTCAGTGTTAATCACTGAGACTCCCACAGGGTTCAGTGTTAGCCACTGAGACTCCCACAGGGTTCAGTGTTAGTCACTGAGACTCCCACAGGGTTCAGTGTTAATCACTGAGACTCACACAGGGTTCAGTGTTAATCACTGAGACTCCCACAGGGTTCAGTGTTAATCACTGAGACTCCCACAGGGTTCAGTGTTAATCACTGAGACTCCCACAGGGTTCAGTGTTAATCAGTGAGACTCCCACAGGGTTCAGTGTTAATCAGTGAGACTCCCACAGGGTTCAGTGTTAATCACTGAGACTCACAGAGCCAGACTAAGACTCCCACAGGGTTCAGTGTTAATCACTGAGACCCACACAGGGTTCAGTGTTAATCACTGAGACTCCCACAGGGTTCAGTGTTAATCACTGAGACTCCCACAGGGTTCAGTGTTAATCACTGAGACTCCCACAGGGTTCAGTGTTAATCACTGAAGACTCCCACAGGGTTCAGTGTTAATCAGTGAGACTCCCACAGGGTTCAGTGTTAATCACTGAGACTCACAGAGCCAGACTAAGACTCCCACAGGGTTCAGTGTTAATCACTGAGACTCCCACAGGGTTCAGTGTTACTCACTGAGACTCCCACAGGGCTCAGTGTTAATCACTGAGACTCCCGCAGGGTTCAGTGTTAATCACTGAGACTCACAGAGCCAGGCTGAGGCTCCCACAGGGTTCAGTGTTAATTACTGAGGCTCACAGAGCCAGACTGAGGCTCCCATAGGGTTCAGTGTTAATCGCTGAGACTCACAGAGCCAGACTATGACTCCCACAGGATTCAATGTTAATCACTGAGGCTCGCAGAGGTAGGCTGAGACTCCCACAGGGTTCAGTGTTAATCACTGAGACTCCTACAGGGTTCAGTGTTAATCACTGAGACCCACACAGGGTTCAGTGTTTATCACTGAGGCTCCCACAGGGTTCAGTGTTAATCACTGAGACTCCCACAGGGTTCAGTGTCAATCACTGAGACTCCCACAGGGTTCAGTGTTAATCACTGAGACTCCCACAGGGTTCAGTGTTAATCACTGAAGACTCCCGCAGGGTTCAGTGTTAATCACTGAGACTCCCACAGGGTTCAGTGTTAATCACTGAGACCCACACAGGGTTCAGTGTTAATCACTGAGACTCCCACAGGGTTCAGTGTTAATCACTGAGACTCCCACAGGGTTCAGTGTTAATCACTGAGACTCCCACAGGGTTCAGTGTTAATCACTGAAGACTCCCACAGGGTTCAGTGTTAATCACTGAGACTCCCACAGGGTTCAGTGTTAATCACTGAGGCTCCCACAGGGTTCAGTGTTAATCACTGAGGCTCCCACAGGGTTCAGTGTTAATCACTGAGACTCCCACAGGGTTCAGTGTTAATCACTGAAGACTCCCACAGGGTTCAGTGTTAATCACTGAGACTCCCACAGGGTTCAGTGTTAATCACTGAGACTCCCACAGGGTTCAGTGTTAATCACTGAAGACTCCCACAGGGTTCAGTGTTAATCACTGAGACTCCCACAGGGTTCAGTGTTAATCACTGAGGCTCCCACAGGGTTCAGTGTTAATCACTGAGGCTCCCGCAGGGTTCAGTGTTAATCACTGAGACTCCCACAGGGTTCAGTGTTAATCACTGAGACTCCCACAGGGTTCAGTGTTAATCTCTGAGACTCCCACAATGTTCAGTGTTAATCACTGAGAGACTCCCACAGGGTTCAGTGTCGATCACTGAGACTCCCACAGGGTTCAGTGTCGATCACTGAGACTCCCACAGGGTTCAGTGTTAGTCACTGAGACTCCCACAGGGTTCAGTGTTAATCACTGAAGACTCCCACAGGGTTCAGTGTTAATCACTGAGAGACTCCCACAGGGTTCAGTGTTAATCTCTGAGACTCCCACAGGGTTCAGTGTTAGCCACTGAGAGACTCCCACAGGGTTCAGTGTTAATCACTGAGACTCCCACAGGGTTCAGTGTTAATCACTGAGACTCCCACAGGGTTCAGTGTAAATGAGTGAGGCTCCCGCAGGGTTCAGTGTTAATCACTGAGACTCCCACAGGGTTCAGTGTTAATCACTGAGGCTCCCACAGGGTTCAGTGTTAATCACTGAGGCTCCCACAGGGTTCAGTGTTAATCACTGAGGCTCACAGAGCCAGACTAAGGCTCCCATAGGGTTCAGTGTTAATCACTGAGACTCACAGAGCCAGGCTGAGGCTCCCACAGGGCTCAGTGTTAATCACTGAGACTCACACAGGGTTCAGTGTTAATCACTGAGGCTCCCACAGGGTTCAGTGTTAATCACTGAGACTCACACAGGGTTCAGTGTTAATCACTGAGGCTCCCACAGGGTTCAGTGTTAATCACTGAGGCTCCCGCAGGGTTCAGTGTTAATCACTGAGACTCCCACAGGGTTCAGTGTTAATCACTGAGACTCCCACAGGGTTCAGTGTTAATCACTGAGACTCCCACAGGGTTCAGTGTTAATCACTGAGACTCCCACAGGGTTCAGTGTTAATCACCGGGACTCCCACAGGGTTCAGTGTTAATCACTGAGGCTCCCACAGGGTTCAGTGTTAATCACTGAGACTCCCACAGAGTTCAGTGTTAATCACCGAGACTCCCAGAGGGTTCAGTGTTAATCACTGAGACTCCCACAGGGTTCAGTGTTAATCACTGAGCCTCCCACAGGGTTCAGTGTTAATCACTGAGACTCCCACAGGGTTCAGTGTTAATCACTGATACTCCCATAGGGTTCAGTGTTAATCACTGAGACTCCCACAGGGTGCAGTGTTAATCACTGAGACTCCCACAGGGTTCAGTGTTAATCACTGAAGAATCCCACAGGGTTCAGTGTTAATCACTGAGACTCCCACAGGGTTCAGTGTTAATCACTGAGACTCCCACAGGGTTCAGTGTTAATCACTGACACTCCCACAGGATTCAGTGTTAATCACTGAGACTCCCACAGGGTTCAGTGTTAATCACTGAAGAATCCCACAGGGTTCAGTGTTAATCTCTGAGACTCCCACAGGGTTCAGTGTTAATCACTGACACTCCCACAGGATTCAGTGTTAATCACTGAGACTCCCAAAGGGTTCAGTGTTAATCACTGAAGAATCCCACAGGGTTCAGTGTTAATCTCTGAGACGCCCACAGGGTTCAGTGTTAATCACTGAGACTCCCGCAGGGTTCAGTGTTAATCACTGAGACTCCCGCAGGGTTCAGTGTTAATCACTGAGACTCACAGAGCCAGACTAAGGCTCCCACATGGCTCAGTGTTAATCACTGAGGCTCACAGAGCCAGACCAACGCTCCCACAGGGTTCAGTGTTAATCACTGAGACTCCCACAGGGTTCAGTGTTAATCACTCAGGCTCACAGAGCCAGACTAAGGCACCCTCACACAGGGTTCAGTGTTAATCACTGAGACTCACAGAGCCAGACTAAGGCTCCCACAAGGTTCAGTGTTAATCACTGAGGCTCACAGAGCCAGACTGAGGCTCCCACAGGGTTCAGTGTTAATTACTGAGGCTCACAGAGCCAGACTGAGGCTCCCATAGGGTTCAGTGTTAATCGCTGAGACTCACAGAGCCAGACTATGACTCCCACAGGATTCAATGTTAATCACTGAGGCTCGCAGAGGTAGGCTGAGACTCCCACAGGGTTCAGTGTTAATCACTGAGACTCCTACAGGGTTCAGTGTTAATCACTGAGACCCACACAGGGTTCAGTGTTTATCACTGAGGCTCCCACAGGGTTCAGTGTTAATCACTGAGACTCCCACAGGGTTCAGTGTCAATCACTGAGACTCCCACAGGGTTCAGTGTTAATCACTGAGACTCCCACAGGGTTCAGTGTTAATCACTGAAGACTCCCGCAGGGTTCAGTGTTAATCACTGAGACTCCCACAGGGTTCAGTGTTAATCACTGAGACCCACACAGGGTTCAGTGTTAATCACTGAGACTCCCACAGGGTTCAGTGTTAATCACTGAGACTCCCACAGGGTTCAGTGTTAATCACTGAGACTCCCACAGGGTTCAGTGTTAATCACTGAAGACTCCCACAGGGTTCAGTGTTAATCACTGAGACTCCCACAGGGTTCAGTGTTAATCACTGAGGCTCCCACAGGGTTCAGTGTTAATCACTGAGGCTCCCGCAGGGTTCAGTGTTAATCACTGAGACTCCCACAGGGTTCAGTGTTAATCACTGAGACTCCCACAGGGTTCAGTGTTAATCTCTGAGACTCCCACAATGTTCAGTGTTAATCACTGAGAGACTCCCACAGGGTTCAGTGTCGATCACTGAGACTCCCACAGGGTTCAGTGTCGATCACTGAGACTCCCACAGGGTTCAGTGTTAGTCACTGAGACTCCCACAGGGTTCAGTGTTAATCACTGAAGACTCCCACAGGGTTCAGTGTTAATCACTAAGAGACTCCCACAGGGTTCAGTGTTAATCTCTGAGACTCCCACAGGGTTCAGTGTTAGCCACTGAGAGACTCCCACAGGGTTCAGTGTTAATCACTGAGACTCCCACAGGGTTCAGTGTTAATCACTGATACTCCCATAGGGTTCAGTGTTAATCACTGAGACTCCCACAGGGTGCAGTGTTAATCACTGAGACTCCCACAGGGTTCAGTGTTAATCACTGAAGAATCCCACAGGGTTCAGTGTTAATCACTGAGACTCCCACAGGGTTCAGTGTTAATCACTGAGACTCCCACAGGGTTCAGTGTTAATCACTGACACTCCCACAGGATTCAGTGTTAATCACTGAGACTCCCACAGGGTTCAGTGTTAATCACTGAAGAATCCCACAGGGTTCAGTGTTAATCTCTGAGACTCCCACAGGGTTCAGTGTTAATCACTGAGACTCCCGCAGGGTTCAGTGTTAATCACTGAGACTCCCACAGGGTTCAGTGTTAATCACTGACACTCCCACAGGATTCAGTGTTAATCACTGAGACTCCCACAGGGTTCAGTGTTAATCACTGAAGAATCCCACAGGGTTCAGTGTTAATCTCTGAGACGCCCACAGGGTTCAGTGTTAATCACTGAGACTCCCGCAGGGTTCAGTGTTAATCACTGAGACTCCCGCAGGGTTCAGTGTTAATCACTGAGACTCACAGAGCCAGATTAAGGCTCCCACATGGCTCAGTGTTAATCACTGAGGCTCACAGAGCCAGACCAACGCTCCCACAGGGTTCAGTGTTAATCACTGAGACTCCCACAGGGTTCAGTGTTAATCACTCAGGCTCACAGAGCCAGACTAAGGCACCCTCACACAGGGTTCAGTGTTAATCACTGAGACTCACAGAGCCAGACTAAGGCTCCCACAGGGTTCAGTGTTAATCACTGAGGCTCACAGAGCCAGACTGAGGCTCCCACAGGGTTCAGTGTTAATCACTGAGGCTCACAGAGCCAGACTAAGACTCACACAGGGTTCAGTGTTAATTACTGAGGCTCACAGAGCCAGACTAAGGCTCCCACAGGGCTCAGTGTTAATCACTGAGGCTCACAGAGCCAGACTGAGGCTCCCACAGGGTTCAGTGTTAATCACTGAGACTCCCACAGGGTTCAGTCTTAATCACTGAGGCTCACAGAGCCAGACTAAGGCTCCCACAGGGTTCAGTGTTAATCACTGAGACTCCCACAGGGTTCAGTGTTAATCACTGAGACTCCCACAGGGTTCAGTGTAAATGAGTGAGGCTCCCGCAGGGTTCAGTGTTAATCACTGAGACTCCCACAGGGTTCAGTGTTAATCACTGAGGCTCCCACAGGGTTCAGTGTTAATCACTGAGGCTCCCACAGGGTTCAGTGTTAATCACTGAGGCTCACAGAGCCAGACTAAGGCTCCCATAGGGTTCAGTGTTAATCACTGAGACTCACAGAGCCAGGCTGAGGCTCCCACAGGGCTCAGTGTTAATCACTGAGACTCACACAGGGTTCAGTGTTAATCACTGAGGCTCCCACAGGGTTCAGTGTTAATCACTGAGACTCACACAGGGTTCAGTGTTAATCACTGAGGCTCCCACAGGGTTCAGTGTTAATCACTGAGACTCCCACAGGGTTCAGTGTTAATCACTGAGACTCCCACAGGGTTCAGTGTTAATCACTGAGACTCCCACAGGGTTCAGTGTTAATCACTGAGACTCCCACAGGGTTCAGTGTTAATCACTGAGACTCCCACAGGGTTCAGTGTTAATCACCGGGACTCCCACAGGGTTCAGTGTTAATCACTGAGGCTCCCACAGGGTTCAGTGTTAATCACTGAGACTCCCACAGGGTTCAGTGTTAATCACCGAGACTCCCAGAGGGTTCAGTGTTAATCACTGAGACTCCCACAGGGTTCAGTGTTAATCACTGAGACTCCCACAGGGTTCAGTGTTAATCACTGAGACTCCCACAGGGTTCAGTGTTAATCACTGATACTCCCATAGGGTTCAGTGTTAATCACTGAGACTCCCACAGGGTGCAGTGTTAATCACTGAGACTCCCACAGGGTTCAGTGTTAATCACTGAAGAATCCCACAGGGTTCAGTGTTAATCACTGAGACTCCCACAGGGTTCAGTGTTAATCACTGAGACTCCCACAGGGTTCAGTGTTAATCACTGACACTCCCACAGGATTCAGTGTTAATCACTGAGACTCCCACAGGGTTCAGTGTTAATCACTGAAGAATCCCACAGGGTTCAGTGTTAATCTCTGAGACTCCCACAGGGTTCAGTGTTAATCACTGAGACTCCCGCAGGGTTCAGTGTTAATCACTGAGACTCCCACAGGGTTCAGTGTTAATCACTGACACTCCCACAGGATTCAGTGTTAATCACTGAGACTCCCACAGGGTTCAGTGTTAATCACTGAAGAATCCCAAAGGGTTCAGTGTTAATCTCTGAGACGCCCACAGGGTTCAGTGTTAATCACTGAGACTCCCGCAGGGTTCAGTGTTAATCACTGAGACTCCCGCAGGGTTCAGTGTTAATCACTGAGACTCACAGAGCCAGATTAAGGCTCCCACATGGCTCAGTGTTAATCACTGAGGCTCACAGAGCCAGACCAACGCTCCCACAGGGTTCAGTGTTAATCACTGAGACTCCCACAGGGTTCAGTGTTAATCACTCAGGCTCACAGAGCCAGACTAAGGCACCCTCACACAGGGTTCAGTGTTAATCACTGAGACTCACAGAGCCAGACTAAGGCTCCCACAGGGTTCAGTGTTAATCACTGAGGCTCACAGAGCCAGACTGAGGCTCCCACAGGGTTCAGTGTTAATCACTGAGGCTCACAGAGCCAGACTAAGACTCACACAGGGTTCAGTGTTAATTACTGAGGCTCACAGAGCCAGACAAAGGCTCCCACAGGGCTCAGTGTTAATCACTGAGGCTCACAGAGCCAGACTGAGGCTCCCACAGGGTTCAGTGTTAATCACTGAGACTCCCACAGGGTTCAGTCTTAATCACTGAGGCTCACAGAGCCAGACTAAGGCTCCCACAGGGTTCAGTGTTAATCACTGAGACTCCCACAGGGTTCAGTGTTAATCACTGAGACTCCCACAGGGTTCAGTGTAAATGAGTGAGGCTCCCGCAGGGTTCAGTGTTAATCACTGAGACTCCCACAGGGTTCAGTGTTAATCACTGAGGCTCCCACAGGGTTCAGTGTTAATCACTGAGGCTCCCACAGGGTTCAGTGTTAATCACTGAGGCTCACAGAGCCAGACTAAGGCTCCCATAGGGTTCAGTGTTAATCACTGAGACTCACAGAGCCAGGCTGAGGCTCCCACAGGGCTCAGTGTTAATCACTGAGACTCACACAGGGTTCAGTGTTAATCACTGAGGCTCCCACAGGGTTCAGTGTTAATCACTGAGACTCACACAGGGTTCAGTGTTAATCACTGAGGCTCCCACAGGGTTCAGTGTTAATCACTGAGGCTCCCGCAGGGTTCAGTGTTAATCACTGAGACTCCCACAGGGTTCAGTGTTAATCACTGAGACTCCCACAGGGTTCAGTGTTAATCACTGAGACTCCCGCAGGGTTCAGTGTTAATCACTGAGACTCACAGAGCCAGATTAAGGCTCCCACATGGCTCAGTGTTAATCACTGAGGCTCACAGAGCCAGACCAACGCTCCCACAGGGTTCAGTGTTAATCACTGAGACTCCCACAGGGTTCAGTGTTAATCACTCAGGCTCACAGAGCCAGACTAAGGCACCCTCACACAGGGTTCAGTGTTAATCACTGAGACTCACAGAGCCAGACTAAGGCTCCCACAGGGTTCAGTGTTAATCACTGAGGCTCACAGAGCCAGACTGAGGCTCCCACAGGGTTCAGTGTTAATCACTGAGGCTCACAGAGCCAGACTAAGACTCACACAGGGTTCAGTGTTAATTACTGAGGCTCACAGAGCCAGACTAAGGCTCCCACAGGGCTCAGTGTTAATCACTGAGGCTCACAGAGCCAGACTGAGGCTCCCACAGGGTTCAGTGTTAATCACTGAGACTCCCACAGGGTTCAGTCTTAATCACTGAGGCTCACAGAGCCAGACTAAGGCTCCCACAGGGTTCAGTTTTAATCACTGAGACTCCCACAGGGTTCAGTGTTAATCACTGAGACTCCCACAGGGTTCAGTGTAAATGAGTGAGGCTCCCGCAGGGTTCAGTGTTAATCACTGAGACTCCCACAGGGTTCAGTGTTAATCACTGAGGCTCCCACAGGGTTCAGTGTTAATCACTGAGGCTCCCACAGGGTTCAGTGTTAATCACTGAGGCTCACAGAGCCAGACTAAGGCTCCCATAGGGTTCAGTGTTAATCACTGAGACTCACAGAGCCAGGCTGAGGCTCCCACAGGGCTCAGTGTTAATCACTGAGACTCACACAGGGTTCAGTGTTAATCACTGAGGCTCCCACAGGGTTCAGTGTTAATCACTGAGACTCACACAGGGTTCAGTGTTAATCACTGAGGCTCCCACAGGGTTCAGTGTTAATCACTGAGACTCCCACAGGGTTCAGTGTTAATCACTGAGACTCCCACAGGGTTCAGTGTTAATCACTGAGACTCCCACAGGGTTCAGTGTTAATCACTGAGACTCCCACAGGGTTCAGTGTTAATCACTGAGACTCCCACAGGGTTCAGTGTTAATCACCGGGACTCCCACAGGGTTCAGTGTTAATCACTGAGGCTCCCACAGGGTTCAGTGTTAATCACTGAGACTCCCACAGGGTTCAGTGTTAATCACCGAGACTCCCAGAGGGTTCAGTGTTAATCACTGAGACTCCCACAGGGTTCAGTGTTAATCACTGAGACTCCCACAGGGTTCAGTGTTAATCACTGAGACTCCCACAGGGTTCAGTGTTAATCACTGATACTCCCATAGGGTTCAGTGTTAATCACTGAGACTCCCACAGGGTGCAGTGTTAATCACTGAGACTCCCACAGGGTTCAGTGTTAATCACTGAAGAATCCCACAGGGTTCAGTGTTAATCACTGAGACTCCCACAGGGTTCAGTGTTAATCACTGAGACTCCCACAGGGTTCAGTGTTAATCACTGACACTCCCACAGGATTCAGTGTTAATCACTGAGACTCCCACAGGGTTCAGTGTTAATCACTGAAGAATCCCACAGGGTTCAGTGTTAATCTCTGAGACTCCCACAGGGTTCAGTGTTAATCACTGAGACTCCCGCAGGGTTCAGTGTTAATCACTGAGACTCCCACAGGGTTCAGTGTTAATCACTGACACTCCCACAGGATTCAGTGTTAATCACTGAGACTCCCACAGGGTTCAGTGTTAATCACTGAAGAATCCCACAGGGTTCAGTGTTAATCTCTGAGACGCCCACAGGGTTCAGTGTTAATCACTGAGACTCCCGCAGGGTTCAGTGTTAATCACTGAGACTCCCGCAGGGTTCAGTGTTAATCACTGAGACTCACAGAGCCAGATTAAGGCTCCCACATGGCTCAGTGTTAATCACTGAGGCTCACAGAGCCAGACCAACGCTCCCACAGGGTTCAGTGTTAATCACTGAGACTCCCACAGGGTTCAGTGTTAATCACTCAGGCTCACAGAGCCAGACTAAGGCACCCTCACACAGGGTTCAGTGTTAATCACTGAGACTCACAGAGCCAGACTAAGGCTCCCACAGGGTTCAGTGTTAATCACTGAGGCTCACAGAGCCAGACTGAGGCTCCCACAGGGTTCAGTGTTAATCACTGAGGCTCACAGAGCCAGACTAAGACTCACACAGGGTTCAGTGTTAATTACTGAGGCTCACAGAGCCAGACAAAGGCTCCCACAGGGCTCAGTGTTAATCACTGAGGCTCACAGAGCCAGACTGAGGCTCCCACAGGGTTCAGTGTTAATCACTGAGACTCCCACAGGGTTCAGTCTTAATCACTGAGGCTCACAGAGCCAGACTAAGGCTCCCACAGGGTTCAGTGTTAATCACTGAGACTCCCACAGGGTTCAGTGTTAATCACTGAGACTCCCACAGGGTTCAGTGTAAATGAGTGAGGCTCCCGCAGGGTTCAGTGTTAATCACTGAGACTCCCACAGGGTTCAGTGTTAATCACTGAGGCTCCCACAGGGTTCAGTGTTAATCACTGAGGCTCCCACAGGGTTCAGTGTTAATCACTGAGGCTCACAGAGCCAGACTAAGGCTCCCATAGGGTTCAGTGTTAATCACTGAGACTCACAGAGCCAGGCTGAGGCTCCCACAGGGCTCAGTGTTAATCACTGAGACTCACACAGGGTTCAGTGTTAATCACTGAGGCTCCCACAGGGTTCAGTGTTAATCACTGAGACTCACACAGGGTTCAGTGTTAATCACTGAGGCTCCCACAGGGTTCAGTGTTAATCACTGAGGCTCCCGCAGGGTTCAGTGTTAATCACTGAGACTCCCACAGGGTTCAGTGTTAATCACTGAGACTCCCACAGGGTTCAGTGTTAATCACTGAGACTCCCACAGGGTTCAGTGTTAATCACTGAGACTCCCACAGGGTTCAGTGTTAATCACCGGGACTCCCACAGGGTTCAGTGTTAATCACTGAGGCTCCCACAGGGTTCAGTGTTAATCACTGAGACTCCCACAGGGTTCAGTGTTAATCACCGAGACTCCCAGAGGGTTCAGTGTTAATCACTGAGACTCCCACAGGGTTCAGTGTTAATCACTGAGACTCCCACAGGGTTCAGTGTTAATCACTGAGACTCCCACAGGGTTCAGTGTTAATCACTGATACTCCCATAGGGTTCAGTGTTAATCACTGAGACTCCCACAGGGTGCAGTGTTAATCACTGAGACTCCCACAGGGTTCAGTGTTAATCACTGAAGAATCCCACAGGGTTCAGTGTTAATCACTGAGACTCCCACAGGGTTCAGTGTTAATCACTGAGACTCCCACAGGGTTCAGTGTTAATCACTGACACTCCCACAGGATTCAGTGTTAATCACTGAGACTCCCACAGGGTTCAGTGTTAATCACTGAAGAATCCCACAGGGTTCAGTGTTAATCTCTGAGACTCCCACAGGGTTCAGTGTTAATCACTGAGACTCCCGCAGGGTTCAGTGTTAATCACTGAGACTCCCACAGGGTTCAGTGTTAATCACTGACACTCCCACAGGATTCAGTGTTAATCACTGAGACTCCCACAGGGTTCAGTGTTAATCACTGAAGAATCCCACAGGGTTCAGTGTTAATCTCTGAGACGCCCACAGGGTTCAGTGTTAATCACTGAGACTCCCGCAGGGTTCAGTGTTAATCACTGAGACTCCCGCAGGGTTCAGTGTTAATCACTGAGACTCACAGAGCCAGATTAAGGCTCCCACATGGCTCAGTGTTAATCACTGAGGCTCACAGAGCCAGACCAACGCTCCCACAGGGTTCAGTGTTAATCACTGAGACTCCCACAGGGTTCAGTGTTAATCACTCAGGCTCACAGAGCCAGACTAAGGCACCCTCACACAGGGTTCAGTGTTAATCACTGAGACTCACAGAGCCAGACTAAGGCTCCCACAGGGTTCAGTGTTAATCACTGAGGCTCACAGAGCCAGACTGAGACTCCCACAGGGTTCAGTGTTAATCACTGAGACTCACAGAGCCAGACTAAGGGGAGGGAAGCCTCGACGCTTGACCCCACGCTTCCTGCAGGTGGATTGGAGGAAGTGGCGGATCTCGCCGGGAGCGTCTTCCCGCTACACCACCCCCCCCCCCCCCCCCCTGTGGGTGGGCCTCGAGACAGGCCGGTCCCTTCACCTGATGAGGGCCGCTTGTGTTGTGGCCGAAACGTCGTGGATTTTTCTTGTTTTACTTCTTTTTCTACCTACTGCTACGTGGTGACTTTACCGAATAGAACCAAAGAGTGTGGGTGGGCCTCGTCGGCATCGTCGGCGTCCGGTGGGTGGGCCTCTTCGTTGGCGTCCGGTGGCTCGGCCTCGTCGCCACGGTCCCGTCGCCGCGTCCGGGCGGTCGAGGCTACACCACGTGAAATTACCAAGACACACACACACAGAGAGACGAGACTACATCACGTGAAAATACCAACACACACACACAGAGAGAGAGAAGGGGGTGATGCAGAGGTACCAGGCCGCTAAACCACGCACACCTGGGGCGTGGTGGTGGTGGTGAGTGCCGTAGGGGACGGAGTCACCTGGTCAAGAACCAGAGAGAGACGAGACTACATCACGTGAAAAGACCAACACACACACACAGAGAGAGAAGGGGGTGATGCAGAGGTTCCAGGCCGCTTAACCACGCACACCTGGGGCGTGGTGGTGGTGGCGGTGGTGGTGAGTGCCGTAGGGGACGGAGTCACCTGGTCAAGAACCAGAGAGAGACGAGGCTACATCACGTGAAAATACCAACACACACACACACAGAGAGAGAAGGGGATGATGCAGAGGTACCAGGCCGCTAAACCACGCACACCTGGGGCGTAGTGGTGGCGGTGGTGGTGAGTGCCGTAGGGGACGGAGTCACCTGGTCAAGAACCAGAGAGAAAGATCGACACACACACAGAGAGAGAGACGAGGCTACATCACGTGAAAAGACCAACACACACACACACACAGAGAGAAGGGGGTGATGCAGAGGTACCAGGCCGCTAAACCACGCACACCTGGGGCGTGGTGGTGGTGGTGGTGGTGAGTGCCGTAGGGGACGGAGTCACCTGGTCAAGAACCAGAGAGAAAGATCGACACACACACACAGAGAGAGACGAGACTACATCACGTGAAAAGACCAACACACACACACAGAGAGAGAAGGGGGTGATGATGAAGTACCAGGCCGCTAAACCACGCACACCTGGGGCGTGGTGGTGGTGGTGGTGAGTGCCGTAGGGGACGGAGTCACCTGGTCAAGAACCAGAGAGAAAGATCGACACACACACAGAGAGAGAGACGAGGCTACATCACGTGAAAAGACCAACACACACACACACAGAGAGAAGGGGGTGATGCAGAGGTACCAGGCCGCTAAACCACGCACACCTGGGGCGTGGTGGTGGTGGTGGTGAGTGCCGTAGGGGACGGAGTCACCTGGTCAAGAACCAGAGAGAGACGAGACTACATCACGTGAAAAGACCAACACACACACACACACAGAGAGAAGGGGATGATGCAGAGGTACCAGGCCACTAAACCACTGGGATGGTGGTGGCGGTGGTGGTGGCGGTGAGTGCCGTAGGCAACGGAGTCACCTGGTCAAGAACCAGAGAAAAGACCAACACACACACACACACAGAGAGAAGGGGGTGATGCAGAGGTACCAGGCCGCTAAACCACTGGGATGTTGGTGGCGGTGGTGGTGGCGGTGGTGGTGGCGGTGAGTGCCGTAGGGACGTTTGTTCGCCAGGTAAGCCACCGCCGCCCCATATACGAAGCCGCCGTTGTAGAAGGGCACCCCACAGTTTCCTGAAGATGTCCCCCCAGTGTGAGTTAGTGTGTGTGTGTCTACCTGTGTGTGTGTGGTGTGTGTGGGGAGCGGTGGGTGTAGCGGTTAGCGCTACGCTGCGCTATGAACCCGGCGACCCGGGTTCGATTGCCCACTCACGGCCAACACCGCCACAGTGACGATTATCTGAACCGGTACCGGGCCTCCCCTAGGTCGACTCTGCCTCAAATGAGTACCTGGTGCGGTGTGTAGTAAACATTGCCAATTGAGAGACAAAGGCGGCCGGGCGTGTTGCTGGCCACCCACCCCATCGTGTGCCGTTACCGGCCTTCATAGGTGCTGTTCGCTAGCAGCACTTGGCCCTACAGTCTGTTAAGGCTATACGGGGGATCTTTATATTTGTGTATGTGTGTGTGTGTCCGTGTGTGTGTAGCTCACAGGTGTTCCGGTGAACGTCTCCATTCGCCTGCAGCTGAACATGATGGTCAAAGGGGTCGAAGGAATATCGTGAGTTGTGAACACACACACAGACACACACACAGACACACACACACACAGACACATACACAGACACACAGACACACACACAGACACACACAGACACATACACAGACACACACACACACAGACATACACACACAAAAACAACCGCCATTCGCCACTAAGTGACGGTGACGTCACCACGATGCTTGTGCCAGGCCACGTGCACCTTGAGGCCACGTGAAGTGTCGAACGCCCGCTGGCAGGAGGTCACGGGGCAGACCCAGGTGCCACGGGTCGACTGACTGAGATGAGTGGCTGATGCACCACCTGTGCCCCCTACTGTGCCAACCTGCTGTGCTTTAGCCACCCGCGCTCCGCTCGTTGTTGTGAGCGTCGCTCCTCCACCCTCCGTTGTTGTTGGGGGGCGACTGCCTCCAACTGCCCAGTAGCGTCCTTCACGAGCCTCCTCCACAGAGGCCGATCTTGACACCGCTGGTACCGGTCATCGGCAACTCCACACAGCTCCACGTCCTCCTGTACCACGTCACTCCATCTCACCTCTAGCCCGTGCCGCGCCCGTTTAGCCCCCTCTATCCGGCCGAACAAAAGCTGTTTCGGCATGCGGTGGCTGGGCATGCGGGCTACATGACCCAGACAACGCAGCCTTGCCTGCCGGAGGAGCTCACTGATGGGACTTTGTCCAAATCTTTTGAGGATTTGTGAGCTCCTCACACAATCCAGCCTGATTAAGCCCAGGATGGATCATAGGCAGGCCAGCCTAAATGTTTCTAACCAGGGAAGATGTTATATTAGGGGGGGTTCATGTTTCGCAAGCGTATAGAAAGGAGGGAATGACTGTGGCCGAGAAGACCTGAAGCTTCGTGCGGAGCGACAGACCAGGTAGCTTCCACACAGCGTTACGCAACCGATGAAAAAATATTGCCGCTCGACTGATTCGGAGTGAGACCATCCCTTGACTGCACCCGGGCATCGATCAGCCTCCCATTGTATCTGTACCAGATGGAAATTTCTCTGGTACAACTATTGAAGGCTTCACAAACTACGTGGTCAAAATAGATGTTAAATCATGTGGGAGCCAGAGGACATCCCTGTCGCACCCCAAGGTGTACAGGGAATGGCTCTGTCTCCCGGCCACGTAGTTTTACCCGGGCCCACTCACCATCATGAAGGTCCTTAATGATCGTGAGCAGAGGGTCAGGGACTACGAAAGCACGAAGAACGACCCAGAGCCCAGGCCTAGTGATGGTATCATAGGCCTTGACCAGGTCAATAAAGCAGAGATGTAGGTCTTGTTGGAATTCCCTACACCTCTGCTGTAGCAGACGGACAGAAAATATGGCATCTGTGTAATTCAGCTGATGTTGTGTGGATGCGCCGATGCCGGAACAGCGTGTTGGTAATTACAAGCCCATGGGCTGTACAAAAATCTAGCAGCCTCCTGCCGTTGTTATTGACTTGATCTGGCCCATGCCTTCCAATCACTCCAGACCAGGTGCCAGCATCATGACCAACTGTGGGGTTGAAGTGACCCGAAAAGATGACTCTATCCCGAGGGGCCACTTTAGCCAGCACCTGTGACAGGAGGTCATAGAAGACATATGACTCATCGGCCTTGCCTGCATCCCTCCACGGATGTTCGTCTTCGGTGGGGGCATAAGTGACCACGACCACCACTCCTCACCTCCGGTTGATGGGAAGGCGAGCCCAAAGTATCCTGGGGCTTACAGCTTCCCACACCTCACCGCCACGTTCCCATGCCCCCTTTCATTCTTTTGTTCAGAAAAAGAGCCACTCCCTGTTGTTTGGCAGTCTCCTGCCCCGAGTAGAGGACTGTCCACTCCTCATGGTGGTACTAGCCAGAGCCGGTCCACCGGACCTCGTGAATGCCACAGAGATCTAGGCGGTACCGGTCCAGCTCCCGACAGAGGAGTGGGCAGCCTCTCCTCCGCAGTGAGCGTTCGAACATTCCACGTGACCATCCGGTAGTGGCTTGTCGTTGTGTCTGGAGGAGCCCCGAGGGTAGATATTCAATCTCCTGGCTCTGCCAAATTGGGGGGTTTGGCCAGGAGACGTTCTAGACGCCTGTCCCCCCGCCGGGGCCTCTGGCACAAGCTTATTAATTACATTTTTCCTATTCTTAGGTCTTTCGGTAAAGTCACGTTGAAGGGAAACAATAAAATATATATCTTATTATTTTATTGTTTCCCTTCAACGTGGTGGTGACTTTACCGAAAGAACCAAGAATATGAATCGCTGCAGTCACGAAAGCTTCGAATCAAAAATTTAACATTTTTCCGTCATGGTTTAGTGTTAACGAATTGAAGGTGGAGGGGGTTACCAGCCCCTCGCGCCCATCCACACACGCACAAAGACACACGTACGCAACAACAGCAACAACAACAACAACAACCGCCATTCGCCACTAAGTGGCGGTGACAGTCACCGTGACGCTTGTGCCAGGCCATACACACACACGCACACAGAGGCACGCACCGCACGCTTGCACGCCACTTTTTTGCCGAATTCACGGGGGGTAACGACAGCATTGCCGTCGCGAATTTCCGTAATCTCGCGGTCCGTAAAACGACGACTCTCGTGCGGTGCTGCCCATTTTGCCTGCAGAACCTCGGGGACGATCAAGCCGGTGATCCTGCCGATACTTTGGTTCGAAGAGGTGAGTGACCTTCGGCCATTGTCAACCTCGCATCCACCCAGAGACACGGCCGTCGTGAACCCCGCTCAGTGACACGTCCATCGTGAACCCCACCCAGAGACACGTCCATCGTGAACCCCACCCAGTGACACGTCCATCGTGAACCCCACTCAGTGACACGGCCATCGTGAACCCCACCCAGAGACACGTCCATCGTGAACCCCACTCAGTGACACGTCCATCGTGAACCCCACCCAGTGACACGTCCATCGTGAACCCCACTCAGTGACACGTCCATCGTGAACCCCACCCACTGACACGTCCATCGTGAACCCCACTCAGTGACACGTCCATCGTGAACCCCACTCAGTGACACGTCCATCGTGAACCCCACTCAGAGACACGGCCATCGTGAACCCCACTCAGTGACACGTCCATCGTGAACCCCTCTCAGTGACACGTCCATCGTGAACCCCTCTCAGTGACACGTCCATCGTGAACCCCACTCAGTGACACGTCCATCGTGAACCCCACTCAGAGACACGTCCATCGTGAACCCCACTCAGTGACACGTCCATCGTGAACCCCACTCAGAGACACGTCCATCGTGAACCCCACTCAGTGACACGGCCATCGTGAACCCCACTCAGTGACACGGCCATCGTGAACCCCACCCAGAGACACGTCCATCGTGAACCTCTCTCAGTGACACGTCCATCGTGAACCCCACTCAGAAACACGTCCATCGTGAACCCCACTCAGTGACACGTCCATCGTGAACCCCACTCAGTGACACGTCCACCGTGAACCCCACTCAGTGACACGGCCATCGTGATCCCCACTCAGTGACACGTCCACCGTGAACCCCACTCAGTGACACGTCCATCGTGAACCCCACTCAGTGACACGGCCATCGTGAACCCCACTCAGAGACACGTCCATCGTGAACCCCACTCAGTGACACGTCCACCGTGAACCCCACTCAGTGACACGTCCATCGTGAACCCCACTCAGTGACACGTCCATCGTGAACCCCTCTCAGTGACACGTCCATCGTGAACCCCACTCAGTGACACGGCCATCGTGAACCCCACTCAGTGACACGTCCATCGTGAACCCCACTCAGTGACACGTCCATCGTGAACCCCACTCAGTGACACGTCCATCGTGAACCCCACTCAGTGACACGGCCATCGTGAACCCCACTCAGTGACACGTCCATCGTGAACCCCACTCAGAGACACGTCCATCGTGAACCCCACTCAGTGACACGTCCATCGTGAACCCCACTCAGTGACACGTCCATCGTGAACCCCACTCAGTGACACGTCCATCGTGAACCCCACTCAGTCACACGTCCATCGTGAACCCCACTCAGAGACACGTCCATCGTGAACCCCACTCAGTGACACGTCCATCGTGAACCCCACTCAGTGACACGTCCATCGTGAACCCCTCTCAGTGACACGTCCATCGTGAACCCCACCCACTGACACGTCCATCGTGAACCCCGTGTGTGTTTGTGTGTCCGTCGTTTCACCCCCCCACCCCTTCCCCCGTGGTGTCCAGAGCGGCCACATGGACGGCGAGCTGAGGGACGCCTTCTGGACCAACGTCGTTCTGCTGCCCCTCATCATGGACGTGGTCCGCTACGGCCTCCTGGGCCTGGGCCTCGCCCTGGTGCTGACGGGGGCCGTGGCGCTGGCCGTGACGCGGCGCCACCGCGAGGTTCGTCGCCGCCGCCGCCACGGGACGGGGCCTGCGGGGGAGGGGGCAAGCGCCGTGGATTAGTCGCGCGCGCGGGTGCCCAGCAGGGCCAGGGGGGAGGAGCCGAGTGGGGCTAGGGGCCCCAGCAGGGCCAGGGGGAGGAGCTAAATGGCCAGGGGGAGGAGCCATGTGGGGTTAGGGGGAGGGGCCCAGTAGGGCCATGGGGAGGTGCCGAGTGGGGCGAGGGGCCCAGCAGGGCCAGGGGGGAGGAGCCGAGTGGGGCTAGGAGCCCCAGCAGGGCCAGGGGGGAGGAGCCGAGTGGGGCTAGGAGCCCCAGCAGGGCCAGGGGGGAGGAGCCGAGTGGGGCTAGGAGCCCCAGCAGGGCCAGGGGGGAGGAGCCGAGTGGGGCTAGGGGCCCCAGCAGGGCCAGGGGGGAGGAGCCGAGTGGGGCTAGGAGCCCAGCAGGGCCAGGGGGAGGTGCCGAGTGGGGCTAGGAGCCCAGCAGGGCCATGGGGAGGTGCCGAGTGGGGCGAGGGGCCCAGCAGGGCCAGGGGGGAGGAGCCGAGTGGGGCTAGGAGCCCCAGCAGGGCCATGGGGAGGTGCCGAGTGGGGCGAGGGGCCCAGCAGGGCCAGGGGGGAGGAGCCGAGTGGGGCTAGGGGCCCAGCAGGGCCAGGGGGAGGAGCCGAGTGGGGTTAGGGGGAGGAGCCCAGCAGGGACATGGGGAGGAGCCGATTTGGGTGAGTGGCCCATGAGGGCCAGGGGGAGGAGCCAAGTGGGCTAAGGGGAGGGGCCCAGCAGGGCTAGGGGGAGGAACCGAGTGGGGCTAGGAGCCCAGCAGGGCCAGGGGGAGGAGCCGAGTGGGGCTAGGAGCCCAGTAGGGCCAGGGGGAGGAGCCGAGTGGGGCTAGCGGCCCAGCAGGGCCATGGGGAGGTGGCGAGTGGGGCTAGGGGCCCAGCAGGGCCAGGGCGAGGAGCCGAGTTGGGCGAGGGGCCCAGCAGGGCCAGGGGGAGGAGCCGAGTGGGGCGAGGGGTCCAGCAGGGCCAGGGGGGAGGAGCCGAGTGGGGCTAGGAGCCCCAGCAGGGCCATGGGGAGGTGCCGAGTTGGGCGAGGGGCCCAGCAGGGCCAGGGGGAGGAGCCGAGTGGGGCTAGGGGCCCAGCAGGGCCAGGGGGAGGAGCCGAGTGGGGTTAGGGGGAGGAGCCCAGCAGGGACATGGGGAGGAGCCGATTTGGGTGAGTGGCCCATGAGGGCCAGGGGGAGGAGCCAAGTGGGCTAAGGGGAGGGGCCCAGCAGGGCTAGGGGGAGGAACCGAGTGGGGCTAGGAGCCCAGCAGGGCCAGGGGGAGGAGCCGAGTGGGGCTAGCGGCCCAGCAGGGCCATGGGGAGGTGGCGAGTGGGGCTAGGGGCCCAGCAGGGCCAGGGTGAGGAGCCGAGTGGTGTTAGGGGGAGGGGCCCAGCAGGGCCGGGGGGAGGAGCCGAGCGGGGTTAGGGGGAGGGCCCCAGCAGGGCCAGGGGGAGGAGCCGAGTGGGGTTAGGGGGAGGGCCCAGCAGGGCTGGGGGGAGGAGCCGAGTGGGGCTAGGGGCCCAGCAGGGCCAGGGCGAGGAGCCGAGTTGGGCGAGGGGCCCAGCAGGGCCAGGGGGAGGAGCCGAGTGGGGCGAGGGGTCCAGCAGGGCCAGGGGGAGGAGCCGAGTTGGGCGAGGGGCCCAGCAGGGCCATGGGGAGGAGCCGAGTTGGTCGAGGTGCCCAGCAGGGCCAGGGGGAGGAGCCGAGTGGGGCTAGGGGCCCAGCAGGGCCAGGGGGAGGAGCCGAGTGGGGCTAGGAGCCCAGCAGGGCCAGGGGAGGAGCCGAGTTGGGTTAGGGGGAGGGGCCCAGTAGGGCCATGGGGAGGAGCCGAGTGGGGTTAGGGGGAGGGGCTCAGCAGGGCCAGGGGGAGGAGCCGAGTGGGGTTAGGGGGAGGGGCCCAGCATGGCCAGGGGGGAGGAGCCGAGTGGAGCTGGGAGCCCAGCAGGGCCAGGGGGAGGTGCCGAGTGGGGTTAGGGGGAGGGGCCCAGCATGGCCAGGGGGGAGGAGCCGAGTGGAGCTGGGAGCCCAGCAGGGCCAGGGGGAGGTGCCGAGTGGGGCTAGGAGCCCAGCAGGGTCAGGGGGAGGAGCTGAGTGGGGGGGGGGGGGGGGGGAGGGGCTCAGCAGGGCCAGGGGGGAGGAGCTCAGCGGGGCTAGGAGCCCAGCAGGGCCAGGGGGAGGAGCTAAATGGGGCTAGGAGTTTGGCAGGGCCAGGGTTAGGAGCCGAGTGGGGTTAGGGGGAGGAGCCCAGTAGGGCCATGGGGAGGAGCCGAGTGGGGGGAGGAGCCCAGCAGGTCCAGGGGGAAGAGCCAAGTGGGGCTAGGGGCCCAGCAGGGCTAGGGGGAGTGGCTGAGTGGGGCTAGGGGAGGGGCCTAGCAGGGCTAGGGGGAGGGGCTGAGTTTGGCGCGTGGTAGGGGCCCAGTAGGGCCATGGGGAGGATCCGAGTGGGGCTAGGAGCCCAGCAGGGCAATGGGGAGGTGCCGAGTGGGGCTAGGGGGAGGGGCCTAGCAGGGTCAGGGGGAGGAGCCGAGTGGGGTTAGCGGGAGGGGCCCAGTAGGGCCATGGGGAGGTACCGAGTGGGGCTAGGGGCCCAGCAGGGCCACGGGGAGGAGCCGAGTGGGGTTAGGGGGAGGGGCTCAGCAGGGCCAGGGGGGAGGAGCTCAGTGGGGCTAGGGGCCCAGCAGGGCCAGGGGGAGGAACCGAGTGGGGTTAGGGGGAGGGACCCAGCAGGGCCGGGGGGAGGAGCCGAGTGGGGTTAGGGGGAGGGGCCCAGCAGGGCTAGGAGGAGGAGCCAAGTGGGGCTAGGAGCCCAGCAGGGCCAGGGGGAGGAGCCGAGTTGGGCTAGGGGGAGGGGCCTAGCAGGGTCAGGGGGAGGAGCCGAGTGGGGCTAGGAGCCCAGCAGGGCCAGGGGGAGGAGCCGAGTTGGGCTAGGGGGAGGGGCCTAGCAGGGTCAGGGGGAGGAGCCGAGTGGGGTTAGGGGGAGGGGCCCAGCAGGGCCAGGGGGAGGTGCCGAGTGGGGTTAGGGGGAGGGGCCCAGCAGGGCTAGGGGGAGGAGCCGATTTGGGCTAGGAGCCCAGCAGGGCCAGGGGGAGGAGCCGAGTGGGGCTGGGAGCCCAGCAGGGCCAGGGGGAGGAGCCGACTTGGGCGAGGGGCCCAGCAGGGCCAGGGGGAGGAGCCGAGTTGGGCGAGGGGCCCAGCAGGGCCAGGACCGGTTGTTCAGATAAACGCTGTTGTCACACTGAGTGATGGTAGCTGTGGTGGCAGCGGTAGAGGTGGGGGTGGTCATGGTGGTGGTAGTGCTGATGGTGGTGTTAGCGGCGATAGTGGTGGAAGTGATAGTGGTGATGGCGGTAGTAGTGGTGGTGGTGGCGCTGGTGGTGGTGACGGTGGTGGTGGTGGTCATGGTGACGGTGGTGGTGTCGGTGGTGACGATGGTGACGGTGGTGGTGCTGGCGGTGGCCACGGTGGTAACGGTGGCGGTGGTGACGATGGTGGTGGTGGTGGTGGTGACGGTGGTGGTGGTGATGCTGGTGGTGGTGGTGATGCTGGTGGTGGTGGCGGTGGCCACGGTGGTAACGGTGATGGTGACGCTGGTGGGTGCTGGTGGTGGCGGTGACGCTGGTGGTGGTGGTGATGCTGGTGGTGGTGACGGTGGTGACGCTGGTGGTGGTGATGGTGGTGGTGACGGTGGTGACGCTGGTGGTGGTGGTGGTGGTGCTGGTGGTGGTGGCCACGGTGGTGACGCTGGTGGTGGTGACGGTGGTGACGCTGGTGGTGGTGATGGTGGTGGTGGTGGCGCTGACGCTGGTGGTGGTGGCGGTGGTGACGGTGGTGGTGGTGGTGGTGACGCTGGTGGTGGTGGTGACGCTGGTGGTGGTGACGCTGGTGGTGGTGGTGACGCTGGTGGTGGTGACGCTGGTGGTGGTGCTGACGCTGGTGGTGGTGTCCTTCGCCCACAGACCGACGACGACGACGACGAGGAGGAGGACGACGAGAAGGGGGACAAGGGGGAGAAGGAGGCTGTGACGACGACACCGACGAAGAAGAAGAAGAAGTTGATGAAGTGGCGGTTCAACAACAACAACAACAGCAGCAGCAGCAGCAGCAAGAAATACCGGGAGGTGAGCGGCAGCACCGCTCCACCTCCCGAGAAGATCACCAAGCTGTGAAGGCCTCGGGGGGAGGGGGGAGAGGGGAGAGGGGAGAGGGGGGGGTACAGGGGAATCTCTCGCGGCCTTCAGGGACCTCTCGGGACCACCGTAAAGGACTTCCTCAATAATCTAGGACTTCGCCGAATCTTCCGGAATCCCGAGATGACTTGCAGGGACCTACCGGGAAGGTCTCCGCGAGCCTTCAGGAGTCTTTATTAGGGGCCCTTAGGGACCTCCAGGAATCTGTTGGCGGTGTTCACGAATCTCAAGGAATCTTCAGCGGCCTGGAGGGACCTCTAGGGACCACCATAAAGGACTTCCTGAATAATCTAGGACTTCCAGAATCCCGAGAGGACTTGCAGGGACCTCTGGGAATCTGTTGGCGGTGTTCACGAATCTCAAGGAATCTTCAGCAGTCCTCGGGACCACCGTAAAGGACTTGGCGTATAATCTAGGACTTCACCGAATCTTCCGGAAGGTCGAGAGGACTTGCAGGGACCTACCGGAAAGGTCTCCACGAGCCTTCAGGAGTCTTTATTAGGGGCCCTTAGGGACCTCCAGGAATCTGTTGGCGGTGTTCACGAATCTCAAGGAATCTTCAGCGGCCTTCAGGGACCTCTCGGGACCACCGTAAATGACTTGATGAATAATCTAGGACTTCCGGAATCCCGAGACGACTTGCAGGGACCTCTGGGAATCTGCCGTGGGTATTAACGAACCTTCAGGAATCTCGAGCGGCCTGGAGGGACATCTCAGGACCACCGTAAAGGACTTCGCGAATAATCTAGGACTTCACCGAATCTTCCGGAATCGCGAGAGGACTTGCAGGGACCTCTGGGAATCTGTTGGCGGTGTTCACGAATCTCATGGAATCTTCAGCGGCCTTCAGGGACCTCTAGGCACCACCTTAAAGGACTTCGCGAATAATCTAGGACTTCCAGAATCCCGAGAGGACTTGCAGGGACCTACCGGAAAGGTCTTCGCTAATCTTCAGGAATCGCGAGAGGACTTACAGGGACCTCTGGAAATCTGCCGGGGGTATTAACGAACCTTCAGGAATCTCGAGCGGCCTTCAGGGACCTCTAGGGACCACCGTAAAGAACTTGGCGAATAATCTAGGACTTCCAGAATCCCGAGAGGACTTGCAGGGACCTACCGGAAAGGTCTTCGCTAATCTTCAGGAATCGCGAGAGGACTTACAGGGACCTCTGGAAATCTGCCGGGGGTATTAACGAACCTTCAGGAATCTCGAGCGGCCTTCAGGGACCTCTAGGGACCACCGTAAAGAACTTGGCGAATAATCTAGGACTTAGCCGAATCTTCCGGAAGGTCGAGAGGATTTGCAGGGACCTCTGGGAATCTGCCGGGGGTATTAACGAACCTTCAGGAATCTCGAGCGGCCTTCAGGGACATCTCAGGACCACCGTAAAGGACTTCGCGAATAATCTAGGACTTCACCGAATCTTCCGGAATCGCGAGAGGACTTGCAGGGACCTTTGGGAATCTGTTGGCGGTGTTCACGAATCTCAAGGAATCTTCAGCAGTCTTCAGGGACCTCTAGAGACCACTGTAAAGGACTTGGCGAATAATCTAGGAATCTTCCGGAATCCCAAGAGGACTTGCAGGGACCTACCGGAAAGGTCTCCGCGAGCCTTCAGGAGTCTTTATTAGGGGCCCTTAGGGACCTCTGGGAATCTGTTGGCGGTGTTCACGAATCTCAAGGAATCTTCAGCGGCCTTCAGGGACCTCTAGGGACCACCGTAAAGGACTTGGCGAATAATCTAGGACTTCACCGAATCTTCCGGAATCCCGAAAGGATTTGCAGGGACCTCTGGGAATCTGCCGGGGGTATTAACGAACCTTCAGGAATCTCGAGCGGCCTTCAGGGACATCTCAGGACCACCGTAAAGGACTTCGCGAATAATCTAGGACTTCACCGAATCTTCCGGAATCGCGAGAGGACTTGCAGGGACCTTTGGGAATCTGTTGGCGGTGTTCACGAATCTCAAGGAATCTTCAGCAGTCTTCAGGGACCTCTAGAGACCACTGTAAAGGACTTGGCGAATAATCTAGGAATCTTCCGGAATCCCAAGAGGACTTGCAGGGACCTACCGGAAAGGTCTCCGCGAGCCTTCAGGAGTCTTTATTAGGGGCCCTTAGGGACCTCTGGGAATCTGTTGGCGGTGTTCACGAATCTCAAGGAATCTTCAGCGGCCTTCAGGGACCTCTAGGGACCACCGTAAAGGACTTGGCGAATAATCTAGGACTTCACCGAATCTTCCAGAATCCCGAAAGGATTTGCAGGGACCTCTGGGAATCTGCCGGGGGTATTAACGAACCTTCAGGAATCTCGAGCGGCCTTCAGGGACATCTCAGGACCACCGTAAAGGACTTCGCGAATAATCTAGGACTTCACCGAATCTTCCGGAATCGCGAGAGGACTTGCAGGGACCTTTGGGAATCTGTTGGCGGTGTTCACGAATCTCAAGGAATCTTCAGCAGTCTTCAGGGACCTCTAGAGACCACTGTAAAGGACTTGGCGAATAATCTAGGAATCTTCCGGAATCCCAAGAGGACTTGCAGGGACCTACCGGAAAGGTCTCCGCGAGCCTTCAGGAGTCTTTATTAGGGGCCCTTAGGGACCTCTGGGAATCTGTTGGCGGTGTTCACGAATCTCAAGGAATCTTCAGCGGCCTTTAGGGACCTCTCGGGACCACCGTAAAGGACTTCGCGAATAATCTAGGACTTCACCGAAACTTCCGGAATGTCGAGAGGACTTGCAGGGACCTCTGGGAATCTGTTGCCGGTGTTCCGAATCTCAAGGAATCTCGAGCGGCCTTCAGGGACCTCTAGGGTCCACCGTAAAGGACTTCGCGAATAATCTAGGACTTCCGGAATCTTGAGAGGACTTGCAGGGACCTACCGGAAAGGTCTTCGCTAATCTTCAGGAATCGCGAGAGGACTTGCAGGGACCTCTGGGAATCTGTTGGCGGTGTTCACGAATCTCAAGGAATCTCGAGCGGCCTTCAGGGACCTCTAGGCACCACCGTAAAGGACTTCCTGAATAATCTAGGACTTCCGGAATCCCGAGAGGACTTGCAGGGACCTCTGGGAATCTGTTGGCGGTGTTCACGAATCTTCAGGAATCTCGAGCGACATTCAGGGACCTCTCGGGGCCACCATTAAGTACTTCCCGAATCTTCCGGAATCCCGAGAGGACTTGCAGGGACCTACCGGAAAGGTCTCCGCGAGCCTTCAGGAGTCTTTATTAGGGGCCCTTAGGAACCTCCAGGAATCTGTTGGCGGTGTTCACGAATCTCAAGGAATCTCGAGCGGCCTTCAGGGACCTCTAGGCACCACCGTAAAGGACTTCCTGAATAATCTAGGACTTCGCCGAATCTTCGGGAAGGTCGAGAGGACTTGCAGGGACCTCTGGGAATCTGTTGGCGGTGTTCACGAATCTCAAGGAATCTCGAGCGGCATTCAGGGACCTCTCGGGACCACCATTAAGTACTTCCCGAATCTTCTGGAATGTCGGGAGGATTTGCAGGGACCTCTGGGAATCTGTTGGCAGTGTTCACGAATCTCAAGGAATCTTCAGCGGCCTGGAGGGACCTCTCGGGACCACCGTAAAGGACTTAGCGAATAATCTAGGACTTCACCGAATCTTCCGGAAGGTCGAGAAGACTTGCAGGGACCTCTGGGAATCTACCGTGGGTATTAACGAACCTTCAGGAATCTCGAGCGGCCTGGAGGGACATCTCAGGACCACCTTAAAGGACTTCTGAAATAATCTAGGACTTCGCCGAATCTTCCGGAATCGCGAGAGGACTTGTAGGGACCTCTGGGAATCTGTTGGCGGTGTTCACGAATCTTCAGGAATCTCGAGCGACATTCAGGGACCTCTCGGGGCCACCATTAAGTACTTCCCGAATCTTCCGGAAACCAGAGAGGACTTGCAGGGACCTACCGGAAAGGTATTCGCGAGCCTTCAGGAGTCTTTATTAGGGGCCCTTAGGGACCTCCAGGAATCTGTTGGCGGTGTTCACGAATCTCAAGGAATCTTCAGCGGCCTTCAGGGACCTCTAGGGACCACCGTAAAGGACTTCGCGAATAATCTAGGAATCTTCCGGAATCCCGAGAGGACTTGCAGGGACCTCTGGGAATCTGTTGGCGGTGTTCACGAATCTCAAGGAATCTTCAGCGGCCTTCAGGGACCTCTCGGGGCCACCGGGGATATTAGTGCATCCTCAGGAATTCTCGAAAGGCATTTTGGGGACATCCATGCACCTTCACGGGAAGGTCTTCGCGTGTCTTCAGGCAAACTTCGTAGGCACGCGGAAGCCCCTGGGAATCTTCCGGGCGATATTCACGAATCTGCAGGAATATCGAGGCGCCTCAAGGGGCCCTCGAGGAATCTCTTGGGGCGGCTTCGTCGATCTGCGGGAATCTCGAGGAACCCTTTAGGAACCTCTGGGGACCTCATGGAGGCCCTACGCAAATCTTCAGGAATCTTGAGCGGCCTTCAGGGTAAAACTCAGGGGGACTTCTAGAAATGTTTAGAGGGGGGGGGTCCGCCGTGGACGTTCGGCAGCATCCGTGGTGGTGGTGGTGGTGATGGTAGTGGTGGTGATGGTGATGATGGTGGTGGTGGTGATGGTGGTGATGGTAGTGGTGATGGTGGTGGTGACGCTGATGGTGGTGATGGTGGTGGTGGTGATAGTGGTGGTGGTGGTGATGGTGGTAGTGATGGTGATGGTGGTGATGGTGGTGGTGGTGGTGATGGTGGTGGTGGCCACGGTGGTGACGGTGGTGATGGTGGTGGCGGTGGTGACGATGGTGATGGTGTTGGCCACGGTGGTGACGCTGGTGGTGGTGGTGGTGATGGCCACAGTGCTGACGCTGGTGGATTCCAGGAGCATCGAGGCACCTCCGCGGGCGGTTCTTCAAGAAGTTTCCAGACATCTCCTCCACACACGCGCTGACGTCTCCACACACGCGCTGATGTCTTACAACACCTCCTGACGTCTTAACAGGCCTCCTGATGTCTTAAAACACCTCCTGACGTCTTAACAGGCCTCCTGATGTCTTAAAACACCTCCTGATGTCTTAACAGGCCTCCTGATGTCTTACAACACCTCCTGACGTCTTAACAGGCCTCCTGATGTCTTACAACACCTCCTGACGTCTTAACAGGCCTCCTGATGTCTTACAACTCCTCCTGACGTCTTAACAGGCCTCCTGATGTCTTACAACACCTCCTGACGTCTTAACAGGACTCCTGATGTCTTACAACACCTCCTGACGTCTTAACAGGCCTCCTGATGTCTTACAACACCTCCTGACGTCTTGAAAGGCCTCCTGATGTCTTACAACACCTCCTGACGTCTTAACAGGCCTCCTGATGTCTTACAACACCTCCTGACGTCTTAACAGGCCTCCTGATGTCTTACAACACCTCCTGACGTCTTAACAGGCCTCCTGATGTCTTAAAACACCTCCTGACGTCTTAACAGGCCTCCTGATGTCTTAAAACACCTCCTGATGTCTTAACAGGCCTCCTGATGTCTTACAACACCTCCTGACGTCTTAACAGGCCTCCTGATGTCTTACAACACCTCCTGACGTCTTAACAGGCCTCCTGATGTCTTACAACTCCTCCTGACGTCTTAACAGGCCTCCTGATGTCTTACAATACCTCCTGACGTCTTAACAGGACTCCTGATGTCTTACAACACCTCCTGACGTCTTAACATGCCTCCTGATGTCTTACAACACCTCCTGACGTCTTGAAAGGCCTCCTGATGTCTTACAACACCTCCTGACGTCTTAACAGGCCTCCTGATGTCTTACAACACCTCCTGACGTCTTAACAGGCCTCCTGATGTCTTACAACACCTCCTGACGTCTTAACAGGCCTCCTGATGTCTTACAACACCTGATGTCTTACAACACCTCCTGACGTCTCCTAACAGGCCTCCTGACGTCTTAACAGGCCTCCTGATGTCTTACAACAGCTCCTGACGTCTTAACAGGCCTCCTGATGTCTTACAACACCTCCTGACGTCTTAACAGGCCTCCTGATGTCTTAAAACACCTCCTGACGTCTTAACAGGCCTCCTGATGTCTTACAACACCTCCTGACGTCTTAACAGGCCTCCTGATGTCTTACAACACCTCCTGATGTCTTAACAGGCCTCCTGATGTCTTACAACACCTCCTGACGTCTTAACAGGCCTCCTAATGTCTTACAACACCTCCTGACGTCTTAACAGGCCTCCTGATGTCTTACAACACCTCCTGACGTCTTAACAGGCCTCCTGATGTCTTACAACACCTCCTGACGTCTTAACAGGCCTCCTGATGTCTTAAAACACCTCCTGACGTCTTAACAGGCCTCCTGATGTCTTACAACACCTCCTGACGTCTTAACAGGCCTCCTGATGTCTTACAACACCTCCTGATGTCTTAACAGGCCTCCTGATGTCTTACAACACCTCCTGACGTCTTAACAGGCCTCCTAATGTCTTACAACACCTCCTGACGTCTTAACAGGCCTCCTGATGTCTTACAACACCTCCTGACGTCTTAACAGACCTCCTGATCTCTTACAACACCTCCTGACGTATTAACAGGCCTCCTGATGTCTTACAACACCTCCTGACGTCTTAACAGGCCTCCTGATGTCTTACAACACCTCCTGACGTCTTAACAGGCCTCCTGATGTCTTAGAACACCTCCTGACGTCTTAACAGGCCTCCTGATGTCTTAGAACACCTGCTGATGTCTTAACAGGCCTCCTGATGTCTTAAAACACCTCCTGATGTCTTACAACACCTCCTGACGTCTTAACAGGCCTCCTGATGTCTTACAACACCTCCTGACGTCTTGAAAGGCGTCCAAATGTCTCCATACACCCGCAGATGCCTCTTAAGACGTTTACATCTTATGATGTCTACAAACACCCTCCCCCCCCCCGCCCGGATCCCCCAATGTGTTGATAGACATCTCAGCGTCTCCAGACACATCCCGGACGCGTTGGGTATTCACGTCGCCCCCTCCACCTCACGATGCCTCCGACACGCCTTGAGACACCTTGGTGGGAAGGGCGAGGGCCCGGCTAGTCCCGGGCACATTCAGGGGATGCTGCCGATGACTTCAGATCCCCCGTGAGGCGTGCAGTGCCTTTCATTTTCGCGGGTGTCCATGTTGGTTAGTCCATTTTAGCGGGCGTCCATGTCGGTCAGTTCCTTTAGCGGGCATCCATGTTGATCAGTTCACTTAGCGGACATCCATGTTGATTAGTTCATTTAGCGGGCATCCACGTTGGTCAGTTCAGTTAGTGGGCATCCATGTTGGTCAGTTCATTTAGCGGGCATCCACGTCGGTCAGTTCATTTAGCGGGCATCCACGTTGGTCAGTTCATTTAGCGGGCGTCCATGTTGGTCGGTTCATTTAGCGGGCGTCCACGTTGGTCAGTTCAGTTAGCGGGCGTCCATGTTGGTCAGTTCATTTAGCGGGCATCCATGTTGGTCAGTTCATTTAGCGGGCATCCACGCTGGTCAGTTCATTTAGCGGGCACCCACGTTGGTCAGTTCACTTAGCAGACATCCATGTTGATTAGTTCATTTAGCGGGTGTCCACACTGGTCAGTTCATTTAGCGGGCGTCCACGTTGGTCATTTCAGTTAGCGGGCGTCCACGTTGGTCAGTTAATTTAGCGGGCGTCCACGTTGCTCAGTTCATTTAGCGGGGCGTCCATGTTGGTCAGTTCATTTAGCGGGCATCCACGTTGGTCAGTTCATTTAGCGGGCGTGCACGTTGGTCAGTTCATTTAGCGGGCGTCCACGTTGGTCAGTTCAGTTAGCGGGCATCCACGTTGGTCAGTTCATTTAGCGGGCGTCCACGTTGGTCAGTTCATTTAGCGGGGCGTCCATGTTGGTCAGTTCATTTAGCGGGCATCCACGTTGGTCAGTTCATTTAGCGGGCGTCCACGTTGGTCAGTTCATTTAGCGGGCGTCCACGTTGGTCAGTTCATTTAGCGGGCGTCCACGTTGGTCAGTTCAGTTAGCGGGCGTCCACGTTGGTCAGTTCATTTAGCGGGCGTCCACGTTGGTCAGTTCATTTAGCGGGGCGTCCATGTTGGTCAGTTCATTTAGCGGGCATCCACGTTGGTCAGTTCATTTAGCGGGCGTCCACGTTGGTCAGTTCATTTAGCGGGCGTCCACGCTGGTCAGTTCATTTAGCGGGCATCCATGTTGGTCAGTTCATTTAGCGGGCGTCCACGTTGGTCAGTTCATTTAGCGGGCATCCATGTTGATCAGTTCACTTAGCGGGCGTCCATGCTGGTCAGTTCATTTAGCGGGGCGTCCATGTTGGTCAGTTCATTTAGCGGGGCGTCCATGCTGGTCAGTTCATTTAGCGGGGCGTCCATGTTGGTCAGTTCATTTAGCGGGCGCCCACGTTGATTTTAATCTAAGCCAAGACAAGATCAGCGGTGGGCCTTCGTTGGCAGTGTTGAATCGGGCGAGGCGGCTTTGAAGACGTTGGCTTTATTTTATTTTTTATTTAAAGTCGAAAGATGGCGGGAAACGATGAACATAATGGCAATCGAACGTCGGGCTCGCCCCAAGTGACTGTTTGTGGATTCCAACGTCGGCCCAACGTCGGCTCCCGACGTTGACCGTGGTGGGGGGGGAGGGGCGTGGGGGGGGGCGTGGGGGGGAGGGGCGTGGGGGGGAGGGGGCGTGCCTCTGGGTGCCTTGAAGTTGTTGATTCTGTGAAGTCAATGAACGAGACGGAGAATTTAGTGTTGGGTGGGGGGTGGTTGGAGAGGTGGGGGGAGGTGGGGGGGGGGTGGAGAGGGGGGAGGGAGGGAGGGGGAAGGAGGGAGGAGGGGGGGAGTTGAACGATGTTAATCCGTTTTAACAAATCTTTAACCTCATGGAGATTCTTGATTCAAAAATTGGAAATCCTCCCGGTGAGTGAGTGAGTCTGTGAGTGGTGAGTCTGTGGTGAGTCTGTGAGTGGTGAGTCTGTGGTGAGTCTGTGAGTGGTGAGTGAGTCTGTGTGGTGAGTCTGTGAGTCTGTGTGGTGAGTGTGAGTGGTGAGTCTGTGTGGTGAGTGAGTCTGTGAGTGGTGGTCTTGTGGTGAGTCTGTGAGTGGTGAGTGAGTCTGTGTGGTGAGTCTGTGAGTCTGTGTGGTGAGTGTGAGTGGTGAGTCTGTGTGGTGAGTGAGTCTGTGAGTGGTGAGTCTGTGGTGAGTCTGGTGAGTGAGTCTGTGAGTGGTGAGTCTGTGGTGAGTCTGTGAGTGGTGAGTCTGTGTGGTGAGTGAGTCTGTGAGTGGTGAGTCTGTGGTGAGTCTGTGAGTGGTGAGTGAGTCTGTGTGGTGAGTCTGTGAGTCTGTGTGGTGAGTGTGGGTGGTGAGTCTGTGTGGTGAGTGAGTCTGTGAGTGGTGAGTCTGTGGTGAGTCTGTGTAGTGAGTGAGTCTGTGAGTGGTGAGTCTGTGGTGAGTCTGTGAGTGGTGAGTCTGTGTGGTGAGTGAGTCTGTGAGTGGTGAGTGGTGAGTCTGTGGTGAGTCTGTGAGTGGTGAGTCTGTGGTGAGTCTGTGAGTGGTGAGTCTGTTGTGAGTCTGTGAGTGGTGAGTCTGTGGTGAGTGTGAGCGGTGAGTCTGTGTGGTGAGTGAGTCTGTGAGTGGTGAATCTGTGGTGAGTCTGTGGTGAGTGAGTGAGTCTGTGTGGTGAGTGAATCTGTGAGTGGTGAGTGAGTCTGTGAGTGGTGAGTCTGTGGTGAGTCTGTGAGTGGTGAGTCTGTGGGTCTCTTTAGCCAATCAGATATCAACGATGATGATAGCGATGACGATATCAATGATTTTGATCATGATTATGATATTCTTGGTTCTTTCGGCAGTCGAAACGTCGTAAGAATTGTATTGTTTTATATTTTATTATTTTATTGTTTCCCTTCTACGTGGTGGTGACTTTACCAAAAGAACCAAGAATAATAATTTATAGTTTTACAATAATTGTATTGTTTTATATTTTATTATTTTATTGTTTCCCTTCAACGTGGTGACTTTACCGAAAGAACCAAGAATAATAATTTAATTGTTTTACAATAATTTTATTATTTTATATTTTTATTATTTTATTGTTTCCCTTCTACGTGGTGGTGACTTTACCGAAAGAACCAAGAATAATAATTTAATTGTTTTACAATAATTTTATTGTTTTATATTTTTATTATTTTATTGTTTACCGAATATGAATCCCTGCAGTCACGAAAGCTTTAAATCAACATTTAATGATTATGATATAAACGATAGCAATCATGAGAGTGATGATAATGATATCAATGATACCGATCATGATAGCGATATTAATGATTGCGATCACAATGATATCGATCATGATACTGATTATCGTAGCGATGATGATATCAATGATAGCGAGTATTTTGATGAACACGATCATGATAGCGATGATGATATCAATGATAGCGAGTATTTTGATGAACACGATCATGATAGCGATGATGATATCAATGATAGCGAGTATTTTGATGAACACGATCATGATAGCGATGATGATATCAATGATAGCGAGTATTTTGATGAACACGATCATGATAGCGATGATGATATCAATGATAGCGAGTATTTTGATGAACATGATCATGATAGCGATGATGATATCAATGATAGCGAGTATTTTGATGAACACGATCATGATAGCGATGATATCAATGATAGCGATCATGATGATAGCGATGAATGCTCGTTAATTCTGCTTGTTATTGTGGGTGGGGTGGGTGGAGTGGGGTGGGTGGGTGGAGTGGGTGGATGGGTTGAGTGGGTGGGGTGGGTGGGTGGAGTGGGTGGATTGGCTGGGTGAGGTGGGTGGGTGGAGTGGGTGGGGTGGGTGGGGTTGGTGGAGTGGGTGGATTGGCTGGGTGGAGTGGGTGGGGTGGGTGGAGGAGTGGGTGGGGTGAGTGGGTTGGGTGAATTGATCGTCAGCTGTGATTTTTTTGACCGAGTGATTAAAAGAGCAAAATCGAGTGATGTCTCTCTTCTTACAGAGCGTGCGGTTCTCGTTCATCCAGCTGTGGATATACCCTGGTGATGATGGTGGTGGTGGTGATGGTGGTGGTGATGGTGGTGGTGATGGTGGTGATAATGGTGGTGGTAGTGGTGGTGGTGGTGATGGTGGTGATGATGGTGGTGATGGTGGTGATGATGGTGGTGGTGATGGTGGTAGTGATGGTGGTGGTGATAATGGTGGTGGTGATGATGGTGGTGATGGTTGTGATGGTGTTGGTGGTGGTTGTGATGGTGGTGGTGATGGTTGTGATGGTGGTGGTGATGGTTGTGATGGTGGTGGTGATGCTGGTGGTGATGGTGGCGGTGGTGATGTTGGTGGTGGTGATGATGGTGGTGGTGAAGGTTGTGATGGTGGTGATGGTTGTGATGGTAGTGATGGTAGTGGTGATGGTGGTGTTGGTGGTGGTGATGGTTGATGGTGATGGTGGTGTTGGTGGTGGTGATGGTTGATGGTGGTGGTGATGGTGGTGGTTGTGATGGTGGTGATGGTCGTGATGGTGATGATGGTCGTGATGGTGGTGATGGTGGTGGTTGTGATGGTCGTGATGGTGGTGATGGTTGTGATGATGGTGGTGATGAGACACAGAGAGGGACACGTGGATTATAGAACACACGCTGGGTAGAGACATCACAATCACCACCACATTGATCTCCATCCAGCGCTGTGTAGCGGGGTAATAAACTGGAGGAAGTTTACTCTGAGGCATCACATTTATTGTAACATCAACGGGCAGCATCACAAATGGGTAACGGACCCTCTCATCCGGTACTCCACTGGAGGTCAGAGGGCGAACGAAACTGAATTTCTGGTTTTTAGGCCGAAACCGGCAGTTAAAAAATTACTTTCGGCAGACACCGGAAGTTTTTTTTTACTTTCGACCGAAACCGGAAGTTAACAATTGATTTCCGGCCGAAACCGGAAGTAAAAAGTTGACTTTTGGCCGAAACCGGAAGTTAAAATTCACTTGGGCCGAAACCGGAAGTTTAAAGATGACTTTCGATCGAAACCGGAAGTTGACAATTGACTTTCGGCCGAAACCGGAAGTTAAAATTTGACTTTCGCCCGAAACCGGAAGTTAAAAAGATTACTTTCGGCAGAAACCGGAAGTAAAAGGTTGACTTTCAACCGAAACCGGAAGTTAAAAATGTTCTTTCGGCAGAAACCGGAAGTTAAAATTTGACTTTCGGCCGAAACCGGAACTATGCCGAAAGAGTCAATTTGCCAACTTTCACTGGTTACAAGCTGGAGCTTTCACTGGTTATAAGCTGGAGTCTTCACTGGTTACAAGCTGCAACTTTCACTGGTTATAAGCTGGAGTCTTCACTGGTTATAAGCTGGAGTCTTCACTGGTTACAAGCTGCAACTTTCACTGGTTATAAGCTGCAACTTTCACTGGTTATGAGCTCGAGCCGACCCTAGCCAAGGGGGCTTTCCGGCTCTGCCCATGTGGAGGCTCCTCTCATTCAGGGCTCCAGGACGCTCTCCAATCTTCGGCCGGACGATGACTCCCGTGGCTCGCTCAGCCCCCACCCCCAGCGCGGCCACGCCTTCCTTCCAGAACCTTCCACCGGGTCCTGGGAGGGTGACGTCATCCCCCAGCCACGCCCCCCCCCCACCCCCACCTCCTGGGGTTCTGAGATCTGCGTGCGGTCCGCGGCCTGTTAGGAACCGGGGCCGCACGGAAGGGGGCGCCTCTTTCCCGCAGCGCTCAACTCAGTCTCAGTCACGTGGTCTTGGTAAGCCCCTCCCACACCCCCCCCACGCGGCCACGCCTTCCTTCCAGAACCTTCCACCGGGTCCTGGGAGGGTGACGTCATCCCCTAGCCCCGCCCCCCACAAGCTCTAACGCTAGCCCTGCCCCTCAAAGTATGGCCCGTTGGGCTTTTTAAACCGGCCCGTCGAACTTGTTCAAATATTAATATTATTGTTGTTGTTGTTGTTCTTGTTGTTGTTGTTGTCGGTTCTCTCGGGAAAGTCACGTTGAAGGGAAACAGTAAAATAATAAAAAATATATATAAAACAATAATTTTATTGTTATTATATATAAATATAAAACAATAATTTTTTTGTTTTATATATAAAGTCACGTTGAAGGGAAACAATGAAATAATAAAAAGTATATATAAAACAATAATTTTATTGTTTTATATATAAAGTAGATATAAGGCAATAATTTTATTGTTTTATATATAAAGTCACGTTGAAGGGAAACAATGAAATAATAAAAAAATATATAAAACAATAATTTTATTGTTTTATGTATAAAATATATATGAAGCAATAATTTTATTGTTTTATATATAAAGTCACGTTGAAGGGAAACAATAAAATAATAAAAAAAATATATAAAACTATAATTTTATTGTTTTATATATAAAATATACATATAAAACAATAATTGTATTGTTTTATATATATAAAATATACATATAAAACAATAATTGTATTGTTTTATATATAAAATATATATATATAACTATAATTTTATTGTTTTATATATAAAATATATATAACACAATAATTTCATTGTTTTATATATATTTTTATTATTTTATTGTTTCCCTTCTACGTGGTGACTTTACCGAAAGAACCAAGATTATGAATCACTGCAGTCACGAAAGCATTAAATAAAAATTATTAATATTATTATTAAATTAAAATTCACCTTTCGATTTAAAGCTTTCGTGACTGCAAGGATTCATCTTCTTTGGATCTTTCGGTAAAGTCACCACCACGTAGAATGAGACTAAAATAACAAATTGATAAAATAAAATAACACAAAAAAATTATCACGACGTTTCGGCCACAACACAAGCGGCCTTCATCAGGTGAAGGGACGAGACTGTCTGGAGGACAGCGCTGGAGCGTCGTGAGAATTTTTACTGCGTTATTTTATTTAGTCAATTTATTATTTTATTCTCATTCTAAGTGGTGGTGGTGACTTTACCGAAAGAACCAAAGAAGATGAATCCTTGCAGTCACGAAAGCTTTAAATCGAAATTTAACCGCCTCTACGGGGAGGGATTCCACACCACCTTAAGATCATTCGACAGACTCCGGGATAAGAAGGCTCAGCTGATCGAGTCTCTCAACCTTTCTGAAGAGATGCCGCGACTCTAATGTAATACCAACCGCATTTACACTAACCTCTGCTGTTGCCTTTGTCAAGGGGTGCCTCTGCGGATGTGTATGCTTTAACTTTAACATAGCCATTTCTGTGACCAGTCACAAGCTAATCCCTCAGCTATTTCAATGCTAAATTCTCCTGTTTGATTTGTACTAGGTGCCTCTGTGGATGTGTAGGCTTTGACTTTAACATAGCTATTTCTGTGACCAGTCACAAGCTAATCCCTCAGTTATTTCAATGCTAAATTCTCCTGTTTGATTTGTACTAGGTGCATCTGTGGATGTTTAGGCTTTGACTTTAACGTAGCCATTTCTGTGACCAGCCACAAGCTAATCCCTCAGCTATTTAAATGCTAAATTCTCCTGTTGATTTGTACTAGGTGCCTCTGTGGATGTGTAGGCTTTGATTTTAACATAGCCATTTCTGTGACCAGTCACAAGCTAATCACTCAGCTATTTCAATGCTAAATTCTCCTGTTTGATTTGTACTAGGTGCTTCTGTGGATGTGTAGGCTTTGACTTTAACATAGCCATTTCTGTGACCAGTCACAAGCTAATCCGTCAGCTATTTCAATGCTAAATTCTTCTGTGTGATTTGTACTAGGTGCCTCTGTGGATGTGTAGGCTTTGACTTTAACATAGCCATTTCTGTGACCAGTCACAAGCTAATCCCTCAGCTATTTCAATGCTAAATTTTCCTGTTTGATTTGTACTAGGTGCCTCTGTGGATGTGTAGGCTTTGACTTTAACATAGCCATTTCTGTGATCAGTCACAAGCTAATCCCTCAGCTATTTCAATGCTAAATTATTCTGTTTGATTTGTACTAGGTGCCTCTGTGGATGTGTAGGCTTTGATTTTAACATAGCCATTTCTGTGACCAGTCACAAGCTAATCACTCAGCTATTTCAATGCTGAATTCTCCTGTTTGATTTGTACTAGGTGCCTCTGTGGATGTGTAGGCTTTGACTTTTACATAGCGATTTCTGTGACCAGTGACAAGCTAATCCCTCAGCCATTTCAATGCTAAATTCTCCTGTTTGATTTGTACTAGGTGCCTCTGTGGATGTGTAGGCTTTGACTTTAACATAGCCATTTCTGTGATCAGTCACAAGCTAATCCCTCAGCTATTTCAATGCTAAATTATTCTGTTTGATTTGTACTAGGTGCCTCTGTGGATGTGTAGGCTTTGATTTTAACATAGCCATTTCTGTGACCAGTCACAAGCTAATCACTCAGCTATTTCAATGCTAAATTCTCCTGTTTGATTTGTACTAGGTGCCTCTGTGGATGTGTAGGCTTTGACTTTTACATAGCGATTTCTGTGACCAGTGACAAGCTAATCCCTCAGCCATTTCAATGCTAAATTCTCCTGTTTGATTTGTACTAGGTGCCTCTGTGGATGTGTAGGCTTTGACTTTAACATAGCCATTTCTGTGATCAGTCACAAGCTAATCCCTCAGCTATTTCAATGCTAAATTCTCCTGTTTGATTGGTACTAAGGTGCCTCTGTGGATGTGTAGGCTTTGACTTTAACATAGCCATTTCTGTGACCAGTCACAAGCTAATCACTCAGCTATTTCAATGCTAAATTCTCCTGTTTGATTTGTACTAGGTGCTTTTGTGGATGTGTAGGCTTTGACTTTAACATAGCTATTTCTGTGACCAGTCACAAGCTAATCCCTCAGTTATTTCAATGCTAAATTCTCCTGTTTGATTTGTACTAGGTGCATCTGTGGATGTTTAGGCTTTGACTTTAACGTAGCCATTTCTGTGACCAGCCACAAGCTAATCCCTCAGCTATTTCAATGCTAAATTCTCCTGTTGATTTGTACTAGGTGCCTCTGTGGATGTGTAGGCTTTGATTTTAACATAGCCATTTCTGTGACCAGTCACAAGCTAATCACTCAGCTATTTCAATGCTAAATTCTCCTGTTTGATTTGTACTAGGTGCTTCTGTGGATGTGTAGGCTTTGACTTTAACATAGCCATTTCTGTGACCAGTCACAAGCTAATCCGTCAGCTATTTCAATGCTAAATTCTTCTGTTTGATTTGTACTAGGTGCCTCTGTGGATGTGTAGGCTTTGACTTTAACATAGCCATTTCTGTGACCAGTCACAAGCTAATCCCTCAGCTATTTCAATGCTAAATTCTCCTGTTTGATTTGTATTAGGTGCCTCTGTGGATATGTAGGCTTTAACTTTAACATAGCCATTTCTGTGACCAGTCACAAGCTAATCCCTCAGTTATTTCAATGCTAAATTCTCCTGTTTGATTTGTACTAAGGTGCCTCTGTGGATGTGTATGATTTAACTTTAACATAGCCATTTTATGACCAGTCACAAGCAAATCACTCAGCCATTTCAATGCTAAATTCTCCTGTTTGATTTGTACTAGGTGCTTTTGTGGATGTGTAGGCTTTGACTTTAACATAGCCATTTCTGTGACCAGTCAGAAGCTAATCCCTCAGTTATTTCAATGCTAAATTCTCCTGTTTGATTTGTACTAGGTGCCTCTGTGGATGTGTAGGCTTTGACTTTAACATAGCCATTTCTGTGACCAGTCACAAGCTAATCCCTCAGCTATTTCAATGCTAAATTCTCCTGTTTGATTTGTACTAGGTGCCTCTGTGGATGTGTAGGCTTTGATTTTAACATAGCCATTTCTGTGACCAGTCACAAGCTAATCACTCAGCTATTTCAATGCTAAATTCTCCTGTTTGATTTGTACTAGGTGCCTCTGTGGATGTGTAGGCTTTGACTTTTACATAGCCATTTCTGTGACCAGTGACAAGCTAATCCCTCAGCCATTTCAATGCTAAATTCTCCTGTTTGATTTGTACTAGGTGCCTCTGTGGATGTGTAGGCTTTGACTTTAACATAGCCATTTCTGTGATCAGTCACAAGCTAATCCCTCAGCTATTTCAATGCTAAATTCTCCTGTTTGATTGGTACTAAGGTGCCTCTGTGGATGTGTAGGCTTTGACTTTAACATAGCCATTTCTGTGACCAGTCACAAGCTAATCACTCAGCTATTTCAATGCTAAATTCTCCTGTTTGATTTGTACTAGGTGCTTTTGTGGATGTGTAGGCTTTGACTTTAACATAGCCATTTCTGTGACCAGTCAGAAGCTAATCCCTCAGTTATTTCAATGCTAAATTCTCCTGTTTGATTTGTACTAGGTGCCTCTGTGGATGTGTAGGCTTTGACTTTAACATAGCCATTTCTGTGACCAGTCACAAGCTAATCCTTCAGCTATTTCAATGCTAAATTTTCCTGTTTGATTTGTACTAGGTGCCTCTGTGGATGTGTAGGCTTTGACTTTAACATAGCCATTTCTGTGATCAGTCACAAGCTAATCCCTCAGCTATTTCAATGCTAAATTATTCTGTTTGATTTGTACTAGGTGCCTCTGTGGATGTGTAGGCTTTGATTTTAACATAGCCATTTCTGTGACCAGTCACAAGCTAATCACTCAGCTATTTCAATGCTAAATTCTCCTGTTTGATTTGTACTAGGTGCCTCTGTGGATGTGTAGGCTTTGACTTTTACATAGCCATTTCTGTGACCAGTGACAAGCTAATCCCTCAGCCATTTCAATGCTAAATTCTCCTGTTTGATTTGTACTAGGTGCCTCTGTGGATGTGTAGGCTTTGACTTTAACATAGCCATTTCTGTGATCAGTCACAAGCTAATCCCTCAGCTATTTCAATGCTAAATTATTCTGTTTGATTTGTACTAGGTGCCTCTGTGGATGTGTAGGCTTTGATTTTAACATAGCCATTTCTGTGACCAGTCACAAGCTAATCACTCAGCTATTTCAATGCTAAATTCTCCTGTTTGATTTGTACTAGGTGCCTCTGTGGATGTGTAGGCTTTGACTTTTACATAGCCATTTCTGTGATCAGTCACAAGCTAATCCCTCAGCTATTTCAATGCTAAATTCTCCTGTTTGATTTGTACTAGGTGCCTCTGTGGATGTGTAGGCTTTGATTTTAACATAGCCATTTCTGTGACCAGTCACAAGCTAATCACTCAGCTATTTCAATGCTAAATTCTCCTGTTTGATTTGTACTAGGTGCCTCTGTGGATGTGTAGGCTTTGACTTTAACATAGCCATTTCTGTGACCAGTTACAAGCTAATCCGTCAGCTATTTCAATGCTAAATTCTCCTGTTTGATTTGTACTAGGTGCCTCTGTGGATGTGTAGGCTTTGACTTTAACATAGCCATTTCTGTGACCAGTCACAAGCTAATCCGTCAGCTATTTCAATGCTAAATTCTCCTGTTTGATTTGTACTAGGTGTCTCTGTGGATGTGTAGGCTTTGACTTTAACATAGCTATTTCTGTGACCAGTCAGAAGCTAATCCGTCAGCCATTTCAATGCTAAATTCTCCTGTTTGATTTGTACTAGGTGCCTCTGCAGATGTGTATGCTTTGACTTTAACATAGCCATTTCTGTGACCAGTCACAAGCTAATCCCTCAGCTATTTCAATGCTAAATTCTCCTGTTTGATTTGTACTAGGTGCCTCTGTGGATGTGTAGGCTTTGACTTTAACATAGCCATTTCTGTGACCAGTCACAAGCTAATCACTCAGCTATTTCAATGCTAAATTATCCTGTTTGATTTGTACTAGGTGCCTCTGTGGATGTGTAGGCTTTGACTTTAACATAGCTATGTCTGTGACCAGTCACAAGCTAATCCCTCAGCCATTTCAATGCTAAATTCTCCTGTTTTGATTTTTACTAGGTGCCTCTGTGGATGTGTAGGCTTTGACTTTAACATAGCCATTTCTGTGATCAGTCACAAGCTAATCCCTCAGTTATTTCAATGCTAAATTCTCCTGTTTGATTGGTACTAAGGTGCCTCTGTGGATGTGCATGCTTTGACTTTAACATAGCCATTTCTGTGACCAGTCACAAGCTAATCCCTCAGTTATTTCAATGCTAAATTCTCCTGTTTGATTTGTACTAGGTGCCTCTGCGGATGTGTAGGCTTTGACTTTAACATAGCCATTTCTGTGACCAGTCACAAGCTAATCACTCAGCCATTTCAATGCTAAATTCTCCTGTTTGATTTGTACTAGGTGCTTCTGTGGATGTGTAGGCTTTGACTTTAACATAGCCATTTCTGTGACCAGTCACAAGCTAATCCGTCAGCTATTTCAATGCTAAATTCTTCTGTTTGATTTGTACTAGGTGCCTCTGTGGATGTGTAGGCTTTGACTTTAACATAGCCATTTCTGTGACCAGTCACAAGCTAATCCCTCAGCTATTTCAATGCTAAATTCTCCTGTTTGATTTGTATTAGGTGCCTCTGTGGATATGTAGGCTTTAACTTTAACATAGCCATTTCTGTGACCAGTCACAAGCTAATCCCTCAGTTATTTCAATGCTAAATTCTCCTGTTTGATTTGTACTAAGGTGCCTCTGTGGATGTGTATGATTTAACTTTAACATAGCCATTTTATGACCAGTCACAAGCAAATCACTCAGCCATTTCAATGCTAAATTCTCCTGTTTGATTTGTACTAGGTGCTTTTGTGGATGTGTAGGCTTTGACTTTAACATAGCCATTTCTGTGACCAGTCAGAAGCTAATCCCTCAGTTATTTCAATGCTAAATTCTCCTGTTTGATTTGTACTAGGTGCCTCTGTGGATGTGTAGGCTTTGACTTTAACATAGCCATTTCTGTGACCAGTCACAAGCTAATCCCTCAGCTATTTCAATGCTAAATTCTCCTGTTTGATTTGTACTAGGTGCCTCTGTGGATGTGTAGGCTTTGATTTTAACATAGCCATTTCTGTGACCAGTCACAAGCTAATCACTCAGCTATTTCAATGCTAAATTCTCCTGTTTGATTTGTACTAGGTGCCTCTGTGGATGTGTAGGCTTTGACTTTTACATAGCCATTTCTGTGACCAGTGACAAGCTAATCCCTCAGCCATTTCAATGCTAAATTCTCCTGTTTGATTTGTACTAGGTGCCTCTGTGGATGTGTAGGCTTTGACTTTAACATAGCCATTTCTGTGATCAGTCACAAGCTAATCCCTCAGCTATTTCAATGCTAAATTCTCCTGTTTGATTGGTACTAAGGTGCCTCTGTGGATGTGTAGGCTTTGACTTTAACATAGCCATTTCTGTGACCAGTCACAAGCTAATCACTCAGCTATTTCAATGCTAAATTCTCCTGTTTGATTTGTACTAGGTGCTTTTGTGGATGTGTAGGCTTTGACTTTAACATAGCCATTTCTGTGACCAGTCAGAAGCTAATCCCTCAGTTATTTCAATGCTAAATTCTCCTGTTTGATTTGTACTAGGTGCCTCTGTGGATGTGTAGGCTTTGACTTTAACATAGCCATTTCTGTGACCAGTCACAAGCTAATCCTTCAGCTATTTCAATGCTAAATTTTCCTGTTTGATTTGTACTAGGTGCCTCTGTGGATGTGTAGGCTTTGACTTTAACATAGCCATTTCTGTGATCAGTCACAAGCTAATCCCTCAGCTATTTCAATGCTAAATTATTCTGTTTGATTTGTACTAGGTGCCTCTGTGGATGTGTAGGCTTTGATTTTAACATAGCCATTTCTGTGACCAGTCACAAGCTAATCACTCAGCTATTTCAATGCTAAATTCTCCTGTTTGATTTGTACTAGGTGCCTCTGTGGATGTGTAGGCTTTGACTTTTACATAGCCATTTCTGTGACCAGTGACAAGCTAATCCCTCAGCCATTTCAATGCTAAATTCTCCTGTTTGATTTGTACTAGGTGCCTCTGTGGATGTGTAGGCTTTGACTTTAACATAGCCATTTCTGTGATCAGTCACAAGCTAATCCCTCAGCTATTTCAATGCTAAATTATTCTGTTTGATTTGTACTAGGTGCCTCTGTGGATGTGTAGGCTTTGATTTTAACATAGCCATTTCTGTGACCAGTCACAAGCTAATCACTCAGCTATTTCAATGCTAAATTCTCCTGTTTGATTTGTACTAGGTGCCTCTGTGGATGTGTAGGCTTTGACTTTTACATAGCCATTTCTGTGATCAGTCACAAGCTAATCCCTCAGCTATTTCAATGCTAAATTCTCCTGTTTGATTTGTACTAGGTGCCTCTGTGGATGTGTAGGCTTTGATTTTAACATAGCCATTTCTGTGACCAGTCACAAGCTAATCACTCAGCTATTTCAATGCTAAATTCTCCTGTTTGATTTGTACTAGGTGCCTCTGTGGATGTGTAGGCTTTGACTTTAACATAGCCATTTCTGTGACCAGTTACAAGCTAATCCGTCAGCTATTTCAATGCTAAATTCTCCTGTTTGATTTGTACTAGGTGCCTCTGTGGATGTGTAGGCTTTGACTTTAACATAGCCATTTCTGTGACCAGTCACAAGCTAATCCGTCAGCTATTTCAATGCTAAATTCTCCTGTTTGATTTGTACTAGGTGTCTCTGTGGATGTGTAGGCTTTGACTTTAACATAGCTATTTCTGTGACCAGTCAGAAGCTAATCCGTCAGCCATTTCAATGCTAAATTCTCCTGTTTGATTTGTACTAGGTGCCTCTGCAGATGTGTATGCTTTGACTTTAACATAGCCATTTCTGTGACCAGTCACAAGCTAATCCCTCAGCTATTTCAATGCTAAATTCTCCTGTTTGATTTGTACTAGGTGCCTCTGTGGATGTGTAGGCTTTGACTTTAACATAGCCATTTCTGTGACCAGTCACAAGCTAATCACTCAGCTATTTCAATGCTAAATTATCCTGTTTGATTTGTACTAGGTGCCTCTGTGGATGTGTAGGCTTTGACTTTAACATAGCTATTTCTGTGACCAGTCACAAGCTAATCCCTCAGCCATTTCAATGCTAAATTCTCCTGTTTTGATTTTTACTAGGTGCCTCTGTGGATGTGTAGGCTTTGACTTTAACATAGCCATTTCTGTGATCAGTCACAAGCTAATCCCTCAGCTATTTCAATGCTAAATTCTCCTGTTTGATTGGTACTAAGGTGCCTCTGTGGATGTGCATGCTTTGACTTTAACATAGCCATTTCTGTGACCAGTCACAAGCTAATCCCTCAGTTATTTCAATGCTAAATTCTCCTGTTTGATTTGTACTAGGTGCCTCTGCGGATGTGTAGGCTTTGACTTTAACATAGCCATTTCTGTGACCAGTCACAAGCTAATCACTCAGCCATTTCAATGCTAAATTCTATGCTAATTCCTTTGTCAAGGTGCTCTGTTTCTTCTCACACAGCTTAAAGGTCGCGATCTGAGCGTGGCTTTTTTCACTCCAGCACTGTCCTCCAGACAGTCTCGTCCCCCTTCACCTGATGAAGGCCGCTTGAGTTGTGGCCGAAACGTCGTGAGAATATTATTGTGTCATACTGGTAGGAACGAAGTTGTAAACTGAGTGTACCAGCCTGCAATAGATTAATGTGTCCGTCCGTCCGTCCCCTTTCAATACTTTAACGAAGTGAAATCTCGTGCTGTTGGGGGTGTAAAATCAGCAATAGACAGCGCAGAGACCTGATACATCTTATAAAATTGCGCGAAATTCCAATGCTCCTACCAGCCCACCCTGCAGGGACCTGTTTTTATTTCATCAATTTATTATTTCATTCTCATTCTACGTGGTGGTGACTTTACCGAAAGAACCAAAGAAGATGAATTTTACCTTCCTTCTGTAACGCGTCAATTCCCCCACCCCCCATTAGATGGCGCGCTTTGACCCGGGAGTGTAACGACGTGGTTTTTGCATCGTTTACGGTCGCGAAATTTGTAAAAATTGCCTTGCCAATGAATGCTTTGCCTACCTGTTAAAGGCCAAATCCTTTCAGGTGATGAGGTTTTGTGTTTTTTTTTAAAACGCGCCGTTCATATCTAGTTCACACAAACACTCCAGCCATCTTTTTTTTATTATGAGACCTCCTTTGCCAGAAACAAGATATAGGAATAGGTTTTACCCTTTTATCTGGCACAAAAAATGACACCTTTATTCAAGGGCATCATGTTTGCAATAACCACAACACAAGCAGTCAAAATGCAACACAAAAAGGAAGACAACTCTGATAATAATAATTGGCACTGTCCTTGAATTTGATTGGTCCACACCAGAGACGGCTTTTCTTAGAGCCCTTTAGTCTCTCCATTGGTGTTGGACCAGAAGACTCCAAAAGGCGTACAACTCAAAAAACAGCGCACTATCAGAGTTATTGAGGTGCTCGGGGTGAGCATTTACATTATGAGACCTCCTTTGCCAGTAACAAGATATAGGAATAGGTTTTTAACCCCTTTTAACTGGCACAAAAACTGACACCTTTATTCAAGGCATCGTGTTTGCAATGATCACAACACAAGCAGTCAAAATGCAAACAAAAAAGACAACTCTGATAATAATAATAATTGGCACTGTCCTTGAATTTGATTGGTCCACACCAGAGACGGCTTTTCTTAGAGCCCTTTAGTCTCTCCACTGGTGTTGGACCAGAAGACTCCAAAAGGCGTACAACTCAAAAACAGCGCACTATCAGAGTTATTGAGGTGCTCGGGGTGAGCATTTACATTATGAGACCTCCTTTGCCAGTGACAAGATATAGGAATAGGTTTTACCCTTGAATAAAGGTGTCATTTTTTGTGCCAGTTAAAAGGGTAAAACCTATTCCTACTCCAGCCATCTGTTCCTGGCCCGGCACCTCGGTCAAATTTTTTGGCCCGGGGGTCAAACAATTTGCCCAAACCCCTGCACTAACCCCGTCTGAGCCACGAGTAATGTATTTTTTGTTTATTTTGTTAAACTTTTTTTGTTTTAAGCACACCTTTTATGAAACGTACTGGTAATAGCAACACGTTCTACTTTAATAAATCGACTTTTTTTATTAATAAACGTTTTTAACCTGACAATAGTTTAAAGGGATTTGAAGCGTGTTTTTTTTCATATTCAAAATGTAAATATAGTTTGTTTTTTGGGGGGGGGGTCGGGTGGGGTGGGGAGTGGGGGTGGGGCAGAGGTTTGTGACGTCATATCTGAGGGGGAGGGTCCAAAATCGCGTGACGTCATTTATGGACATAGGGCCTTGGAACACAACTGGGTTCAGACACCCTTCCGTCCCCCTATTGGCACGAGCCGGGCACTGCAGGCTGTGAGTCGTGGCGATCATGTTCAAATCATGACGTAAATGACGTCACGCGATTTTGGACGATTTTTGACCCCGCCCCCCCACCACCCTACTCCTCGCTTCACACGACGTCACAAAAAGTCAGACCCACCCCCCCCCCTACTCAAATATGACGTCACAAAAAGTCAGACCCACCCCCCCCCCCACTCAAATATGACGTCACAAAAAGTCAGACCCACCCCCCCCCACTCAAATATGACGTCACAAAAAGTCAGACCCACCCCCCCCACTCAAATATGACGTCACAAAAAGTCAGACCCCCCCCCCCCCACTCAAATATGACGTCACAAAAAGTCAGACCAACCCTACCCACAAATATGACGTCACAAAAAGTCAGACCCACCCACCCCCTCAAATATGACGTCACAAAAAGTCAGACCCACCCCCCCCCCCTCAAATATGACGTCACAAAAAGTCAGACCCACCCCCTCAAATATGACGTCACTAAAAGTCAGACCCCCCCTCATATATGACATCACAAAAAGTCAGACCCACCGAGACCCATACTCATAGAGACCCACACACATAGAGACCCACAGAGACCCATACTCATAGAGACCCACACTCATAGAGACCCATACTCATAGAGACCCACACTCATAGAGACCCACACTCATAGAGACCCACAGAGACCCACACTCATAGAGACCCATACTCACAGAGACCCACACTCATAGAGACCCATACTCATAGAGACCCATACTCACAGAGACCCACACTCATAGAGACCCACACAGACCCACAGAGACCCACACTCATAGAGACCCATACTCATAGAGATCCATACTCATAGAGACCCACACTCATAGAGACCCATACTCATAGAGACCCACACTCATAGAGACCCACACTCATAGAGACCCACACTCATAGAGACCCACACTCACAGAAACCCACAGAGACCCACACTCATAGAGACCCATACTCATAGAGACCCATACTCATAGAGACCCACACTCATAGAGACCCACACAGACCCACAGAGACCCATACTCATAGAGACCCACACTCACAGAGACCCAAACTCATAGAGACCCATACTCACAGAGACCCACACTCATAGAGACCCATACTCATAGAGATCCATACTCATAGAGACCCACACTCATAGAGACCCATACTCATAGAGACCCACACTCATAGAGACCCACACTCATAGAGACCCACACTCATAGAGACCCACACTCACAGAAACCCACAGAGACCCACACTCATAGAGACCCATACTCATAGAGACCCATACTCATAGAGACCCACACTCACAGAGACGCACACAGACCCCCAGAGATCCATACTCATAGAGACCCACACAGACTTACAGAGACCCATACTCATAGAGACCCATACTCACAGAGACCCACACTCACAGAGACCCACACTCATAGAGACCCACACAGACCCACAGAGACCCACACTCATAGAGACTCACACTCATAGAGACCCACACAGACCCACAGAGACCCACACTCATAGAGACCCACACATACCCACAGAGACCCAAACTCATAGAGACTCACACTCATAGAGACCCATACTCACAGAAACCCACACTCATAGAGACCCATGCTCATAGAGACCCACAGAGACCCACAGAGACCCACAGAGACCTCACTTAGCTGATGTGTCGATGTTTTTTCAGACAAACGACCTGGCCATCACCACCACCATCACCCCCCCATCACCACCACCATCACCCCCATCACCACCCCCATCACCACCACCATCATCACCACCACCACCATCACCACCACCACCACCATCACCACCACCATCACCACCCCCATCACCCCCACCATCATCACCACCACCACCATCACCACCATCACCACCACCATCACCACCATCACCACCACCACCACCATCACCCCCATCACCACCACCATCACCCCCATCACCACCCCCATCACCACCACCATCATCACCACCACCACCATCACCACCACCACCATCACCACCACCATCACCACCCCCATCAACCCCACCATCATCACCACCACCACCATCACCACCATCACCACCACCACCATCACCACCATCACCACCACCATCACCACCACCATCACCACCACCATCACCACCATCACCACCACCACCATCACCACCACCATCACCACCATCACCACCACCACCATCACCACCACCATCACCACACCACCATCACCACCATCACTATCACCACCATCATCACCACCACCACCATCACCACCACCACCACCATCATCACCACCACCATCACCACCATCACCACCACCACCATCACCACCATCACTATCACCACCATCATCACCACCATCACCACCACCACCATCATCACCACCCCCACCACCATCACCACCACCATCACCACCATCACCACCACCATCACCACCACCACCATCACCACCACCATCACCATCACCACCCCCACCACCACCACCATCACCACCACCACCATCACCACCACCATCACCACCATCACCACCACCACCCCCACCACCACCCCCACCACCACCACCCCCACCACCACCACCACCCCCACCACCACCACCATCATCACCACCACCACCATCACCACCACCATCACCACCACCATCACCACCATCACCACCCCCATCACCACCCCCACCACCACCCCCATCATCACCTAGACTCTGAATGTTTATTCCGAGTGGAGGAATCCGAGGAGCTGTGAAGCTCTTTTTGACAGATCTCCAGTCGGGGCCACTTCGAGGCAGGGGGGGGGGGGGTCAGGACCTTACAACAACAACAACAACAACATCAACAACTAAACAACAACAACAACTAAACAACAACAACACAACAACAACAACTAAACAACAACAACAAACTCCGCACAGTCCACAAACACGCGGTCAGCGCCTTCAAACGTCAACAGAAGTAACTCGAAGTGCAACACGAGGCAGTGGGCGTGGTTTAGAAGGGGGAGTGGGCGTGGTTTGGATCCAGCGGGCGGGGTTTATAGGGAGGTGGGCGTGGTTCAGACGGAGATGGGCGTGGTTCAGATCCAGCGGGCGGGGGTTTAGAGGAAGGTGGGGGTGGCTTAGAGGTAGATGGGCGTGGTTCAGATCCAGCGGGCGGGGTTTAGATGGAGATGGGCGTGGTTCAGATCCAGCGGGCGGGGGTTTAGAGGAAGGTGGGGGTGGTATAGAGGTAGATGGGCGTGGTTCAGACCCAGCGGGCGGGGTTTAGATGGAGATGGGCGTGGTTTAGAGGTAGATGGGCGTGGTTTAGAGGTAGATGGGCGTGGTTCAGATCCAGCGGGCGGTGGTTTAGAGGAAGGTGGGGGTGGTTTAGAGGTAGATGGGCGTGGTTCAGATCCAGCGGGCGGGGTTTAGATGGAGATGGGCGTGGTTTAGAGGTAGATGGGCGTGGTTCAGATCCAGCGGGCGGGGTTTAGAGGTAGATGGGCGTGGTTCAGATCCAGCGGGCGCGGTTTAGAGGAAGGTGGGGGTGGCGTAGAGGTAGATGGGCGTGGTTCAGATCCAGCGGGCGGGGGTTTAGATGTAGATGGGCGTGGTTCAGATCCAGCGGGCGGGGGTTTAGAGGTAGATGGGCGTGGTTTATGGGGGATGGGCGTGATTTAGAGGGAGGTGTTGGTGGGTGGTTTAGATAGAGATGGGCGTGGATCAGATCAAGTGGGCGGGGTTTACAGGGAGGTGGGCATGGTTCAGAGGAAGGTGGGCGTGGTTCAGATTCAGCAGGCGGGGTTTAAAGGAAGGTGGGCGTGGTTTTTTTCAGTGGGAGGATTTTAGAGGGAGTGGGGCGTGGTTTAGATGGAGGCGGGCGTGGCTTAGAGGAAGGTGGGCGTGTTTTAGAAACAGAGGGCGGGGTTTAGATGCAGTGGGTCGGGTCGAGATGGAGGTGGGCGGGGTGGAGATGCAGACAGGCGGGGGTATGGACGAGAAAGGGCGGAGTTTAGGGTGAGTGGGCCGGGTTTAGTGGGGTGGTTGGGGGCGGGGTTCAGATGGAGTGGGCGGTTAGAATCGATCCACTTTAATCATCCAGAGATTAGGAAATCGATTCCGCCGTTTGGTTATAACGGAGGAGGGAATCGATAAAAATTCTCGCTCTTCCACACTTTCGAGGCGATCGATTCCCAACCACGTTGTATCACAGCGCGTGAGGATTCGATTCAATCGAAAAAATGAGTATTCCACAACGAATCCGGAATCGGTGAATCGATTCATTAAACTTGACTGTCGCCGACAAATGGCGCCAAAATTTTTATTCGTTCCGTCGTGAGAGGTGAGGGGGGGTGGTAAGAAATTTGTAAAAAAATAAAATAAAAATTGTACGAATAAAATTTTTCTTTTAAATTATAAACAATAAAAAAACGAATTCAATCTCATTTTTAGAAGAAGAAAAAAAAACGATAGCGAAACGGCCGACGGAGCTTCACGAATTTTGGTGTTTCGGTGGTGGTGGTGGTAGTGGTGGTGGTGGTTGTTGTTGTTGCCTCAGGCAGTCATGGCGAGCACCTCTTCCTCCTCCTCCTCATCATCCTCCTCCTCCTCATCGTCGTCTACGGAGAGAAGCGGCGGGAAGACGACGCCGCCGCCGCCAAAGACGAGGAAGAGGAAGACGCTTGGGGAGGACGAGGTGAGGAGCGGGAAGAAGAAGAAGACGACGCGGGGTGAAGAAGATGAGGAGGTGGGTGAGGAGGTGGGTGAGGAGGTGGTGAGGAGAAGGGGGAGGAAGACGACGCGGGGTGAAGATGAGGAGGTGGGTGAAGATGAGGTGGGTGAGGAGGTGGTGAGCAGAAGGGGGAGGAAGACGACGCGGGGTGAAGATGAGGAGGTGGGTGAAGATGAGGTGGGTGAGGAGGTGGTGAGGAGAAGGGGGAGGAAGACGACGCGGGGTGAAGATGAGGAGGTGGGTGAAGAGGAGGTGGTGGGTGAGGAGGTGGTGAGGAGAAGGGGGAGGAAGACGACGCGGGGTGAAGATGAGGAGGTGGGTGAAGAGGAGGTGGTGGAGGAGATGGTGAGGAGAAGGGGGAGGAAGACGAAGACGCGGGGTGAAGATGAGGTGGTGGGTGAAGATGAGGAGGTGGAGGAGATGGTGAGGAGAAGGGGGAGGAAGACGCGGGGTGAAGATGAGGTGGGTGAAGATGAGGTGGGTGAGGAGGTGAGGAGAAGGGGGAGGAAGACGACGCGGGGTGAAGATGAGGAGGTGGAGGAGGTGGTGAGGAGAAGGGGGAGGAAGAAGACGACGCGGGGTGAAGATGAGGTGGAGGGTGAAGATGAGGTGGAGGGTGAGGAGGTGGTGAGGAGAAGGGGGAGGAAGACGACGACGCGGGGTGAAGAAGATGAGGAGGTGGAGGACGAGGTGAGGAGCAGGAGGAGCGGGAAGAAGAAGACGCGGGGTGAAGAAGATGAGGAGGTGGGTGAGGAGGTGGAGGAGGTGGTGAGGAGGAGAAGGGGGAAGAAGAAGACGCGGGGTGAAGATGAGGAGGAGGGTGAGGAGGTGGGTGAGGAGGAGGAGGTGGGTGAGGATGAGGAGGGTGAAGATGAGGAGCGTGAAGATGAGGTGGGTGAGGAGGTGGAGGAGATGGTGAGGAGAAGGGGGAGGAAGACGACGCGGGGTGAGGATGAGGTGGAGGAGGAGATGGAGGAGGTGGGTGAGGAGGAGGAGGAGGGTGAGGAGGAGGAGGAGGAGGGTGAGGAGGTGGTGAGGAGCAGGAGGAGGACGCGGAGGGCGGGAGGAGAAGCAAAGTCTACAGGTTCGCGTTTACTCACAAACACAAACACACACTAACACTAATATATACACTAATATATACACTAATATACACTAATATATACACTAATATACACACTAATACAGTATACACAAACACACACTAACATATATACACTAATATATACACTAGTATACACTAGTATACACAAACACACACTGACATATTTACACTAGTATACACTAGTATACACAAACACACACTGACATATTTACACTAGTATACACTAGTATACACAAACACACACTGACATATTTACACTAGTATACACTAGTATACACAAACACACACTGACATATTTACACTAGTATACACTAGTATACACAAGTATACACAAACACACACTGACATATATACACTAATATATACACTAGTATACACTAGTATACACAAACACACACTGACATATATACACTAATATATACACTAGTATACACAAACACACACTGACATATATACACTAATATATATACTAATATACACTAGTATACACACAAACACTAATATATACTAACATACATACTAATATATACTAATAATATATACTAATATACACTAGTATACACAAACACACACTAACACTAATATATACTAACATACATACTAATATATACTAATAATATATACTAATATACACACTAACATACACACTAACATACACACTAATATATACTAATATACACACTAATACAGTATACACAAACACACTAACATACACACTAACATATACACTAATATACACACTAATACAGTATACACAAACACACACTAACATACACACTAACATATACACTAACATATACTAATATATACTAATATACACTAGTATATACACTAATATACACAAACACACACTAACACTAATATATACACTAATATATACACTAATATACACTAGTATACACAAACACACACTAACACTAATATATACTAATATATACACTAATATATACTAATATACACTAATATACACTAGTATACACAAACACACACTAACACTAATATATATTAATATACACTAATATATACACTAATATACACTAGTATACACAAACACTAACACTAATATATACTAACATGCATACTAATATATACTAATAATATATACTAATATACAGACTAACATACACACTAATATATACACTAATATATACACTAATATACACACTAATACAGTATACACAAACACACACTAACATACACACTAACATATACACTAACATATACTAATATATATACTAATATACACTAATATACACACTAATATATATACTAATATACACTAATATACACACTAATATATATACTAATATACACTAATACAGTATACACTAATATACACACTAATACAGTATTCACAAACACACACTAACATACACACTAATATATATACTAATATACATACTAATATATACACATACAGTATACACTAATATACACACTAATATATATACACTAATTATACACTAATATATACTAGTATACACTAATATATACACTAATATACACTAGTATACACAAACACACACTAACACTAATATATACTAACATACATACTAATATATACTAATCATATATACTAATATATACTAATATACACACTAACATACACACTAATATATACACTAATATACACACTAATACAGTATACACAAACACACACTAACATACACACTAACATATACACTAACATATACTAATATATACTAATATACACACTAATATATACACTAATATACACTAATACAGTATACACTAATATACACTAATATACACACTAATACAGTATACACAAACACACACTAACATACACACTAACATATATACTAATATACATACTAATATATACACATACAGTATACACTAATATACACACTAATATATATATGCTAATATATACACTAACATATACACTAATATACACACTAATATATACACTAATATATATACTAATATATACTAGTATACACTAATATATACACTAATATATACACTAATATACACTAGTATACACTAACACACACTAATACACACTAATACAGTATACACTAATAATATACACTAAGAATATACTAATATACACTAATATACACACTAATACACACTAATACAGTATACACTAATATACACCAACACACACTTAATATACACACTAATATATACTAATATACACACTAATACACACACTAATACAGTATACACTAATATACACACTAACATATACACTAATATATACTAATATACACACTAATATATACTAATATACACACTAATATACACTAGTATACACTAACACACACTAATACACACTAATATACACTAATATATACACCCATTAACTCACCCACTGACCCACTCACTCACCCACTCACCCATTCACGCACCCACTCACTCACCCATTCACTCAACCATTCACTCACCCATTCACTCACCCATTCACTCACCCACTGACCCACTCACTCACCTACTCACCCATTCACTCAACCATTAACTCACCCACTGACCCACTCACTCACCTACTCACCCACTAACCCATTCACTTTGGATGTGAATGGGTGACTTGAGTTAGTGGGTACGTGATTTAGTGAGTGGGTGGTTGGGTGAGTGAGTGAGAGAGTGAGTGGGTGAGTGAGAGAGTGAGTGATTGAGTGAGTGGGTGATTGAGTGAGTGGGTGAGAGAGTGAGTGAGGGAGTGCGTGAGTGGGTGAGTGAGTGGGTGGTTGGGTGAGTGAGAGGGTGAGAGAGTGAGTGGGTGAGTGAGTGAGTGAGAGAGTGAGTGAGAGAGTGAGAGAGTGAGTGAGTGGGTGAGTGAGAGGGTGAGTGAGAGAGTGAGTGAGAGGGTGAGAGAGTGAGTGAGTGGTTGGGTGAGAGAGTGAGAGAGTGACTGGGTGATTGAGTGGGTGAGTGGCTGAGTAACTGAGTTGGTTGGGCGTGTGGGCGAGCGAGTGTGTGCGCGCGTGTGCACCTAGCCTGGCACTCCAGCAGTGCCCCTGTTGTTGACGTTGCTTGCCAGGTGGTGGTGGACGAGGTGGTGGACGAGGTGGACGGAGGAGGAGATCCGAGGTTGAGGTGGAAGACAAGGAGGTAGAGTTGACCAGCGCGATGATCAAGAAGTGGGCTCCTCCCAGTGCTCAGCTCCAGAGAGCCGTCTCCGTCGCCATCTACAGCGCCATCACGTGAGTGGGTGGGTGTTTGTGGGTGGGTGAGTGTGGGTGGGTGGGTGGGTGTGGGTGGGTGAGAGTGTGAGTGGGTGTGGGTGGGTGTGTGAGTGGGTGGGTGAGAGTGTGGGTGGGTGTGTGAGTGGGTGGGTGGGTGAGTGGGTGAGTGGGTGGGTGAGTGGGTGGGTGAGAGTGTGAGTGGGTGAGTGTGTGGGTGAGTGTGAGTGGGTGAGAGTGTGTGTGAGTGGGTGAGTGTGAGTGGGTGGGTGTGGGTGTGTGAGTGGGTGGGTGAGAGTGTGAGTGGGTGGGTGTGAGTGTGGGTGGGTGAGTGTGGGTGGGTGAGAGTGTGAGTGGGTGTGAGTGGGTGAGTGGGTGGGTGAGTGGGTGGGTGAGTGGGTGGGTGAGTGTGTGTGAGTGGGTGGGTGTGAGTGCGAGTGGGTTGGTGTGAGTGTGGGTGGGTGAGTGTGAGTGGATAAGTGGGTGGGTGTGTGTGGGTGGGTGAGAGTGAGTGGTTGGGTGAGTGTGGGTGGGTGAGTGTAGGTGGGTGAGTGTGGGTGGGTGGGTGAGTGTGGGTGGGTGGGTGAGTGAGAGTGGGTGGGTGAGTGTGGGTGAGTGTGGGTGAGTGGGTGAGTGGGTGGGTGGGTGAGAGTGTGAGTGGGTGGGTGTGTGTGGGTGGGTGAGTGTGGGTGTGAGTGGGTGGGTGGGTGTGGGTGGGTGAGTGTGCGTGAGTGGGTGGGTGGGTGAGTGTGAGTGGGTGGGTGTTAGTGAGTGTGAGTGGGTGAGTGTGTATGAGTGGGTGGGTGTGAGTGAGTGTGAGTGGGTGGGTGGGTGAGTGAGAGTGGGTGAGTGAGAGTGAGTGTGAGTGGGTGAGTGAGAGTGTGAGTGGGTGGGTGTGTGAGTGAGTGGGTGTGTGAGTGGGTGTGTGAGTGGGTGTGTGAGTGGGTGAGTGTGTGGGTGAGTGTGTGAGTGGGTGAGTGTGAGTGGGTGGGTGGGTGTGAGTGGGTGAGTGCGAGTAGGTGAGTGTGGGTGGGTGGGTGTGTGGGTGGGTGGGTGATTGTGAGTGGGTGGGTGAGTGTGAGTAGGTGAGTGTGAGTGGGTGAGTGTGGGTGGGTGGGTGAGTGTGAGTGTGTGTGAGTGGATGAGTGAGAGTGTGAGTGGGTGGGTGAGTATGGGTGAGTGAGTGTGAGTGAGTGGGTGGGTGAGTGTGTGTGAGTGGGTGAGTGTGTGAGTGTGTCTGAGTGGGTGATTGTGTGTGAGTGCACATTGGACGGGTTCTGCAGGATTGGAAGGATGCCCTGGTGGTCCCCCTTTTTAAGAAGGGGGACCGCACAGACTGTAACAACTACAGGCGCATCTCACTCCTCAGTGTGCCGGGAAAGGTCCTGGCAAGGATTATTCAACATCGCCTTGCCAGGCACGCTGAGGAGAGGCTTGCGGAGCCCCAATGCGGTTTCAGGAAAGGGCGGTCCTGCACAGATGCCATATTTTCTGTCCGTCTGCTACAGCAGAGGTGTAGGGAATTCCATCAAGACCTACATCTCTGCTTTATTGACCTGGTCAAGGCCTATGATACCATCAGTAGGCCTGGGCTCTGGGTTGTTCTTCGTGCTTTTGGAGTACCTGACCCTCTGCTCACGATCATTAAGGACCTTCACGATGGTGAGCGGGCCCGGGTAAAACTACGTGGCCGGGAGTCGGAGCAATTCCCTGTACACCTTGGGGTGCGACAGGGATGTCCTCTGGCTTCCACATTATTTAACATCTATTTTGACCACGTAGTTCGTGAAGCCTTCAATAGCTGTACCGGGGGAATCTCCATATGGTACAGATATAATGGGAGGCTGATCGATGCCCGGGTGCGGTCAAGGGATGGCTCCCTATTGCTCAACCACGTTATGTATGCTGATGATTTGGTAATAGCTGCTCGTTCAGAGGAGGAGTTGGAGACGCTGCTGCTGAGACTGGAGCATGCAACTAAGAGGTGGGGCCTTACCATCAGCCCCACCAAAACTAAGCACCTGCCTGGGTATTTTTTACCATCGGACACTCCACCCCTACAACTCCCAATCGGTGATAGGGCAGTTGTGGAGAGAGTGAAGAGTTTCCCATACCTGGGCAGTGTGCTCATGACCGGCTCCAGGTTAACAGCAGAGGTCTCACTCCGAATTAGTCGAGCGGCAATATCTTTTCATCGGTTGCGTAACGCTGTGTGGAAGCTACCTGGTCTGTCGCTCCGCACTAAGCTTCAGGTCTTCTCGGCCACGGTCTTTCCCTCCCTTCTCTACGCTTGCGAAACGTGGACCCCCCTAATGGAACATCTTCGCCGGTTAGAAACATTTAGGCTGGCCTGCCTACGATCCATCCTGGGTTTAACCAGACTGGATTGTGTGAGGAGCTCACAAATCCTTGAAAGATCTGGGCAAGGTCCCATCGGTGAGCTCCTCCGGCAGGCAAGGCTGCGATGGCTGGGTCATGTAGCCCGCATGCCCAGCCACCGCATGCCGAAACAGCTTTTGTTTGGCCGGATTGAGGGGGCTAAGCGGGCGCGGCACGGGCTAGAGAAGAGATGGAGTGATGTGGTACAGGAGGACGTGGAGCTGAGTCGACTTGCCGATGACTGGTACCAGCAGTGTCAAGATCGGCCTCTGTGGAGGAGGCTCGTGAAGGACGCTACTGGGCAGTTGGAGGTAGTCACCCTCCAACAACAACGGAGGGCGGAGGAGCGACGCTCACAACGAGCGGAGCGCCGGGTGGCTAAAGCACAGCAGGTTGGCACAGTAGGGGGCACAGGTGGTGCATCAGCCAGTCATCTCAGTCAGTCGACCCGTGGCACCTGGGTCTGCCCCGTGACCTCCGGCCGGCGGGCGTTCGACACTTCACGTGGCCTCAGGGTGCACATAGCCTGGCACAAGCGTCGTGGTGACGTCACCGCCACTTAGTGGCGAATGGCGGTTGTTGTTGTGTGTGAGTGAGTGGGTGAGTGGGTGGGTGAGTGGTTGAGTGGGTGAGTGGGTGAGAGTGAGTGGTTGACTGTGAGTGGGTAAGTGTGTGTGAGTGGGAGGGTGAGTGAGAGTGTGAGTGGGTGGGTGAGTATGGGTGAGTATATGTGAGTGAGTGGGGGAGTGGGTGTCTGAATGTGTGAGTGTGTGAGTAGATGAAAGTGAGTGGGTGAGAGTGAGTGGTTGAGTGTGAGTGGGTGAGTGTGAGTGGGTGAGTGAGAGTGTGGGTGGGTGAGTGGGTGAGAGTGGGTGGGTGAGTGTGAGTGGGTGAGTGGGTAAGTGTGAGTGGGTGAGTGAGAGTGTGGGTGGGTGAGTGGGTGAGAGTGGGTGGGTGGGTGAGTGTGGGTGGGTGAGTGTGGGTGGGTGAGTGTGGGTAGGTGTGTGTGTGTGGGTGAGTAAGTGTTTGAGAGTGTTAGTGGGTGGGTGGGTGGGTGAGTGGCTGAGAGTGGGTGGGTGGATGAGTGTGTACCTTAGCCTGGCACGGGGCACGCACACAAGCGTGTGTATGTGTCTGTGTCGACGCTGGCTAGAGAATAGATGGAGCTGATGGTTGAGTGATTTTGTGTGTGGGTGAGAGTGTGTGAGTGAGTGCGTACCTCCGCCTGGCACGGAGCACCCACGTCGGCCCTGGTCATGCCCTCCCTTCTCTACGCTTGCGTAACTTGGACCCCTCTAAGAGAACATCTTCGCCCGTGAGAAGCATTCAGGCTGGCCTGCCTATGATCCATCCTGGATTTAACCAGGCTGGATTGTGTGAGAAGCTCGCACATTCCTGAAAGATCTGGGTGAACTCCGGCAGGCAAGGCTACACTTGACCGGGTCATGCAGACCGCATGCCCAGCCACCGCATGCCTAAACAGCTTTTAATAATAGTAGGGTTTTTCCCATTTTTTTCCTGCAACAAAACTGAAACCTTTTTTTACAAGGGTTCATGTTACTGCATTAACCCACAATACCTGCAGTCAAAATGCAAACAAAAAACACACACTATGATCACATGATGCATTGTCCTTGAAACTGATTGGTCCACACCAAGGGACGGCTTTCTTTTGAGCCTCGACCCATTTGGTGCTCGACCAGATGACGCCAAAAGGCGTTACACACAGCTCAAAGACAATGTCGCTATCGAAGTAATGAGGGCTCGGGGTGAGCATCTACATCATCATTAGAACTCTTTTGCCAGTACCAAAATATGATAAGAGGGTTTTTCCCCTTTTTTCCTGGCAACTTAACTGAAACCTTTTTTACAAGGATTCGTGCTACTGCATTAACCACAATACCTGCAGTCAAAATGCAAAACAAAAAGCACACACACACTCTGATCACGTGATGCATTGTCCTTGAAACTGATTGGTCCACACCAAGGGGAAAAACCCCTATTATTATATTTTGGTACTGGCAAAGGAGGTCTAATAATGATGTAGATGCTCACCCCGAGCCCTCATTACTTTGATAGCGACATTGTCTTTGAGCTGTGTAAACGCCTTTTGGCGTCATCTTTGTCGAGCACCAATTGGGTCGAGGCTCAAAAGAAAGCCGTCCCTTGGTGTGGACCAATCAGTTTCAAGGACAATGCATCATGTGATCATAGTGTGTGTGTGTGTGTGTTTTTGTTTGCATTTTGACTGCAGGTATTGTGGTTAATGCAGTAACATGAATCCTTCTAAAAAGGTTTCAGTTTTGTTGCAGGAAAAAATGGGAAAAACCCCTATTATTATATTTTGGTACTGGCAAAAGAGGTGTGATGGTGATGATGATGAGATAAACAGCTTTTGTTCGGCCGGATAGAGGGGGCTAAATGGGTGTGGCACCGGCTGGAGAAGAGATGGGAGTGACGTGGTACAGGAGGACGTGGAGCTGAGTGGACTTGCCCATGACCGGTACCAGCGGGCTAGAGAAGAGATGGAGTGACGTGGTACGGGAGGACGTGGAGCTGAGTGGACTTGCCGATGACCGGTACCAGCGGTGTCAAGATCGGCCTCTGTGGAGGAGGCTCGTGAAGGACGCTGCTACTGGGCTAGTGCCAGGCTAGGTGCACCTTGAGGCTACTGGGCAGTTGGAGGCAGTCGCCCTCCAACAACAACGGAGGGCGGAGGAGCGGCGCTCACAACAACGAGCGGAACGCCGGGCGGCTAAAGCACAGCAGGTTGGCACAGTAGGGGGCACAGGTGGTGCATCAGCCAGTCATCTCAGTCAGTCGACCCGTGGCACCTGCTGGGTCTGCCCCGTGACCTCCTGCCAGCGTGCCTTCGACACTTCACGTGGCCTCAGGGTGCACATAGCCTGGCACAAGCGTCGTGGTGACGTCACCGCCACTTAGTGGCTAATGGCGGATGTCGTTCGTGAGTGGGTGAGTGGGTGGGTGGGTGGGTAGGTGGGTGAGTACCAACACGAGATGGAGTGATGCTGTGCAAGGGGACGTGGAGCTGGATGAACTTACCGGTGACCGGTACCGACGGTGTCAAGACCGGCTTCTCCGTCGGGAGGCTTGTGAAGGACGCTGCTACTGGGCATTGCCCAGGCTAGGTGCGCTTTGAGTGAGGCTACCAGTCAGTCGCCCTTCAGCAACAACAACAACAACAAGAGGGCAAGCGGGCGGCGGGGGCGGGCGCAGGGCGAGGTAAAACGCGGCAGGTTAGCGCAGCCGGGGGGTGGGGTGGAGTGAGGGGGGCACAGGTGGCGCATCAGCCAGTCGTCTCGGTCAGTCGACACGTGACACCTGGTACCCTGTCCGATGGCCTCACTCCTGCGCCTTGCCTGGCACAGGCAGGTGCCGCGGTGACATCACACCTCCACTTTGGTGGCGAATGGCGGCTTGCTATTGTTGTGTTGTGTGTGTGTGTGTGGGGATGCGGTGGTGCGGTGGTGGTGGTGGTAGGGGGGTGGAGGGGAAGCGGTTAGCACTCGGCACCGCTCCGAACCCGGCAGGGGACCCGGCTTCGATTTCCGCTCGCGGGCGCCAACGTCGCCCGTTGACTATGATTATCTGAGCCGCTCCTTGGCCTCCCCAAATGTCGACTCGGCCTCACGTGAGTGTCTGGTGCCGTGGTGGAGACGTACGTTGGCCGGGCGGGCGTGGCGCTGGCTACAACACCCCTCCCCTGCTCTTGTGCCAATGTGCGGGTCTACATCACAGTGCCGGTCTTCGTAGGCGCTACCCGCTGCCCGCTAACAGCACTTGCCCCAGCAGTGTTAAGGCTACACGGGGGATCTTTGTGTGTTGGTGCTGGCCACCCACCCACCCACCCACCTCCCCCGCTCCTCTTGTGCTGTAGTGGCAGCCAACAGCAGTTGGCCCGGCGGCCTTGTTGGGAGGCTACATGGGGGTCCTTTGTGTGTATCCATGCGTGCCTCCGTGTGTCTCCGTTCAGTGCAACTCTGCGCAACAAGCGGAAAATCAGTTCCACTGCGACCATACACATTGACAACTTGAAAAGAGAGTAAGTGCCTGTGTTGTCAGTGTGTGTGTGTCGGTGTGTGTGTGTCGGTGTGTGTGTGTCGGTATCAGCGAATGTGTGTCTGTGTCTTTGTTCCTTTGTGTCTTTGTGCGTGTCAATGTGCGTGTGCGTGCGTGTGTGTGTGTGTGTGTGCGTACGCTGTGGTGGGCAGTGCCAATGGGAGGTGGGCCAACTTTGATTGGCCATTCCCCTCGTGGCGTCTGTAACCACCACAGGGGCCAAATGGGGGGCTCTGGACGGGTGCGAGGGGCTGGTAACCCCTCCGCCTTCAATTAATTACCCACTAAACTACGAGTTAAAAAAATGTATTAAGCTTGTGCCGGAGGCCCCGGCGGGGACAGGCGTCTATGACGTCTCCTGGCCAAACCCCAATTTGGCGGAGCCAGGAGACTGAATCCTTGCCCTCGGGGTTCCCCCAGAAACAACGAAAAGCCACTACGTGTGGCCACGTGGAATGTTCGAACGCTCGCTGCGGAGGAGAGGCTGCCCACTCCTTTGTCGGGAGCTGGACCGGTACCGCCTGGATCTCTGCGGTATTCAGGAGGTCCAGTGGACCGGCTCTGGCTCCTGCCACCACGAGGGGTGGACAGTCCTCTACTCGGGGCAGCAGACTGCCAAACAACAGGGAGTGGCTCTTCTGAGCAGAAGAATGAAGGGGGCGTGGGAGCGTGGCGGGGAGTTGTGGGAAGCTGTAAGCCCCAGGCTACTTTGGGCTCGCCTTCCCATCAAGCAGAGGCGAGGAGTGGTGGTCGTGGTTACTGAAGACGAACATCCGTGGAGGGATGCAGGCAAAGCCGATGAGTCAGATGCCTTCTATGACCTCCTGTCACAGGTGCTGGCTAAAGTGGCCCCTCCGGATAGAGTCATCTTGTTGGGTGACTTCAATGCCTGAGTTGGTCATGATGCTTGCACCTGGTCTGGAGTGATTGGAAGTCATGGGCCAGATCAGCTAAATAACAACAGCAGGAGGCTGATAGTTTTTTGTGCAGCCCATGGACTTGTATTTACCAACGCGCTGTTCCGGCATTGGCGCATCCACACAACATCATGGGTGCATGCCGGATCTTAGCAAGAACATCTGCTGGACTACATAGTGACGGACCAGTGAATGCGAGCCGATGTCCTTGACACCAGGACCTACCGTGGAGCTGATCTGCCCACTGACCATCGACTTGCCATCTGTAAGATGCGCCTGCCATTCTTCCACTCCGGTGGTGGGTGTACACCCAGAACCCCATTCAAACCCACAGTGGCATGGTCTCAGCTAGCTGATGAAAGTTGCAAGCGAGAATTTCACCATCGCTTGCGGCTGGGGTTGGCATCGTCCCCCACTCCTCCTGATGTCGAGGGGAAATGGGCGAGGTTTTGGACTGTGGCTCATGCAGCTGCAATGGCTGCTTTGGGTACACGGTCCAGACCTCCCCAGAGACCCTGGCTGACAGAGGAGGTGTTCAGGTCCTGAGAAAAAGCGACAGGCCCACTCTCATCGGCTACAGCATCCCACGTCACAGAGTGAGGAGGCTTACCGCAGCCTTCGCTCGGAGGTTTGGAGAGCCGTGAGGCACTGCAAGGATGGGTGGTGGTCGCGGGTTGCTGAGGAGATGGAGTCTGCCTCAATGGCCCGCGATCACAAATCCCTCTTTAATTCCATAAAAAAGTAACCTGCAGCGCCACACCTATCACCATCATTATGTGGAAAGAACGGTGATCCGATCTCTGACCCCCAGGAACAGGTTCGCAGATTTGCTGAGCATTTCTGTGAGGACCCGGGGGAGGGCAAATCCCTCAGCCTGGAAACATCGTGGGGAAAAGTGGGGATGACCCTGCCGAGGCTGCGGTGCCTAAAATATTGGAGGAGGAAGTCACCCCCTGTGAGTGGCTGGCTGAGGTGCCATCCGTTGAGGAAATACTGAAGGCGATCCAGAGTCTGAGACCAGGAAAGGCATCGGGCAGAGTTGATCTGCCAAGCGAAATGCTGAGGGAGGGTGGCGTTTATGTGCAGACTGCACTAAGTGACATCATAACAACAGTCTGGACCACTGGACGGGTTTTGCAGGATTGGAAGGATGCCCTGGTGGTCCCCCTCTTTAAGAAGGGGGACCGCACAGACTGTAACAACTACAGGGGCATTTCACTCCTCAGTGTGCCGGGAAAGGTCCTGGCAAGGATTATTCAGCATCGTCTTGCCAGGAATGTTGAGGAGAGGCTTGCGGAGCCCCAATGCAGTTTCAGGAAAGGGCGGTCCTGCACAGATGCCATATTTTCTGTCCGTCTGCTACAGCAGAGGTGTAGGGAATTCCAGCAAGACCTACATCTCTGCTTTATTGACCTGGTCAAGACCTATGATACCATCAGTAGGCCTGGGCTCTTGGTTATTCTTCGTGCTTTCGGAGTCCCTGACCCTCTGCTAACGCTCATTCAGGACCTTCATGATGGTGAGCAGGCCCGGGTAAAACTACGTGGCCGGGAGTCAGAGCCATTCCCTGTACACCTTGGGGTGCGACAGGGATGTCCTCTGGCTCCCACATTATTTAACATCTATTTTGACCACGTAGTTCGTGAAGCCTTCAGTAGCTGTACCGGGGGATTCTCCATATGGTACAGATATAATGGGAGGCTAATCGATGCCCGGGTGCGGTCAAGGGATGGCTCCCTATTGCTCAACCACGTTATGTATGCTGATGATTTGGTAATAGCTGCTCAGTCAGAGGAGGAGTTGGAGACGCTGCTGCTGATACTGGAGCGTGCCACTAAGAGGTGGGGCCTTACCATCAGCCCCACCAAAACTAAGCACCTGACTGGGTATTTTGTACCATCGGACACTCCACCCCCACAACTCCCAATCGGTGATGGGGCAGTTGTGGAGAGAGTGGAGAGTTTCCCATACCTGGGCAGTGTGCATATGACTGGCTCCAGTTTAACAGCAGAGGTCTCACTCCGAATCAGTCGAGCGGCAATATCTTTTCATCGGTTTGCGTAACGCTGTGTGGAAGCTACCTGGTCTGTCGCTCCGCACTAAGCTTCAGGTCTTCTCGGCCACGGTCATTCCCTCCCTTCTCTACGCTTGCGAAACGTGGACCCCCCTAATGGAATATCTTCGCCAGTTAGAAACATTTAGGCTGGCCTGCCTACGATCCATCCTGGGTTTAACCAGACTGGATTGTGTGAGGAGCTCACAAATCCTTGAAAGATCTGGGCAGGGTCCCATCGGTGAGCTCCTCCGGCAGGCAAGGCTGCGATGGCTGGGTCATGTAGCCCGCATGCCCAGCCACCGCATGCCGAAACAGCTTTTGTTTGGCCGGATTGAGGGGGCTAAGCGGGCGCGGCACGGGCTAGAGAAGAGATGGAGTGATGTGGTACAGGAGGACGTGGAGCTGAGTGGACTTGCCGATGACTGGTACCAGCGGTGTCAAGATCGGCCTCTGTGGAGGAGGCTCGTGAAGGACGCTACTGGGCAGTTGGAGGCAGTCGCCCTCCAACAACAACGGAGGGCGGAGGAGCGACGCTCAGAACAACGAGCGGAGCGCCGGGTGGCTAAAGCACAGCAGGTTGTCACAGTAGGGGGCACAGGTGGTACACCAGCCAGTCATCTCAGTCAGTCGACCCGTGGCACCTGGGTCTGCCCCGTGACCTCCTGCCAGCGGGCGTTCGACACTTCACGTGGCCTCAGGGTGCACATAGCCTGGCACAAGCGTCGTGGTGATGTCACTGCCACTTAGTGGCGAATGGCGGTTGTTGTTGTTGTCATTGTCTGTGTCAGTGTGTGTGTCAGTGTGTGTGTCAGTGTGTGTATCTGTGTGTGTGTCAGTGTGTGTCAGTGTGTGTGTCAGCGTGTGTCAGTGTCTGTGCCAGTGTGTGTGTCAGTGTGTGTGTCATTGTCTGTGGCAGTGTGTGTGTCCGTGTGTGTGTCAGTGTGTGTCATTGTCTGTGTCAGTGTGTGTGTCCGTGTGTGTGTCAGTGTCTGTGTCAGTGTGTGTGTCAGTGTGTGTGTGTCAGTGTGTGTGTCAGTGTGTGTGTGTCAGTGTGTGTCAGTGTGTGTGTCAGCGTGTGTGTCAGTGTGTGTGTCAGCGTGTGTGTCAGCGTGTGTGTCAGCGTGTGTGTCAGTGTGTGTGTCAGTGTGTGTGTGTCATTGTCCGTGTCTGTGTGTGTCTCAGCGTGTGTCTCAGCGTGTGTGTCAGTGTCTGTGTCAGTGTGTGTGTCAGTGTGTCTGTCTGCGTGTGTGTCTGCGTGTGTGTTTGTGTCTGCGTGTGTGTCAGCGTGGGTGTCATTGTCTGTGTCAGTACGTGTGTCTCGGTGTGTGTGTCAGCGTCTGTGTCAGCGTGCGTGTCATCGTCTGTGTCTCAGCGTGCGTGTCATCGTCTGTGTCTCAGCGTGCGTGTCAGTGTGTGTGTCAGCGTGTGTGTCATTGTCTGTGTCAGCGTCTGTGTCTCAGCGTGCGTGTCATCGTCTGTGTCTCAGCGTGCGTGTCATCGTCTGTGTCTCAGCGTGCGTGTCAGTGTCTGCGTCCACTAACCCACCCATCCACCGGTGCCCCAGGTGGAGTGACATGTCCCGTCTCTGTGTTCCACTGGGGCCTGCATCGGCCTCCGCCCAGTGGGACAGAGGAGGTGCAAACTCGTTGGCCCTGCTTTCCGCCAGGCTGGAGGAGGCCCAGGCAAGACGGTCGGCCATGACGGTACGCAAACACCTCGGCCACAAATGAAACCCCCGGGCACTGGACTGGACTGAACTAAACTAAACAAAAAACTGAGCGGTTTAAAAAACAAACAAAATACTCTTTGCTTCTTCCGGTATTATTGGTGGTGGTGGTGATGGTGGTGGTTATTGTGATTGTGGAGGAGGTGGTGGTGTTGATGGAGGTGGTGTTGGAGGTGGTATTATTGGTGGTGATGGTGGTGGTGATTGTGATTGTGAAGGAGGTGGTGGAGGAGGTGGTGGTGTTGATGGAGGTGGTGTTGGAGGTGCTATTATTGGTGGTGATGGTGGTGGTGGTGGAGGAGGTGGTGTTGATGGAGGTGGTATTATTGGTGGTGGTGATGGTGGTGATTGTGATTGTGAAGGAGGTGGTGGTGTTGATGGAGGTGGTATTATTGGTGGTGATGGTGGTGATTGAGATTGTGAAGGAGGATGGGTGTTGATGGTGGTGTTGGAGGTGGTATTATTGGTGATGGTGGTGATTGTGAAGGAGGAGGTGGTGCTGATGGTGTTGGTGTTGGAGGTGGTATTATTGGTGATGGTGGTGGTGATTGTGAAGGAGGTGGTGGTGTTGATGGAGGTGGTGTTGGAGATGGTATTATTGGTGGTGGTGGAGGAGGTCGTGGTTTTGGAGGTGGTATTATTTGTGGTGATGGTGGTGGTGATTGTGATTGTGGAGGAGGTGGTGGTGTTGATGGAGGTGGTGTTGGAGGTGGTATTATTGGTGGTGGTGGAGGTCGTGGTTTTGGAGGTTTTTATTATTTGTGGTGATGGTGGTGGTGATTGTGATTGTGGAGGAGGTGGTGGTGTTGATGGAGGTGGTGTTGGAGGTGGTGACTTTACCGAAAGAACCAAGAATAATAATTTTGTTGTTTTACAATAATTTTATTGTTTTATATTTTATTATTTTATTGTTTCCCCTTCTACGTGGTGGTGACTTTACCGAAATAACCAAGAATAATAATTTTATTGTTTTATATTTTTATTATTTTATTGTTTCCCCTTCTACGTGGTGGTGACTTTACCGAAAGAACCAAGAATAATAATTTTATTGTTTTACAATAATTTTATTGTTTTATATTTTTATTATTTTATTGTTTCCCTTCTACGTGGTGGTGACTTTACCGAAAGAACCAAGAATAATAATTTTATTGTTTTATATTTTTATTATTTTATTGTTCCCCTATCTACGTGGTGGTGACTTTACCGAAAGAACCAAGAATAATAATTTTGTTGTTTTACAATAATTTTATTGTTTTATATTTTTATTATTTTATTGTTTCCCCTTCTACGTGGTGGTGACTTTACCGAAAGAACCAAGAATAATAATTTTATTGTTTTACAATAATTTTATTGTTTTATATTTTTATTATTTTATTGTTTCCCTTCTACGTGGTGGTGACTTTACCGAAAGAACCAAGAATAATAATTTTATTGTTTTATATTTTTATTATTTTATTGTTCCCCTATCTACGTGGTGGTGACTTTACCGAAAGAACCAAGAATAATAATTTTATTGTTTTACAATAATTTTATTGTTTTATATTTTTATTATTTTATTGTTTCCCTTCTACGTGGTGGTGACTTTACCGAAAGAACCAAGAATAATAATTTTATTGTTTTATATTTTTATTATTTTATTGTTCCCCTATCTACGTGGTGGTGACTTTACCGAAAGAACCAAGAATAATAATTTTATTGTTTTACAATAATTTTATTGTTTTATATTTTTATTATTTTATTGTTTTCCCTGTCTACGTGGTGGTGACTTTACCGAAAGAACCAAGAATAATAATTTTATTGTTTTACAATAATTTTATTGTTTTATAATTTTATTGTTTCCCTTCTACGTGGTGGTGACTTTACCGAAAGAACCAAGAATAATAATTTTATTGTTTTACAATCATTTTATTGTGTTTTATATTTTTTATTATTTTATTGTTTCCCTTCTACGTGGTGGTGACTTTACCCAAATAACCAAGAATAATAATTTTATTGTTTTACAATAATTTTATTGTTTTATATTTTTATTATTTTATCGTTTCCCCCTATCTACGTGGCGGTGACTTTACCGAAAGAACCGAGAATACCATCGAAAGCTTCGTCAAACGACGAGAGGCTGATAGCGCGGACGCGCGGGTGATCAACTAGACTGCCCAACACGGCGACGCCGGACGTTGGCGCTTCTAGGAATAGGTTTTTACCCTTTTAACTGGCACAAAAGCTGACACCTTTATTCAAGGCATCGTGTTTGCAATAACCACAACACAAGCAGTCAAAATGCAAACAAAAGAGACAACTCTGATAATAATATTGGCACTGTCCTTGAATTTGATTGGTCCACACCCGAGACGGCTTTTCTTAGAGCCCTTTAGTCTCCATTGGTGTTGGACCAGAAGACGCCAAAAGGCGTACAACTCAAAAACAGCGCACTATCAGAGTTATTGAGGTGCTCGGGGTGAGCATTAACATTATGAGACCTCCTTTGCCAGAAACAAGATATAGGAATAGGTTTTACCCTTTTAACTGGCACAAAAACTGACACCTTTATTCAAGGTATCGTGTTTGCAATGACCACAACACAAGCAGTCAAAATGCAAACAAAAAAGACAACTCTGATAATAATAATTGGCACTGTCCTTGAATTTGATTGGTCCACACCCGAGACAAAGGAGGTCTCATAATGTTAATGCTCACCCCGAGCCCTCAATAACTCTGATAGTGCGCTGTTTTTTGAGTTGTACGCCTTTTGGCGTCTTCTGGTCCAACACCAATGGAGACTAAAGGGCTCTAAGAAAAGCTGTCTCGGGTGTGGACCAATCAAATTCAAGGACAGTGCCAATATTATCAGAGTTGTCTCTTTTTTGTGTTGCATTTTGACTGCTTGTGTTGTGGTTATTGCAAACACGATGCTTTGAATAAAGGTGTCAGTTTTTGTGCCAGTTAAAAGGGTAAAAACCTATTCCAATATCTTGTTACTGGCAAAGGAGGTCTCATAATGTAAATGCTAACCACCCCGAGCACCTCAATAACTCTGATAGTACGCTGTTTTTTAGCTGTACGCCTTTTGGCGTCTTCTGGTCCAACACCAGTGGAGAGACTAAAGGGCTCTAAGAAAAGCCGTCTCGGGTGTGGACCAATCAAATTCAAGGACAGTGCCAATTATCATTATCAGAGTTGTCTCTTTTTTGTGTTGCATTTTGACTGCTTGTGTTGTGGTTATTGCAAACACGGTGCCTTGAATAAAGGTGTCATTTTTTGTGCCAGTTAAAAGGGTAAAAACCTATTCCTATATCATGTTATTGGCAAAGGAGGTCTCATAATGTAAATGCTAACCACCCCGAGCCCTCAATAACTCTGATAGTACGCTGTTTTTTAGCTGTACGCCTTTTGGCGTCTTCTGGTCCAACACCAGTGGAGAGACTAAAGGGCTCTAAGAAAAGCCGTCTCGGGTGTGGACCAATCAAATTCAAGGACAGTGCCAATTATTATTATCAGAGTTGTCTCTTTTTTGTGTTGCATTTTGACTGCTTGTGTTGTGGTCATTGCAAACACGATGCTTTGAATAAAGGTGTCAGTTTTTGTGCCAGTTAAAAGGGTAAAAACCTATTCCTATAACAGAAAACCGCTTCGTGTGGCCGCGTGGAATGTTCGAACGCTCGCTGCGGAGGAGAGGCTGCCCACTCCTCTGTCCGGGAGCACTGGACCGGTACCGCCTGGGTCTCTGCGGCATTCAGGAAGGGGGCGGGTGGGGGGGGGGGGGAGGCCAGGAGGCTAACCCAACGACATCAAGGCCGCTGCTAGGCTCCTGTGCAGCCCGTGGTGCCGACGAGTCCGGACGCCTCCTGTGTGACCTCCTGTCACAGGCGCTGGCTAAAGCCGCTCCCTCGGGATGCAGTCGCCCCCTTGTGTGTGTCTGCTCGGCTTCTTCAGTGCCCCGAGTTGTTCGCGATGCCTGCACCTGGGCCTGGCAGCGATTTGAAAAGGCACGGGCCAGATCGGCTCGGATGCCAACGGCGGGGGGGGGGGGGGGGGGGGAGGCTGCTAGATTTTTTTTTTCCGGTTGTCCCCGAGTATCGAACGGACGCCGGTTTTGTCGTCTGCTGGACTGCGTGGAGCGGCGGATGCGGGGCCCACGTCCTTGACGCCGAGGATTTACCGTGGAGCTGATCTGCCCACCGACCATCGGACTTGCCGTCTGTAAAGGCGCGGCTTTGCCGTTCTTCCGCTCCGGTGGGTGGGCGTGTACCGCCCAGGACCACATTCACACCTAAGGTAGCCTGGTCTCGGCTAGCTGACGAAAGTTTGCAAGCGAGAATTTCGTCGTCGCCTGTGGCTGTGGTTGGCATCGTCCCCCCACTCCCTCCTGATGTCGAGGGTGAATGAGGGTGAGGTTTAGGACTGTGACTCATGCAGCTGCAGTGGCTGCTTTGGGTACGCGGTCCAGACCTCCCCAGAGACCCTGGCTGACAGAGGAGGTGTTCAGGCTGGCTGAGAAAAAGCGACAGGCCCATTGTCATCGGCTACAGAATCCCACGTCGGAGAATGAGGAGGCTTACCGCAGCCTTCGCTCGGAGGTTCGGAGAGCCGTGAGGCGCTGCAAGGATGGGTGGTGGTCGCGGGTTGCTGAGGAGATGGAGTCTGCGTCAGTGGCCCGCGATCACAAATCTCAATTTAACTCCATCAAAAAAGTAACCTGCAGCGCCACACCTATCACCATCACTAGGGGAAAGAACGGTGATCCAATCTCCGACCCCCAGGTACTGTTTTGCATACTTGCTGAACATTTGTGAGGTCCTGGGGGAAGGGACATCCCTCTGCTAGGAAAACATCGTGGCACAAAGTGAGGATGACCCTGCTGAGGCTGCGGTGCCTCAAATATTGGAAGAAGTCACCCCCTGTGAGTGGCTGGCTGAGGTGCCATCTGGTGAGGAAGTATTGAAGGCGATCCGGAGTCTGAGACCAGGAAAGGCAGCGGGCAGAGATGATCTCCCAAGCGAAATGCTGAGGGAGGGTGGCGTTTGTGCACAGACTGCCCTATATGACATCATAACAACAGTCTGGACCACTGGACGGGTTCCGCAGGATTGGAAGGATGCCCTGGTGGTCCCCCTTTTTAAGAAAGGGGACTACCAGGGCACAGACTGTAACAACTACAGGGGCATCTCACTCCTCAGTGTGCCGGGAAAGGTCCTGGCAAGGATTATTCAGCATCGCCTTGCCAGGCACGCTGAGGAGAGGCTTGCAGAGCCCCATTGTGAGTTCAGATGCCATATTTTCTGTTTGTCTGCTACATCAGAGGTGTAGGGAATCCCAACAAGACCTGCATCTCTGCTTTATTGACCTGGTCAAGGCCTATGATACCATCAGTAGGCCTGGGCTCTGGGTTGTTCTTCGTGCTTTCGGAGTCCCTGACCCTCTGCTCACGCTCATTAAGGACCTTCATGATGGTGAGCGGACCCGGGTAAAACTACGTGGCCGGGAGTCAGAGCCATTCCCTGTACACCTTGGGGTGCGACAGGGATGTCCTCTGGCTCCCACATTATTTAACATCTATTTTGACCACCTAGTTCGTGAAGCTGTACCGGAGGAATTTACATCTGGTACAGATACAATGGGAGGCTGATCGATGCCCGGGTGCGGTCAAGGTATGGCTCCCTATTGGTCAACCACGTTATGTATGCCGATGATTTGGTAATTGCTGCTCACTCAAAGGAGGAGTTGGAGGTGTTGCTTCTGAATCTGGAGCTTACCAATAAGAGGTGGGGCCTTACCATCAGCCCCACCAAAACTAAGCACCTGCCTGGGTATTTTGTACCATCGGACACTCCACCCCCACAACTCCCAATCGGTGATGGGGCAGTTGTGGAGAGAGTGGAGAGTTTCCCATACCTGGGCAGTGTGCTTATGACTGGCTCCAGTTTAACAGCAGAGGTCTCACTCCGAATCAGTCGAGCGGCAATATCTTTTCATCGGTTGCGTAACGCTGTGTGGAAGCTACCTGGTCTGTCGCTCCGCACGAAGCTTCAGGTCTTCTCGGCCACGGTCATTCCCTCCCTTCTCTACGCTTGTGAAACGTGGACCCCCTTAATGGAACATCTTCGCCGGTTAGAAACATTTAGGCTGGCCTGCCTACGATCCATATCCTGGGTTTAACCAGGCAGGAGTCTGTGAGGAGCTCACAAATCCCTTGAAGGGTCTGGACAAAGTCCCACGGGTGAGCTCCTCTGGCAGGCAAGGCTGCGTTGGCTGGGCCTCTATGAGTATGGGTCTCTGTGGGTCTCTGTGGGTCTGTATGAGTGTGGGTCTCTATGAGTGTGGGTCTCTGTGGGTCTCTGTGAGTGTGGGTCTCTATGAGTGTGGGTCTCTGTGGGTCTCTGTGAGTATGGGTCTCTGTGAGTATGGGTCTCTGTGAGTGTGGGTCTCTGTGGGTCTCTGTGAGTGTGGGTCTCTGTGAGTGTGGGTCTCTATGAGTGTGGGTCTCTGTGGGTCTCTGTGAGTGTGGGTCTCTGTGAGTGTGGGTCTCTATGAGTGTGGGTCTCTGTGGGTCTCTGTGAGTGTGGGTCTCTGTGGGTTCAATGAGTGTGGGTCTCTGTGGGTTCTATGAGTGTGGGTCTCTGTGGGTCTCTATGAGTGTGGGTCTCTGTGGGTCTCTATGAGTATGGGTTTCTGTGGGTTCTATGAGTGTGGGTCTCTGTGGGTTCTTTGAGTGTGGGTCTCTGTGGGTTCTATGAGTGTGAGTCTCTGTGGGTCTCTATGAGTATGGGTCTCTGTGAGTGTGGGTCTCTGTGAGTGTGGGTCTCTGTGAGTGTGGGCCTCTGTGAGTCTCTGTGAGTGTGGGTCTCTGTGGGTCTCTGAGTGTGGGTCTCTGAGTGTGGGTCTCTATGAGTGTGAGTCTCTATGAGTATGGGTCTCTGTGAGTGTGGGTCTCTGTGAGTGTGGGTCTCTGTGGGTCTCTGTGAGTGTGGGTCTCTGTGGGTCTCTGTGGGTCTATGAATATGGGTCTCTGTGGGTCTCTGTGAGTGTGGGTCTCTGTGAGTGTGGGTCTCTGTGGGTCTCTGTGAGTATGGGTCTCTGTGGGTCTATGAATATGGGTCTCTGTGGGTCTCTATGAGTATGGGTCTGTGCGTCTCTGTGGGTCTCTGTGAGTGTGGGTCTCTGTGGGTCTCTGTGGGTCTCTATGAGTATGGGTCTCTGTGGGTCTCTATGAGTATGCGTCTCTGTGGGTCTCTATGAGTGTGGGTCTCTGTGAGTGTGGGTCTCTGTGAGTGTGGGTCTCTGTGGGTCTCTGTGAGTGTGGGTCTCTGTGGGTCTCTGTGAGTATGGGTATCTATGAGTGTGGGTCTCTATGAGTGTGAGTCTCTATGAGTGTGGGTCTCTGTGAGTGTGGGTATCTATGAGTGTGAGTCTCTGTGAGTGTGGGTCTCTGTGGGTCTCTGTGAGTGTGGGTCTCTATGAGTGTGGGTCTCTGTGAGTGTGGTTCTCTGTGGGTCTCTGTGAGTGTGGGTCTCTGTGGGTCTCTATGAGTATGGGACTCTGTGAGTGTGGGTCTCTGTGAGTCTGTAGAAACACGTTTAGAGTATTTGGCTGATGATGATGATATCAGCCACTTGGTTGAGCTGCTGTTATTTGTGATGGCCGGGTCGGTCATCTCACGAAGATCGATATGAGTGGGTGAGTGATTGAGTGGGTGGGTGAATTAGTGAGTGGGTGAGTGAGTGATTGAGTGGTTGGGTGGGTGGGTGAATTAGTGAGTTGGTGAGTGAGTGAGAGGGTCGGTGAATGAGTGAGTGATTGAGTGAGTGAGTAGATGGGTGGTTGAGTGATTGAGAGAGTGGGTGCGTGCGTGGGTGGGTGGGTGAGTGAGTGGGTGGGTGAATTAGTGAGTGAGTGAGTGGGTGAGTGAGTGAATGAGTGGGTGGTTAGGTGAGTGGGTGGGTGGGTGAATTAGTGAGTGGGTGAGTGAGTGAGTGAGGGAATGAGTGGGTGGTTAGGTAAGTGAGTAGGTGGGTGGGTAAGTGATTGAGAGAGTGGGTGAGTGCATGGGTGAGCGAGTGGGTGGGTGAATTAGTGAGTGGGTGAGTGAGTGAATGAGTGGGTGGTTAGGTGAGTGGGTGGGTGAATTAGTGAGTAGGTGAGTGAGTGAATAAATGGGTGGGTAGGTAAGTGAGTTGGTGGGTGAGTGAGTGAGAGGGCCGGTGAATGAGTGAGTGAGTGGGTGTGTGATTGAGAGAGTGGGTAAGTGAATAGGTGGGTGGGTGAGTGATTGAGAGAGTGGGTGAGTGGGTGAGTGAGTAGGTGAGTGTGTGGGTGAGTATGGGTGAGTGTTTGGGTGAGTGAGTGTATGGGTGAGTGAGTGAGTGGGTGAGTAGGTCAGTGTGTGGGTGAGTGTGTGGGTGAGTGAGTGAGTGTGTGGGTGAGTGAGTGAGTGAGTGGGTGAGTGAGTGAGTGAGTGTGTGGGTGAGTGTATGAGTGAGTGTGTTAGTGGGTGAGTGGGTGAGTGAGTGAGTAGGTGAGTGAGTAGGTGAGTGAGTAGGTGAGTGAGTGAGTGAGTGTATGGGTGAGTGAGTGGGTGGGTGAGTGAGTGGGTGGGTGAGTGTGTTAGTGAGTAGGTGAGTGAGTAGGTGAGTGTGTTAGTGAGTGTGTGGGTGAGTGGGTTAGTGGGTGAGTGGGTGAGTGTGTTAGTGAGTGTGTGGGTGTGTGTATGAGTGAGTGTGTTAGTGTGTTAGTGAGTGTGTGGGTGAGTGGGTGGGTGAGTGTGTGGGTGAGTGAGTGTGTGGGTGGGTGAGTGTGTTAGTGAGTGTGTGGGTGAGTGTATGGGTGAGTGTGTTATTGAGTGAGTGAGTGAGTGTGTGGGTGAGTGAGTGTATGGGTGAGTGTATGGGTGAGTAGGTGAGTGGGTGGGTGAGTGTATGGGTGAGTGAGTGGGTGAGTGTATGGGTGAGTGAGTGGGTGAGTGTATGAGTGAGTGTGTTAGTGAGTGGGTGAGTGGGTGAGTGAACGGTCTTGTTCGGCGCTGCCGTTGCTGCTCGCTACTAACAGCACTTGGCCCCTACAGCCCTGAGCTTGTGGAACTACCTGGTGGACCTCTGTCTATACCTGTGTATGTGTGTATGTGTGCGTGTGTACGTGTGTGTGTGCATGTGTGTGTGTCTGTGCGTGTGTGCGTGTGTGTGTGTACGTGTGTGTGTGCATGTGCGTGTGTGTGTGTACGTGTGTGTTTGTACGTGTGTGTACGTGTGTGTGTACGCGTGTGTACGTGTGTGTACGTGTGTGTACATGTGTGTGTGCGTGTGTACGTGTGTGTGTGTACGTGTGTGTGTGTACGTATGTGTGTGTGTGTACGTGTGTGTGTACGTGTGTGTGTACCGTGTGCACGTGTGTGTGTACCGTGTGTGTGTGTGTCTGTGCGTGTGTGTGTACGTGTGTGTGTGTGTACGTGTGTGTGTACCGTGTGTGTGTGTGCCGTGTGTGTGTGTACCGTGTGTGTGTGTACGTGTGTGTACGTGTGTGTGTGTGTACGTGTGTGTACGTGTGCCTGCGTGCGTGTGTGTGTGTGCGTGTCGTTCTGTGTGTGTGTCGTGCCGTGTGTGTACGTGCGTGTGTGTACGTGTGTGTGTACCGTGTGTGTGTGTGTGTACGTGTGTGTGTGTATGCGTGTGTGTTTTTGTGTGTGTACGTGTGTGTGTGTACTTGTGTGTGCGTGCCTGCGTGTGTACGTGTGTACGTGTGTGTGTGTGTGTGTACCGTGTGTGTGTGTGTACGTGTGTGTACGTGTGTGTGTGCGTGTGTGTGTGCGTGTCGTTCTGTGTGTGTGTGTACCGTGTGTGTGTGTGTACGTACGTGTGTGTGTGTACGTGTCTGTGTGTACCGTGTGTGTGTGTACGTGTGTGTGTGCGTGTCGTTCTGTGTGTCGCCAGGAGGCGGTGGAGGAGGAGGAGGAGGAGCTGGAGTTGGAGGAGGAGCGAGTCGAGAGGCTGAGGAGCAGCAGAGCAGCGGGTGGACGAGCCCCGAGCCACACGGAGCAGCGTTCACGGGTGAGACGCATAGAGAGAGACACGGAGAGACACGTAGAGACACGGAGAGACACGGTGAGACACGTAGAGAGAGACACGGAGAGACACGGTTAGAGAGACACGGTGAGAGAGACACGGAGAGACACGGTGAGAGACACGGTGAGAGAGACACGGAGAGACATGTAGAGAGAGACACGGAGAGACATAGAGAGAGACATGGTGAGACACGTAGAGAGAGACACGGTGAGACACGTAGAGAGAGACACTTAGAGAGAGACACTTAGAGAGAGACACGGTGAGACACGTAGAGAGAGACACGTAGAGAGAGACACTTAGAGAGAGACACGGTGAGACACGTAGAGAGAGACACGTAGAGAGAGACACTTAGAGAGAGACACTTAGAGAGAGACACGTAGAGAGAGACACGGTGAGACACGTAGAGAGAGACACGTAGAGAGAGACACGGTGAGACACTTAGAGAGAGACACTTAGAGAGAGACACGTAGAGAGAGACACGGTGAGACACGTAGAGAGAGACACGTAGAGAGAGACACGGTGAGACACTTAGAGAGAGACACGTAGAGAGAGACACGTAGAGAGAGACACTTAGAGAGAGACACTTAGAGAGAGACACGGTGAGAGAGACACGTAGAGAGAGACACGTAGAGAGAGACACTTAGAGAGAGACACGTGAGAGAGACACTTAGAGAGAGACACGGTGAGAGAGACACGTAGAGAGAGACACGTAGAGAGAGACACGTAGAGAGAGACACGTAGAGAGAGACACGTAGAGAGAGACACGTAGAGAGAGACACTTAGAGAGAGACACGGTGAGAGAGACACGGTGAGAGAGACACTTAGAGAGAGACACGTAGAGAGAGACACGTAGAGAGAGACACGTAGAGAGAGACATGTAGAGAGAGACACGTAGAGAGAGACACGTAGAGAGAGACACGGTGAGACACTTAGACAGAGACACGGTGAGAGAGACACTTAGAGAGAGACACGGTGAGACACTTAGAGAGAGACACGGTGAGAGAGACACGGTGAGACACTTAGAGAGAGACATGGTAAGAGAGACACTTAGAGAGAGACACGGTGAGACACTTAGAGAGAGACATGGTAAGAGAGACACTTAGAGAGAGACACGTAGAGACACTTAGAGAGAGACACGTAGAGAGAGACACGGTGAGAGAGACACGTAGAGAGAGACACTTAGAGAGAGAGACTTGGAGAGAGACACTTAGAGAGAGACACGTAGAGACACTTAGAGAGAGACACGTAGAGAGAGACACTTAGAGAGAGACACTTAGAGAGAGACACGGTGAGAGAGACACGTAGAGAGAGACACATAGAGAGAGACACTTAGAGAGAGACACGGTGAGAGAGACACTTAGAGAGAGACACGGTGAGAGAGACACGTAGAGAGAGACACTTAGAGAGAGACACGTAGAGAGAGACACGTAGAGAGAGACACTTAGAGAGAGACACGGTGAGAGAGACACTTAGAGAGAGACACTTAGAGAGAGACACTTAGAGAGAGACACTTAGAGAGAGACACGGTGAGACACTTAGAGAGAGACACTTAGAGAGAGACACGGTGAGACACTTAGAGAGAGACATGTAGAGAGAGACACGTAGAGAGAGACACGTAGAGAGACACGTGGTGAGACACTTAGAGAGAGACACGTAGAGAGAGACACGTAGAGAGAGACACGGTGAGACACTTAGAGAGAGACACGGTGAGACACTTAGATAGAGACACGGTGAGACACTTAGAGAGAGACACTTAGAGAGAGACACTTAGAGAGAGACACGGTGAGAGAGACACTTAGAGAGAGACACTTAGAGAGAGACACTTAGAGAGAGACACGTAGAGAGAGACACGTAGAGAGAGACACGTAGAGAGAGACACTTAGAGAGAGACACGGTGAGACACTTAGACAGAGACACGTAGAGAGACACTTAGAGAGAGAGACACGGTGAGACACTTAGAGAGAGACACTTAGAGAGAGACACTTAGAGAGAGACACGGTGAGACACTTAGAGAGAGACACTTAGAGAGAGACACTTAGAGAGAGACACGGTGAGACACGTAGAGAGAGACACGTAGAGAGAGACACTTAGAGAGAGACACGGTGAGACACGTAGAGAGAGACACGTAGAGAGAGACACTTAGAGAGAGACACTTAGAGAGAGACACGTAGAGAGAGACACGGTGAGACACGTAGAGAGAGACACGTAGAGAGAGACACGGTGAGACACTTAGAGAGAGACACTTAGAGAGAGACACGTAGAGAGAGACACGGTGAGACACGTAGAGAGAGACACGTAGAGAGAGACACGGTGAGACACTTAGAGAGAGACACGTAGAGAGAGACACGTAGAGAGAGACACTTAGAGAGAGACACTTAGAGAGAGACACGGTGAGAGAGACACGTAGAGAGAGACACGTAGAGAGAGACACTTAGAGAGAGACACGTGAGAGAGACACTTAGAGAGAGACACGGTGAGAGAGACACTTAGAGAGAGACACGTAGAGAGAGACACGTAGAGAGAGACACGTAGAGAGAGACACTTAGAGAGAGACACGTAGAGAGAGACACGTAGAGAGAGACACTTAGAGAGAGACATGGTGAGAGAGACACTTAGAGAGAGACACTTAGAGAGAGACACTTAGAGAGAGACACTTAGAGAGAGACATGGTGAGACACTTAGAGAGAGACACGGTGAGACACTTAGAGAGAGACATGTAGAGAGAGACACGTAGAGAGAGACACGTAGAGAGAGACACGGTGAGACACTTAGACAGAGACACGGTGAGAGAGACACTTAGAGAGAGACACGGTGAGACACTTAGAGAGAGACACGGTGAGAGAGACACGGTGAGACACTTAGAGAGAGACATGGTAAGAGAGACACTTAGAGAGAGACACGGTGAGACACTTAGAGAGAGACATGGTAAGAGAGACACTTAGAGAGAGACACGTAGAGACACTTAGAGAGAGACACGTAGAGAGAGACACGGTGAGAGAGACACGTAGAGAGAGACACTTAGAGAGAGAGACTTGGAGAGAGACACTTAGAGAGAGACACGTAGAGACACTTAGAGAGAGACACGTAGAGAGAGACACTTAGAGAGAGACACTTAGAGAGAGACACGGTGAGAGAGACACGTAGAGAGAGACACGTAGAGAGAGACACGTAGAGAGAGACACTTAGAGAGAGACACGTAGAGAGAGACACTTAGAGAGAGACACGGTGAGAGAGACACTTAGAGAGAGACACGGTGAGAGAGACACGTAGAGAGAGACACGTAGAGAGAGACACGTAGAGAGAGACACTTAGAGAGAGACACGGTGAGAGAGACACTTAGAGAGAGACACTTAGAGAGAGACACTTAGAGAGAGACACTTAGAGAGAGACACGGTGAGACACTTAGGGAGAGACACTTAGAGAGAGACACGGTGAGACACTTAGAGAGAGACATGTAGAGAGAGACACGTAGAGAGAGACACTTAGAGAGAGACACGTAGAGAGAGACACGTAGAGAGAGACACGTAGAGAGAGACACTTAGAGAGAGACACGGTGAGACACTTAGACAGAGACACGTAGAGACACTTAGAGAGACACGTAGAGAGAGAGACACGGTGAGACACTTAGAGAGAGACACGTTGAGACACTTAGAGAGAGACACTTAGAGAGAGACACTTAGAGAGAGACACGGTGAGACACTTAGACAGAGACACGTAGAGACACTTAGAGAGAGACACGTAGAGAGAGACACGGTGAGACACTTAGAGAGAGACACGGTGAGACACTTAGAGAGAGACACTTAGAGAGAGACACTTAGAGAGAGACACTTAGAGAGAGACATTTAGAGAGAGACACTTAGAGAGAGACACGGTGAGACACTTAGAGAGAGACACGTAGAGAGAGACACGTAGAGAGAGACACTTAGAGAGAGACACTTAGAGAGAGACACGGTGAGACACTTAGAGAGAGACACGTAGAGAGAGACACGTAGAGAGAGACACGTAGAGAGAGACACTTAGAGAGAGACACTTAGAGAGAGACACGGTGAGACACTTAGAGAGAGACACGTTGAGACACTTAGAGAGAGACACTTAGAGAGAGACACTTAGAGAGAGACACGGTGAGACACTTAGACAGAGACACGTAGAGACACTTAGAGAGAGACACGTAGAGAGAGACACGGTGAGACACTTAGAGAGAGACACGGTGAGACACTTAGAGAGAGACACTTAGAGAGAGACACTTAGAGAGAGACACTTAGAGAGAGACATTTAGAGAGAGACACTTAGAGAGAGACACGGTGAGACACTTAGAGAGAGACACGTAGAGAGAGACACGTAGAGAGAGACACTTAGAGAGAGACACTTAGAGAGAGACACGTAGAGAGAGACACGGTGAGACACTTAGAGAGAGACACTTAGAGAGAGACACTTAGAGAGAGACACGGTGAGACACTTAGAGAGAGACACGTTGAGACACTTAGAGAGAGACACTTAGAGAGAGACACTTAGAGAGAGACACGGTGAGACACTTAGACAGAGACACGTAGAGACACTTAGAGAGAGACACGTAGAGAGAGACACGGTGAGACACTTAGAGAGAGACACGGTGAGACACTTAGAGAGAGACACTTAGAGAGAGACACTTAGAGAGAGACACTTAGAGAGAGACATTTAGAGAGAGACACTTAGAGAGAGACACGGTGAGACACTTAGAGAGAGACACGTAGAGAGAGACACGTAGAGAGAGACACTTAGAGAGAGACACTTAGAGAGAGACACGTAGAGAGAGACACGGTGAGACACTTAGAGAGAGACACGTAGAGAGAGACACGGTGAGAGAGACACGGTGAGAGAGAGACACAGTGTGACCCAGACCTCCCCTGACCCCTGACCCCTGACCCCTGACCCCAGCTCCCGCACTGCAGGGATCAGGATCAGCTGTCTCTCCCCCTCCTGCCGGACGACTGCTTCGTACAGACAGCCCAGCAGGTAGAGGGGCAGGCCCTGCAAGTGCCTGCCTCGAGTGAAGAGGGGTGGGTGGGTGGGTGTGGGTAGGGTGAGTAAGGTGGTGTGGGTGGGTGTGGGTGGTGTGGGTGGTGTGGGTGGTGTGGGTGGGTAGGGTGGGTGGGTAGTGTGGGTGGTGTGGGTGGGTGGTGTGGGTGGTGTGGGTGGGGTGAGTAAGGTGGGTGGGTGGTGTGGGTGGGTCTGGGTGGGTGGTGTGGGTGGGGTAGTGTGGGTGGGTGGGTGGGTGGTGTGGGTGGGTGGGTGGGTGGTGTGGGTGAGTAAGGTGGGTGGGGAAGGATGGAATCCAAACCTCCAACCCTTGTAGCTGTGAGGCATCACCCCTCACAGCCCCTCCCCTCATAACGCCCCCCCCACAACCCCCACACTCACTCACCCACTCACTCACCCACTCACTCACCCACTCACCCACTCACTCACTCACTCACCCACTCACTCACTCACTCACCCACTCACTCACCCACTCACTCACCCACTCACTCACTCACCCACTCACTCACTCACTCACCCACTCACTCACCCACTCACTCACTCACCCACTCACTCACTCACTCACTCACCCACTCACTCACTCACCCACTCACTCACTCACCCACTCACTCACTCACCCACTCACTCACCCACTCACTCACTCACCCACTCACTCACTCACCCACTCACTCACTCACCCACTCACTCACCCACTCACTCACCCACTCACTCACTCACTCACCCACTCACTCACTCACTCACCCACTCACTCACCCACTCACTCACCCACTCACTCACTCACTCACTCACCCACTCACTCACTCACCCACTCACTCACTCACCCACTCACTCACTCACCCACTCACTCACCCACTCACTCACTCACCCACTCACTCACCCACTCACTCACCCACTCACTCACTCACTCACCCACTCACTCACTCACTCACCCACTCACTCACTCACCCACTCACTCACTCACCCACTCACTCACTCACCCACTCACTCACCCACTCACTCACCCACTCACTCACTCACTCACCCACTCACTCACTCACTCACCCACTCACTCACCCACTCACTCACCC